>NC_080038.1:46995789-47309028 GCF_030020395.1 Manis pentadactyla | reverse complement strand
TGCTGTTTTGTTCCTTCAGTTTTTGCTTTATTCTTACACTCCACAGATGAGTGAAATCATTTGGTGCTTGTCTTTCTCTGCCTGGCTTATTTCACTGAGCATAATACTCTCCAGCTCCATCCATGTTGTTGCAAATGGTAGGATTTCTTTTCTTCTTATGGCTGAATAATACTCCATTGTGTATATGTACCACATATTGTTTATCCATTCATCTTTTGCCCATTTTTTAATTGGGTTTTTTGTTTTCTTATTTTTGAGTTTTAAGAATTCTTTGTAGATTCTTGTTACTAGTCTTTTATCAGATATATGTTTTTGAAATATTTTCACTCATTCTGTGGCTTGTCTTTTCATTCTCTTTACAGTGTCTTCCACCGGTAATGAAACCCAATTTATCGATTTTTTTTTCTTTCACGGATTGTGCTTTGGGTGTTACTTTTAGGCATTGCCAAACTGAAGGTCACCTAGATTTTCCAGTTATCTTCTATGAATTTTATAATTTTGCATTTTACACTTAGGACTATGATCCATTCTGAGCTAATTTTTAGGGGAAGTGTAAAGTCTGTGTCTAGATTAATGTTTTTGCATGTGAATGTCCAGTTGTTTGAGTATCATTTGTTGAAAATACTGTCCTTTCTCCATTGAATTGCCTTTGCTCCTTTGTCAAACAACAGTTGACTATATTTATGTGGGTGTCTTTCTGCTCTCTATTCTGTTTCATTAATCTATTCTTTTGCCAATATCACTCCATCCTGATTACTATAGCTTTCTAATAAGTCCTGAAGTTGGGTACCATCAGTCCTCCAACTTTGTTTTCTCCTTCAATATTGTGTTGGGCATTGTGGGTCTTTTACCTCTCCATATACACTTTAGAATCGGTTTGTCAATGTCCATAAAATTACTTGCTAGCATTTTGATTTGGGACTGCATTGAATCTAAAAAGATCAATTTGGGAAGAACTGACATCTTGTCAGCATTAAGTTTTCTTATCCATGAACACGGACTATCTGTTTATTTGGTTCTTTAATTTTGTTCATCAGAGTTTAATAGTTTTCCTCATTTGATCTTTGCTTACTATTTTAGATTTGTTCCTAAGTATTTAATTTTCTGGGTACTAATTTAAATGGTATTGGTTTTTTTATTTTCAAATTCCACTTTCTCATTGCAAGCATATAGGGAAGTGGCTGTTTTTTTTTTTTTTTTTATTGGTCTTGTATTAGTTCCAGGAGGTTTTTTTTGTTTTTTGTTTTTTGTTTTGGTTCTTTTGGATTTTCTGCATAGACAAGTCATGCCTGAAAAGATAGTTTTATTACTTCCTTCCCAATCTGTATACCTTTTATTTCTTTTTCTTCCTACTGTATTAGCTAGAATTTCCAGTATAATGTTGAAAAGGAGTGGTGAGAGTGGATATACTTGCTTTGTACCCTATCTTAGAGGGAAAGTTTCAACTTTCCCACCTTAATTAAGTGTGGCTTTTTTGTAGATATTTTTTTAACAAGTTGAGGTTGGCCACCGCTATTTCTAATTTACTGGGTTTTTAAAAAAATCATGAATGGCAAAGAGGAGCCAAGATGGTGGCGTGAGTAGGACAGTGGAAATCTCCTCCCCAAAACATATATATTCCTGAAAATATAACAAATACAACTATTCCTAAAAGAGAGACCAGAAGATACAGGAAAACAGCCAGGCTACATCTACACCTGTGAGAACCCAGCACCTCACGAAGGGGGTAAGATACGAGAGGCGGACCAGAAGGAACCGAGCGCCCCTCACCCCAGCTCCCAGCAGGAGGAGAGGAGTCAGAGCGGGACGGAGAGGGAGTCCAGAACTGCTAAACACCCAGCCCTAGTCATCCGCACTGGGAGCACAGACACACAGTGCATGGTGTGCTGGATACTAGGGAAACGGAACAGTAAAACCTGTGAGCGGGTCCCCACAGCTGGCACCCCTGGGACAAAAGAAAAGTGAGTGCTTTTTGAAAGTCTTTAAGGGACAGGGGCCTCACAGCTGGACGGAAGCTTCCTGGCGCACTCAGCCCAATGGCTGGGAATCCCGGGGAACTCCGGACGCCCTAACCCCCTGGGCAGCAGTGCAGCTTGGAAGACCCTCATAGTGATAAACTGCCTTCCGCCCATTCCCCCTCTGGCGGAGCCCCACCATAGCAGAGTAGCAACCTGAAAGTGGCCACACCCAAACCAACAGCGTGGAGCTTACTCCACAGAGGCTGGGCAAGAATCAAAGACCCCATCTGCACACAGCTGCCCAGCACTAGCCACTATGGGTCACTGTTCTCGAAGGAAAGGATGGCCAGGAGCAAGTGGAAAGGGACTTTGTTTCCCCAGCTGACACACATGTCAACTGCATACTACCACCTCAATCGCCATGAAAAGGCAGAAGAATTTGATACAGACCAGACAAACCCAAACATCCTCCCCTGAGAAGGAATGTGGGGAGATAGAATTAACCAATCTTCCTGAAAAAGAATAAAAAATGATGGTCATAACCATGCTGATGGACTTGCAGAGTAATATGCAGGAGCTAAGGGGGGAGAATACAGAAATAAAACAATCTCTGGAAGGACTTAAAAACAGAATGGACGAGATGCAAGAGGCCATTAATGGAATAGAAATCAGAGAACAGGAACACAAGAAGCAGATGCAGAGAGAGAGAAAAGGATCTCCAGGAAACAAAGAATATTAAGAGAACTGTGTGACCAATCCAAAAGGAACAATATCTGCATTGTAGGGGTACCAGAAGAAGAAGAGAGAGAAAAAGGGATAGAAAGTGTCTTTGAAGAAATAATCGCTGAAAACTTCCCCAAACTGGGGAAGCAAATAGCCTCTCAGACCACGGAAGTACACAGAACTCCAAACTCAAGGGATCCAAGGAGGACAACACCCAGACACATAATAATTAAAATGGCAAATATCAAAGACAAGGACAGAATATTAAAGGCAGCCAGAGAGACAAAAAAGGTCACCTACAAAGGAAAGCCCATCAGGCTATCATCAGACTTCTCAACAGAAACCTTACAGGCCAGAAGAGAATAGCATGATATATTTAATACAATGAAACAGAAGGGCTTTGAACCAAGAATACTGTATCCAGCATGATTATCATTTAAATATGAAGGAGGGATTAAACAATTCCCAGACAAGCAAAAGTTGAGGAAATTTGCCTCCCACAAACCACCTCTACAGGGTATTTCAGAGGAACTGTGCTAGATGGAAGCACTCCTAAGGCTAAACAGATGTCACCAGAGAAAATAAAATCACAGCAAAGAAAGCGGAACTATCAAATACTAACTAAAGGCAACAAATAAAATCCACTACCCACAAAAGCAGTCAAAGGAAACACAAAAGAGCGCAAAAATAAAAAACACCTAATATACAAAGAATGGAGGAGGAGGAATCAGAAGGGAGAGAAATAAAGAATCATCAGACTGTGTTTATAATAGCTCAATAAGTGAGTTAAGTTAGACAGTAACATAGTAAAGAAGCTAACCTTGAAACTTTGGTAACCACGAACCTAAAGCCTGCAATGGCAATAATTACATATCTTTCAATAATCACCCTAAATATAAATGGACTGAATGCACCAATCAAAAGATGCAGAGTAATAGACTGGATAAAAAAGCAAGATCCATCTATATGCTGCTTACAAGAGACTCACCTCAAACCCAAAGACATGCACAGACTAAAAGTCAAGGGATGGGGAAAGATATTCCATGCAAACAACAGGGAGAAAAAAGCAGGTGTTTCAGTACTAGTATCAGACAAAATGGACTTCAAAACAAAGAAAGTAACAAGAGATAAAGAAGGACATTACATAATGATAAAGGACTCAGTCCAACAAGAGGATATAACCATTATAAACATATATGCACCCAACACAGGAGCACCAGCATAAGTAAAAGAAATACTAACAGAACTAAAGGAGGAAATAGAATGCAATGCATTCATTTTAGAAGAATTCAACACACCACTCACTCCAAAGGATAGATCCACCAGACAGAAAATAAGCAAGGACACAGAGGCACTGAACAACACACTAGAACAGATGCACCTAATAGATATCTATAGAACTCTACATCCAAAGGCAACAGAATACACATTCTTCTCAAGTGCACATGGAACATTCTCCAAAATAGACAACATACAAGGCCAAAAAAAGTGCCTCAGTAAACAATAAAAGATTGAAATTCTACCAACCAACTTTTCAGACCACAAAGGTACAAAACTAGAAATTATTGTACAAAGAAAGCAAAAAGGCTCACAAACACATGAAGGCTTAACAACATGCTCTTAAATAATCAATGGATCAACGACCAAATCAAAATAGAGATCAAGCAATATATGGAAACAAATGACAACAACAACACAAAGCCCCAACTTCTGTGGGACGCAGCGAAAGCAGTTTTAAGAGGAAAGTATATAGCAATCCAGGCGTATTTATACAATGAAGAACAATCCCACATGAATAGTCTAACGTCACAATTATCAAAATTGGAAAAAGAAGAACAAATGAGGCCTAAAGTCAGCAGAAGGAGGGACATAATAAAGATCAGAGAATAAATAAATAAAATTGAGAAGAATAAAACAACAGAAAAAAATCAATGAAACCAAGATCTGCTTCTTTGAGAAAATAAACAAAATAAAAAAGCCTCTAGGCAGACTTATTAAGAGAAAAAGAGAATCAACACACATCAACAGAATCAGAAACGAGAAAGGAAAAATCATGACGGACCCCACAGAAATACAAATAATTATTAGAGAATACTATGAAAACCTATATGCTAACAATCTGGAAAACCTAGAAGAAATGGACAACTTCCTAGAAAAATACAACCTTCCAAGACTGACCAAGGAAGAAACACAAAATCTAAACAAACCAATTACCAGAAAAGAAATTGAATCCTTAATCAAAAAACTACACAAGAACAAAACCCCTGGGCCAGATGGATTTACCTCGGAATTTTATCAGATATACAGAGAAGATAAAATTCCCATTCTCCTTAAAGTTTTCCAAAAAATAGAACAGGAAGGAATACTCCCAAACTCATTCTATGAAGCCAACATCACCCTAATACCAAAACCAGGCAAAGACCCCACCAAAAAAGAAAATTATAGACCAATATCCCTGATGAACGTAGATGCAAAAATACTCAACAAAATATTAACAAACCGAATTAAAAAATACACCAAAGGATCATACACCATGAACAACTGGGATTCATCTCAGGGATGCAAGGATGGTACAACATTCGAAAATCCATCAACATCATCCACCACATGAATAAAAGAAGGACAAAAACCACAAGATCATCTCCATAGATGATGAAAAAGCATTCAACAAAATTCAACATCCATTCATGATAAAAACTCTCAACAAAATGGGCATAGAGGACAAGTACCTCAACATAATAAAGGCCATATATGATAAACCCACAGCCAACATCATATGGAACAGTGAAAAGCTGAAAGCTTTTCCTCTGAGATCTGGAACAAGACAGGGATGCCCACTATCCCCACTGTTATTCAACATAGTACTGGAGGTCCTAGCCACGGCAATTAGACAAAACAAAGAAATACGAGGAATCCAGATTGGTAAAGAAGAAGTTAAACTGTCACTATTTGCAGATGACATGATATTGTACATAAAAAACCCTAAAGACTCCACTCTGAAACTACTAGAGCTAATATCGGAATTCAGCAAAGTTGCAGGATTCAAAATTAACACACAGAAATCTGTAGCTTTCCTATACACTAACAATAAACTAACAGAGAAATCAGGAAGACAATTCCATTCACAATAGCATCAAAAAGAATAAAATACCTAGGAAGAACCCTAACCAAGGAAGTGAAAGACCTATACCCTGAAAACTATAAGACACTCTTAAGAGAAATTAAAGAGGACACTAACAGATGGAAACTCATCCCATGCTCCTGGCTAGGAAGAATTAACATCGTCAAAATGGCCATCCTGCCCAAAGCAATCTACAGATTTGATGCAACCCCTATCAAATTACCAACAGCTTTCTTTAATGAACTGGAACAAATAGTTCAAAAATTCATATGGAAACACCAAAGACCCCAAATAGCTAATGCAATCCTGAGAAGGAAGAATAAAGTGGGGGGATCTCACTCCCCAACTTCAAGCTCTACTGCAAAGCCACAGTAATCAAGACAATTTGGTACTAGCACAAGAACAGAGCCACAGACCAGTGGAACAGAATAGAGACTCCAAACATTAACCCAAACATATATGGTCAACTAATATTCGATAAAGGGGCCATGGACATACAATGGGGAAATGACAGTCTCTTCAACAGATGGTGCTGGCAAAACTGGACAGCTGCATGTAAGAGAATGAAACTGGATCACTGTCTAACCCCATACACAAAAGTAAATTCGAAATGGATCAAAGACTTGAATGTAAGTCATGAAACCATAAAACTCTTAGAAAAAAGCATAGGCAAAAATCTCTTAGACATAAACATGAGTGACCTCTTCTTGAACATATCTCCCCGGGCAAGGGAAACAAATGCAAAAATGAACCAATGGGACTATATCAAGCTGGAAAGCTTCTGTGCAGCAAAGGACACCATCAATAGAATGAAAAGGTATCCTACAGTATGGGAGAATATATTCGAAAATGACAGATCTGATAAAGGGTTGACATCCAAAATATATAAAGAGCTCACGCACCTCAACAAACAAAAAGCAAATAATCCAATTAAAAAATGGGCAGAGGGCAGAGACGGGTAAGATTCCTCAAGGGAGGAACAACCTAAGACAGGCACAGTCGCAGGGGGCCATCAGGTGAGAAATTGGGGATCAACAGAGGTGAGGCTTAGAACCTCTCCCCCCCTGTTTTGAGTGAAATCTTCTGCATCTGTGGATGTTTTATTGCCCTTGTACAGCTTGGATTAACACATAGTCTACAGGCACACACCTGATCATCTACATTTGCTCTCTTACAACACTAAACTAAGTTTTCTACCTTTATCTTACATCTACCTACCACTTCAGCATTTTATTAAAAATAATAATAATAATAATAATAAAGGGAGAAATGTGGGATCCACATATAAATCAAGTATAAAAATCAAACGAATATTCATATTTGACCTGATTGTTTATAGTTCATAATGCGTGATCAAAACCGAAAGTTTCTGTGATGACTGCCCTTGCACTGTTCACCATGTAAGAACTTATTCACTGTGTAAGAATCTGTTCACCATGTAAGAACTTGTTCGTTATACTTTAGAAGATTGGAGACTGTTGAGAATTAGGCTTGGGGTTGATTAATGATTGTGCATTGAGTCCCCTATACAGAATTTTATTGTTGTTAACAACCATTTGATCAATAAATATAAGATATGCCCTCTCAAAAAAAAAATGGGCAGAGGAGCTGAACAGACAGTTCTCCAAAGAAGAAATTCGGATGGCCAACAGACACATGAAAAGATGCTCCACATCACTAGTCATCAGAGAAATGCAAATTAAAACCACAATGAGATATCACCTCACACCAGTAAGGATCGCCACCGTCCAAAAGACAAACAACAACAAATGTTGGTGAGGTTGTGGAGAAAGGGGCACCCTCCTACACTGCTGGTGGGAATGTAAATTAGTTCAACCATTGTGGAAAGCAGTATGGAGGTTCCTCAGAATGCTCAAAATAGACTTACCATTTGACCCAGGAATTCCACTTCTCGGAATTTATCCTAAGAATGCAGCACTCCAGTTTGAAAAAGACAGATGCACCCCTATGTTTATCGCCGCACTATATACGATAGCCAAGATATGGAAGCAACCTAAATGTCCATCAGTAGATGAATGGATAAAGAAGAGGTGGTACATATACACAATGGAATATTACTCAGCCATAAGAAAAATACGGATCCTACCATTTGAAACAGCATGGATGGACCTAGAGGGTATTGTTCTCAGTGAAATAAGCCAGGCAGAGAAAGACAAGTATCAAATGATTTCACTCATATGTGGAGTATAAGAACAAAGGAAAACTGAAGGAACAAAACAGCAGCAGAATCACAAAACCCAAGAATGGACTAACAGTTACCAAAGGGAAAGGGACTGGGGAGGATGGGTGGGAAGGGAGGGATAAGGATGGGGAAAAAGAAAGGGGGCATTACGATTAGCATGTATTGTGTGTGTTGGGCCACAGGGAGGGCAGTGCAACACAGAGAAGACAAGTAGTGATTTTACAGCATCTTACTATGCTGATGGACAGTGACTGTGAAGGGGTATGTGGGGGGGGACTTGGTGAAGGGCAGAGCCTAGTAAACATAATCTTCTTCATGTAATTGTAGATTAATGATACCAAAAAAAAAACAAAACCTAGGAACAACCCCAAATACCCCTCAACAGACAAATGAATAAACAAAATGTGTTATGGCCATACTATCAAACTGTTGACTCTGCAGTAGCTGTTTGGAAAATTGCAAATTGACCCTGCATACCCTTTTTTACTTAACGTTTAGCTCTCCAGGTAGGTTCATGTGATTTGCCATGCTGAGATCACATGCCCCTTTACTAGCTAACAGGGCATAGGGAAAAGAAATATGTGCCTCCCTCCCTGGTTTCAGTGCATAGTAGACACCTGCCTCCAAACCTGTTTTGGGACTCCTCCCAAAACGGAAGAATGTTTGAATGCTGTGCAGCTAAAATATCAATATTATCCCAGTCTTGTGATGTTTAACTGACCACTTTCACTTCCTGACTTAACTGAAACTTGCCTCTCTCTCCTGAAATGTGGAAATCTGCCCAGTTTGCCTCTCTAGCCAATAACATCCTCAGTCGTATGCCTCACTGTCCTTCCATCACAGACCCACCCTTGTAAGAATACAACTGTCCACTTTCTTTATGTCAATCCTAGGCTCATACAACTGCTCAGACAGGAACCACTAAAAGGCCATGGTCCCCAACTTCTAGCAGACCCTGGAAATCCTGTTTCCCTGATCTGTTCTCCAAGTCTCTGTGGCAGCTTTGCCAAATCCCCACTTCGTAAGCCCTCCTACATTTTCCCCTCCCTTCCCCACTTCATTTCACTTCCTACTGCACTTAAAATAGAAGACCCCAGACAGCAATGTTCTCAACTCCTTGTCACAAACTACCTGCAAACTCATAAGCATCCCACCCGACCAATCCTTTTTCTTTTCATCCTGTCACAGTGGAAGAGGTGCCCTTTTCAATGCAGACTAACCCTTTTTTTGTTGCTCTGTGTCCTATTTCCCACCACTTCCTCAGGAATCTTAATCTATCAGTTTCTTCTCTTTAGTCTCTTCAGTCTCTTCAGTCTCTTCCTCTCTACTGACTCAGCCTTTAAACATGTTCAAGTCTAACCACAAGGTTTTTCATGTGAAACCTTCATAAGAGTGTATATCAATGATACCTTAATGAAAAAATAATAAAATAAAGCAAAACAGAACCAACAAGAACAACAAAAAAACATGTTCAGCTCTCTTGCACCTTAAAGAAAAAACATTGTCCTATTTACAATAGCATCAGAAAGAATAAAATACTTAGGAATTCTCCTTAACCAAGGAGATGCAAGTCTTGTACACTGAAAAACATTAGCCATTTCAGGAGGAAATTAAAGACCTAAATAAATGGAAAGACATCCCGTGTTCATGAACTGGAAGATTGAACTGTGTTAAAATGACAGTACTACCCGGAGACATCTACAGATTGAATAAAATCCCTATAAAAATCCCAATGATCTTTTTTGAAAAAAAAGGAAAATTTGAACCTAATATTCATATGAAATATAAAGGATCCCACATAGCCATAACAATCTTGAAAGAGGTAAACAAAGTTGGAGGACTCACACTTCCGAATTTCAAAACTTAACTACAAAGCTACAGTAATCAAAACAGTAGTACTGGCATAAGGAATAGAACTTGGATCCAAAGTAAACCCAAGCATCTATGGTCAACTGATTTTCAACAAGGGTGCCAAACTATTCATTGGGGAAAGGATAGCCTCTTCAACAATGGTGCTGGTATAACTGGATAGCCAACATGCAAAAGAGTAAGTAGAACCCTATACTTCACACCATATAAAAAAAGTAACTCAAAATGGATCAAAGACCTAAATGAAAGAGCTAAAACAATGAAACTCCTGGAAGAAAACATAGGAGTAAATCTTCATGACCTTTTATTTGGTAATGGATTTTTATATATGACCCTAAAAACATAAGCAATGAAAGAAAGAAAACACACTGGACTTTATTTAAAAAAAAGAAAACTTCTGTGCATAGGGACACCATTAAGAAAGTGAAAAGATAACCTACAGAATTGGAGAAAATATTTGCAAGTCATATATCTGATAAAAGACTTCTAGAATATATAAAGAATTTGTACAGCTCAACAAAAAAAAGAACCTAATTGAAAAAATGGGCAAAGGACTTTAATAAAAATTTCTCCAAAGAAGATAAATATATGACCATGAAGCAGATGAAAAAAATCATTAAACATGAGGCAAAGGCAAATCAAAACCACAATGAGATACCACTGCATACCCACTTAAGTTAACTATAGTTAAAAACAGGGAATAAGTGTTGGCAAGGATATGGAAAAATTGGAACCTTTTTACATCGCTGATGGGAATGTAAAATGGTGTAGCCACTGTGGAAATCAGTTTGGCATTTTCCTGAAAAGAAAAACATAGAATTGCCATATGACCCAGCAATTTCACTCTTAGGGATATATAGAACTGAAAATAAGTATTAAAAGTTATTTGTACATGAATGTTCATACAGTAGTATTCACAACAGCAAAAGGTAGAAATGACCCAAATGCCCCTCAACTGATGAATGGCTAAACACAATGGTGGTATATCCCTGCATTGGAATATTATTCAGCCATAAAAAGGAATGAAATACTGATACATGCTACAACATGCATGGACCTTGAAGTCCATTATGCTGAGTGAAAGAAGCCAGACACAATAGGCCACATATTGTATGTTCCACTTGAAATGTGCAAAGAATATAAATTCATACAGAAGAAAGCAGATTGTTTGCTTCCAGGGACTGGGTGCAAGGGGGGGAATGGGGAATGACTGGTTAATGGGTACAGGATTTCCTTCTGGGGTGATGAAAATGTTTCATAACTAGATAAATGTGATGGTTGCACAGCATTATTATGTACTAAATGCCACTGAATTGTACACTTTAAAATGGTTACTTTGATGTTCTGTGAATTTTACCTCAATTTAAAAAATCAAAGTTGAACAAAAATTTACCATGTGACCCAGCAATTCCATTCCTAGGCATTTACCTAAGAGAAATGAAAATATATGTCTACATAAAAATTTGTACTCAGGTGTTCATTGTAGCATTATTCATAGAAACAAAGGGTGGAAAAACCCAAATGCCCACCAACTGATGAATGCATAATCAAAATGTGATATATCCATCCTACTTGGCAATAAAAAGCAATAGAGTACTATACACGCTACACCATGTATGAACCTCAAAAGCTTTTTATTCAGTGAAAGAAGCCATACATTTAAAAAGTCCCACGAGTCCATTTATAAAATTTTTTCCAAAAATTGCATTTTTTAGGGACAGAAAGTAGATTAGCAGTGGCCTGGGGCCGGGGGTGTGGATGGGGAGTGACTACAAATGGGTATGAGGAATGTTTTTGGAGAGATGGAAATGTTCTAAAGGGGATTGTGGTGATAGTTGTATAATTCTGTAAATATGCTAAAATTAATTCAATTGTATATACTTAAAGCAGGAGAATTTTATGCTATATAATTACACCTCTATAAAGCTTCTTTTAAAAAAAAGAACAATAACATAGAACATTCCATCCAATAGCAGTAGTATACACATTCTTCTCAAGTGCACATGGAATATTTTCCAGGACAAATTGTGTTAGGCCACAAAACAAATCTTAATAAATTTAAGATCAAAATCATATCCAGCATCCTTTCCAACCACAATGATATTAAATTAGAAATCTATTACGTGAAAAAAACTGGAAAATTTACAAATATGTGGAGATTAAACAACATGCTACTAAACAGCCAATGGATTAAAGACTAAACCAAAAGGGAAATGTATAAATATCTTGAGACAATGAAAATGGAAACACAACATACAAGAACTTATGGGATGCAGCAAAGGCAGTTCTAAGAAGATAAGCTCCCAGCAAATATCATGCTCATGGTGAAAAGCTGAAAGCTTTTCCTCTAAGATTAGTAACAAGACAAGGATACCCACGCTTGCCACTTTTATTCAACATAGTACTGGAAGTCCTTGCCAGAGCAGTTAAGCAAGAAAAAGAATTAAAAGTCATCTATATTGGAAAGGAAGAAGTAAATGTGTTTCTATTTGCAGATGGCATGTTATTATATATAGAAAACCCTAAAGACTACACACACACAAACACACACACACACACACACCTATTAAAACTAATCAATTTCAGTAAAGTTGCAGGATAGAAAATATACAAAATTCAGTTGTGTTCCTATACACTAACAATGAACTATCAGAAGAGAAATTTAAAAAACAGTTCCATTTATAATTGGTTCAAGAAGAATAAAATATCTAGGAATAAATTTAACCAAGGTATTGAGAGATCAGTACACTGAAAATGATAAGACATTGATGAAACTGAAGAAAACACAAATAAATGGAGATATCCATGCTCGTGGATTGGAAGAATTCATATTATTAAAATGTCCGTACTACCCAAAGCAATCTACAGATTCAACGAAATCCCTATCAAAATTTCAATGGCATTTATTCACAGAAATAGAAAAAAAACCGTAAGTTTGTTGGAACCACAAAAGACCCTGAAGAGCCAAAGCAATCTCAAGCAAGAACAAAGCTAGAAGCATCATACTTCCTGTCAAACTATATAAGACAGTAACATCATTAGATCCTAAAATTCCTGATGACAAGGAAAAAGTTTTCTTTTTTTTGTAACTATATGAGGTGATGGATGTTAACTAAATTTGTGTTCAGTGTATATATGCTAAATATATATACACATAAATAAATATACTATATATACATATATAGTCAAGTCATTAACCTGTACACCACTACCTTAGTGCCTCATCACTGTCTAGCTTCTGCCCTATTTCTCAACTCTTTGTCATGGGCAAACAGCTTGAGAACATCGTTTGCATTCCTGTCCATATTTTCTCACTTGTTCACTTTTTTCTTTGTTATCTTTTTTTCCTTTAGTCACCTCTTAACCTGTTGCATTTGCCTTATATTCCTTTTTTCCTAATCCATTGCAATTTGCCATCCACCCCTACCATTCCATGTTCTCTGCAAGACTACCAATGGCCTTATAACAAACTAGTGGATCATTTTTAGACTTTTTTGTGTGTAATATTTGGCATGTTGACCACTCCCTCCATTTGGAAGATGATTTGCCCTTGGTTTCTGTGACACCATACCCTCCTGGTTCTACTCTTTACTCTTTAGACACTACTTCTCAGTCCCTTTTATGGGCCCCTCTTCCTCTGCCCTTTCCTTAAATGTTGGTCCAATAAGGTTACGTAGAATACCCTTTTCTCTTTTCACTCTGTACAGTCTCAGTGAGTGATCTCATTCATAGCCTTTAATAACCATCTACAATGCTGATGGCTCCCAACTCTAGAACTGCTGCTTACATCTCTTTCCTGAATTCCAGATCCATAATCCTGCTGCTTCCCAAGTATCTCCCCTTGGGTATCTCACAGACACTTAAAACTCAGTATTTTCCCCATGAAACCTGTTCTTGGTGTTTTCTGTCTCAGTGAATCATTTCATAATATGTCCAGCCTGTCAGCCCTAAATCCTCTTTGACTAGTCTGTTAACTACTACATGCAACCCATTCACTAATCATGTTGATTTTTTACTTCCTAAATATTGTCTTATTCAGAGTTTCTGCACAAGAGTTCATGGACCTTGGAGAGTTTCAGAGAATCCATGAACATGTTGAATTGTATGAAAAATTTGGTGTGATTTTGTGTATTGACATTTGCTGGGGAGAGTGTGCAGGCCGTAGCTTTCATCACATTCTCAGATAGATCTGTGACTCAACAAAAAGTTAAACAGATTGCTCTAACTCCATCCTTTCCTCTTTACCCACCCCTCCACTCTGACCAGACGTAGTCACCATAGAGAACTATTATCCATCTAACAGTATCTCTGCTCTCTTAAGGCTGTAGATAAGGAGGGCATCTTGCTGAAGACATGGGCGGGGCTATCAGGGCTGGAAGCACTCTTCCCCAGGGGGCTCCCGTGTGCCATGGTGGCCTGCTCCCCTCCCCTCTTTCTGCCAACAGATCGAGTATTCTTTCCCTTTCCTCTCCTCCCCCATATCTCCTTCTTCATCTTCTCCTTTTCTATTTTCCCCATTCTACTTCCCTTCCTCTTTCCCTTCCCCAGCTTCTCCATCATGTTTCATTAACACACTAATTATAGGTTATTGGGCTCTTTATCACACAGAGTTTGAAACTTCTTAAAACAAGACTAGAGGCAGCATTCACCCTGCTCTTTGGCTCTCACTTGCAGAGTCCCCAATACTCCCTGCACAGAAGAGGAAAGGGGAATGGGGTCTGAGCTTGGAGGTGCTGGGTCAGTAAGTAGGGAGACCCCAGCCCCAAGTATAGCCATAGGGAGTTAGGAAAAATATGTGGAGCAGGACAAGATACCATAGACTATACAATTTTAAATGTAGACTTAAAGTTTGGAAGAAATTTAAGAAGGTATTTAACCCAATCTTCCTCCCATCTCATACAGATGGTCCTTCTTAATTCTTTTCCCCACCCCATACATCCATCAACGAGTTTTTTGGCCTTGCCTTAAAATATATTCCATTTTGTTCTACTGAGCTATGTGTCTATTTTTTCTTTAGTTTCACTGTTTTGTGTACTGTAGCTATCTTGAAATCAGGTAGTGTGAAACCTGTAAGTTTGCTCTTCCTCAGTATCGCTTTGGTTGCGCTAGCTCTTTTGCTTTTTCATATAAACTGTATAATCACTTTGTCTATATCTACAAAATAGCTTGTTGGGGTTTTGACTGAAATTATGTTTAATCTATGGATCAAGTTGGGAAGAACTGACACCTTAATATTATTGAGTCTTCCTACCTATGAACATAGAATATATCTTTATTTATTTAAATCTTTGATTTCTTTCATTCAAGTTTTATAATTTTCCACATTCATATCCTGTACATATTTTGTTATATTTGTACCTAAGTATTTAATCATTTTTCAGTTAGTGTAATTAGTACTGTTTTCTTAAATTTTTTAATTCTATTGTTCATTGCTGGTATATAGGAAAATAACTGAATTTTGTGTATTGATCTTGTATTCTGCAACCTCAAACACACTCTCATTAGTTCCAGAAGCTTTTTTTTAGTAGATTGTTTGGGATTTTGATAAATTGTATCTTTGTTTTCATTTAACTCAAAATATTTAAAGATTTCTCTTCAGACTTCTTCTTTGACCCATGTGTTATTTAGAACTGTGTTGTCTAATTTCTAAACAACTGGGGGTTTTCAGGTAATGTTACTGATTTCTGGTTTAATTCATTGTGTGCTGAGAGCATACGCTGTATGGCTTCTACTCTTTTAAATATGTTAAGATATGTTCTATGGCCCAGAATATGGTCTATCTTGGTGAGTGTTCACTGCAAGCTTGAGAAAAACACTGCATTCGACTGTTACTGGATGGAGTAGTCAGTGCCAATGAGATCAAGTTGATTGATAGTGCTGTTTAGGTAAAATACATCCCAAATCTGTCCACTTATCTTTCTCCATCATTATTATCTTAGCCCAAGCTATCATGGTCTCTTGCCTGGACCTCCTAACTAGTCTCATAAATAGCCTCCTAACTTGTCTACCTAAATACTTCATTCTTGACCATATTAACAGATTGGAAGGGAAAAAACTTTATGACCACTACAAAAGATGCTGAGGAAGACTCAGCATACTAGGAATAAGAGGGAAACTCCTTAACGCTGTAAAAAGCATCCTACACAATCCTACAGCAAACATACATAACAGTGAACCATGGAGACTTTTCCCTTCAAGATGAGTAACAACACAGGGATGCCCTTTATTGGCCCTTTTGTTTAGCATTGAACTGGAGATCCTCCACAGTAAGACAAAGAAATAATATGACAGGAGTAATTATTCGGAAGGAAGAAACAAAACTGTCATTTAAACCTACTTTCTCATGTTTCACCCATTGGTCCTCCTTCTGTCTCCTGGAGGCCCACAGACTGCAGCTGTCCCATCTTTTGTGTGACAGCCCAGGTCTTCTTCCCTCTCTGGGTCTTTCACCTTATCTGGAAAATGACAGGTTGGACAAGTTATCCAAAAACTCCTTGTGGTTTCATCTTTCTACAATTCTATGAGTCCATATCCTCTTCTCTACAGGCTAAAAAACATATCTATATTCCTCAACATTTCCTAAAAGTGATGGTTTCCAGAGCCCTCCTTTCTTATCAACACACTCCATTTTGTTTTTAAAAAAAAGTATATGAAGCTCAGAACTGGGGCAGAAGGTGAGAAAAGGATAGGGTACAAACTTGGAGTAGAGGGAGTTAGACTGGAAACAGAGCTTATAATGAAATGGTAGAGAGAGGCAGCAGAGGGAATGGGTAGGGCACAGCATCTGATGGAGAAGTTGCCTGGAGGGGAAGAGCTTGACTTCTTGCCCTGAGATGGAGAGGAGGGTGCCCTGCATGGTCTTGGGGACTGTCATGGGAACTGAGTTTGTAGTTGGCCACAAACATTTGGTGGCTCTATGAATCTTTCCTTCCAGCTTTCCTACCCCTGAGCTCCAGGACCCTCCCTCTCACAGCTGGGAAAGAGGGTGGGTTATTGACAAAAGCCAGCTCAGGATGGGAAGGGAGGCTGCGCAGAGCCGGTCCCGGTCCAGGAGGCAGGAGCAGCTGCCACAGTGAGAGGGAGCAGAAAGCCAACAGCTGAGTGAGACGAGGCCTGGGTTATATTTTTTCCAGTTTGTTGGCATGTGGGTGGATTTTTCTCCTTTTTTCTTCTCTCCTGCTCTCTGCTGTTTCCACAGAGATGTGGGAGTTTGCAGATTTGTCTCCGTGGAGGGGAGAGGCAAGCGCTGGCTTGAGGGTCCTCATCAGGGGCCAGCGGAGCACCAAAGAGCATTGCAAGAAAACTAGGAACCATTTCCTGATGGTATCACTGGGGGAGGGAAGGCTCTGTCTCCTTCCCTCTCGAGGCTGCAGGAATGCTTTCCCTCCTTCGCTCAGCTCTTGGCTCTCAAATCCATCCCACCTGGTGACTGCAGAAGACTTTCTCTTCTCCTTCCTTTGCTCTGCAGTGTTGAGTGCTCTTCTCTCCGGGCTCTGGACAAGCTATGGGCACACCTGAGACTCTCCTGCCCAGTACATCAGGGGTGGCAGGGGGTTCGGAGGAACTTTCCTTTTTTTTCTAGTTATACATTTAAAGGATAAAAAAAGAAACCCAGTACCTATAGCACATGTTAAGTGCCAGATGAGTGTTGTAGGATTTCAGAGGGGGAAGCTGTCTGGATGGATTCAGGGAGGGTAGTTTAGGGAAGGTGTCCTGGAGGACATGGGACCTAGACAAACGGACAAAGTAGGAAAGGGCATACGAGGCAGGGGTGAAAAACATGGGGCTGTGGGTCTGGACACCTAGATGCTGATCCCAGTTCTGCCATTAATATGTGATATGCTGTTGAACAAGGAAGTTACTTCCCTTCTCTCAGGCTTTCTTTCCTCATCTATAAAACAGGCTGGATTTCTAAAGCTGTACAGATCTGTGGAGCCTGAATCCTAATTCCTGGCCTTGTGGGTTATGAGCCATCTAATGAGATCATGTGTATGCAGAGTGAATTGAACAGTACCAAGGGGTGGGATGACCAATGGTCCCAGTTTGCCTGGAACTCAGAAACTCCCTGGGAGGCAGAAACTCAGGGCTGAAACAATCCCGAGCAAACCAGGATGGCTGGTTACCCTAGCAAGGACCACATCCATTACTTGTTAGTAACATTATCGTTATCATTATCACCATCACCACTAGAGGGCAACACTCTCATGCCTGGGAATAGGTCTTACCCCACCCAAAATGTGCAGAACTGTCCCTTCATTCCAGGACCAACCAATCCACTGGGCCTTTCTCCTGTAGAGAAGAACACTGATCAACAGAGAGATGTGAGGATCTCAAATCCCAAGAGCTTCCTTTTAGCCTGGCTAGCCTCATGTGCTCTGACTTTGCCAGTTGTGCCTGAACCCCAATCAGCATTCAGGTGCCCAGTCTGTCTCATTGTGGTAGAGCTACCCTGCTTCAAAGGGGACTGGGAAAATAGAGAGGTGCTGACACCTCTAGAGGTAGCTTTGGTTTATGTGAGCAGAACAGGCACTTGCAGAAGGCTGTATGCTGTTTGCCCCAAGCTTTGATTGGCTGTGTGTACATTCTACAAGGCCACTGTACTAATGAAGGAGCTGGGGTCCTCCTTCCTAAAGAATTGATTTCTGTATTACCTTATACCCCTTATCATATTAAATTGTAGTTATAATTTATCTCTCTGTATATCCCATTAGATTGTTGATTCATGCATTCGACCAACATGGATTGCTTATTGCTTACCTACCAAATCCCAGGCTTTTTGGCAGACTTGTGGTGTGGTGGGGAGCAAAACAGATGGAGGATCTTGCCCTTGTAGTGCTAACAGGCTAGTGGGGAGGCAGGAGGGAAGCAAAGAACTGTGCAAATCAATATATAATTACATACTTGGTAAGTTCCAGAAAGAAGGATTCCCTGAGAGGGTATATCAGAGGGATCTGCCTCCTCTGGGAATGAGAGAAGGTGCCACTGATGAACTGACATTTGAACTGAGATCTGAAGGATGAATAAGCAGTAAGTAGGCAAAGGCAGCAAGAAGGGCTTTCCACACCAAAAGAACACCAGGTGTGCAGGGCCGGTAGGGGAAGAGCCAGCTCCCAGGAGGAACCGTTTGCTGCTTGAGGCCACAGCCTGCCTCTTACTCATCTCTTGCTATAACTCCAGGCCTGTCACACAGAGATTCCAAAAAAAATGGCTGTTGAATTGAATTGGATGACATTTTGTCATGGAAAACATCATAGGCTGGTGTTCAAAAGACCCAGCTTCCACTTCCAGCCCTTCTGGGCAATTCACTTCAAGTCAATTTTCCCACTGCTTACTGTGCACCTATCATGTGCAAGGATCCGGCACCAGGCTCTGTTGGGGGATTGAAAAGGAAACAAAATTGTCTCTGTCCTTCAGCAGCACATGGTCAGGTGAAGTGGCCGACAGGTAGGTGGGCCCTTTCTACTCTTTGGGCCTCATTCCTGCCAGTTCTAAAATGAGGGGTTGGGATTACAGGATCTCTAAGGCCGCTTCTAGCTCTAACAGTCATGACCTGCTCTTCCTTGAATAACTGCCAGGTAGATGGCAGCAGGAGCAACAGAGCTGATTCTACCATTTCTCCTGCCTTATAGAGTCACATGGCATAAGACTGGGGAAATGCAGGTTTGGGATCTGTTTATGGAACAGTCTTCCTTTTACAAGGCTCTCAAGAGCAGTTAGGGTTCACTACTTTTGTCTAGAATGTTCCAACATTCTATGAACCTTATTTCTTCCCTGACCCCCTTCCCACCTGTCCCCCTCCCACCATGCTTCTTTTCTACATCTACAGTTGTGTTTTTCATATATCAGGGCTACAAAGGGCCTTTAAAATAATCTTATCCAACCCCTCCATCCAGTGTTTACATTCTCTAAGCAACAGACCCTCCTAACGATGCCAGTAAGCCATTATTTGAAGACTTTCAATGATGGTGAACTCACCATCTTCACAAGGTTTCGCCTGTGAGGTTTCTTCCTCTGGGAATCTGTCTCCCTGTAATTTTCACCCATTTCTTCCAGCTGTGCCGTTCACAGCTAAGCAGAATAATTCCACTACATAGCCCCCCTGACATCCTATTGGGTATTTGAAGCCAGTAATCATGTCTTCATAAACCTGCTCTGTTCTAGGCCAAATATCATCTGTTCCTTCAAGTGTTCTTCTTTTGTTCAAATCCCCTTAGCATCTGCAAATTAGTTTAGTTTATGTAAGATTTATGTCTCAGCTACTTTAAAGAGAATATTAGTCAATTCATCAGTTACAACATGAAAGAAAAACAATTAGCAATAAAAATGTGGAAGAAAACAGAGACAGTGTAAAGAAGCACAAATAGATGTTGCCAGGTACCTAAAATGAACTGGGTTATATTATAATTGGACTCTGAATTTGGCTCGAAGTTTTATGGCAGATAGGACAAAATTGGAAACATACTGGGTTATGTGGTTTTATGTTCTGACAGGATCAAGCTTACAAATCATCTTCAGAGAGATAATTTTTCCTAAAATGAAACTCCAGACTAATTTATTAGAATTGCTTTCTGTGAGATGGTTCAATACTGACAGGTTCTGTGGATACATCTTGCCCCTTCCCCCACTAGGGCAAAGGGGGCTGGAAGGATAATTAATTAATGAGCCAAGTGCTGTCTCAGTTTTAAGCACCGAGGTCTCTTTAAGGATCCCCACAGAAATGAGAGTTTTCTTTTTCCCCTTGTTTTTCCTTCTGTGTTCCTCATAGATGGTCACTTTCCTACCATTCTGCTCTATAAAGTCTGCAATCTTCAGACTTTTTGGAATACCAGACCTCAGGAAACAGCCCAGATAGGGAATTGTAGGCTAGTGGTCACACAGCAATTATATGCAAATTATTTTCCTCTGGTCCTCAGTGTCCTATTCTGAAAAATGGGTTAGTCTGTAAGGTCACTTCAGCTCTGATGCTCTGGATTGTAAAGTCCTTGAGGGAAAGATCAATGATTTTTCCAAGAAATTTTGATTTTCTCATCTCATGTCTGGCAGCTAAGAGGAATAGGAGAAGATCTGGGAGAAGGCTGTGAGAATCCAATAGGAAAAACCAGTTTGAACAGATGACACTTTTGCATCTGAGGAGAATATTTCATGGCTCTCATTATCATAATGATTTTTTGTTGAGTGGATACTGGCAGTGGTGACATGTGGTTTTCAGGGTTCTTTCCTGCTCTAGCTGTGCATTTGTTGGCAAAGCCAGCCCCCCAGTAGGGGGAACTGGAGCAGTCACACCAGGGCCTGAGGCTTCCAGGAAATGACTCTGGGAGGCAGCAGGCAGGAAAAACCATCACCAACCAATACAAAACTTGTCCGGGCGTGTGTAATATTCAGTACCTACAATGTCCGTGAGGACCCTTCCCCTCTTAACGTGTTACTCATCTGCTCAAAAGCCTTCTATGACTTTTCCATTGCCTATGAGAAAAGGTTCCAAATGCTCCAGTTTGGCAATGGATTCTTCTCCAAGCTGAATCAAATGATGTCTTCCCATCTCTTGCTATCCCTTACAACACACCACACACACACACACACACACACACACACACACACACAGACTGACCCCTCAATGCTCTCTTCAGCCAAACCACCTGTGGTTCCTTAAACACACACTGCTTTCCTGACGCTGTTCCTTTCCTCCCCCTGCACATGGCTCCTTTCAACAGGCATTTCTCATCTCTACCACTTCCACCCATTGAAATCCTAAGCTCAGCTCAAATACCGTCACATCCATAAAGACCTCCCAGCGCCCTAGTCTTGGTGACTGCACTCTAGCTCTTAGCACATCCAGTCTGGTTAGTCCTCTTCATGACTGGTGGTTGTAGCTCTCTGACTAGACTGGGAGCTCCCTGAAGGCACAGGCTATGTCCCATCTACCCAGAACTCTCCATCATCCTTACCTGCTTTGTTGTCCTCCAGAGCACCTGTCACCCACCACCTGCATTAGCTTCCTAGGGATGCCGTGACAAAGCACCACTAACTGGGTGACTTCAAACAACGGAAATTTATTCTTTTACGGTTCTGAGGGCCAGAAGTCCCCTCTCTGAAGGCTCTAGGGAAGGATCCTTCCTTGCCTCTTCCTAGCTTCTGATGGTTGCCAGCAATCCTTGGTGTTTCTTGGCCTGTAGACTCCAATCTCTGCCTCTGTCTTCATATGGTGTTCTGTGTGTGTGTGTGTGTGTGTGTGTGTGTGTGTGTGTATCCAAACTTCCCTCTCTTATAAGGACACCGGAATTGCATTAAGACCCACACTAATAGAGTATGGCCTCCACTGAACTTGATTACATCTGCAAAGACTCTCATTTCCAAATAATGCCACGTTCACAGAGTGGACACCAAGTTTGAGACAGGGGGACACCACCCAGGATACCATCCTCCAAGCTCTATATATTCTAGCTGTTTATTGTCTCTCTCTCCCCCACTAGAGTGTCCACTCTATAAGGTTAGGGATTGTTGTCTATTTTGTTCATTGCTATAACCTCAGTGTCTAGAACAGTGCTTTACACTTAGACACTCATAACTATTTTGTGAATAACTCTTTGTACCCATAGGGAATCTGAATGAGAGAGTTGATAAAAATGGCAATGCAGGTATTGACTAGAACATA
Source organism: Manis pentadactyla (assembly GCF_030020395.1). Taxonomy (NCBI): domain Eukaryota; kingdom Metazoa; phylum Chordata; class Mammalia; order Pholidota; family Manidae; genus Manis; species Manis pentadactyla. The sequence continues at coordinate 47,286,502 of NC_080038.1, read as the reverse complement.
ATAAATACTCTGTAAATGTTCACTGGATGCATAGAAGTACTTGATGTATATATTAATTTAACATTGACGGAGCACCCATTTTGCACAAGGTGTTGAGGAGAGACACAAAGAAGTGAGAAGTAAACATCTGAGCACGCTGGCTATGCCTCTGTGTCTCCCTAGGCAAGTCATTCAATCTCTGGGCTTCACTTTCTTCATCTGTGAAATGGAGGTAATAACATGACCTGCCTCATAGGATTGTCATGAGGATTAAGTGAGTTCATACATGGAAAGTGCTCAGCCCAGTGCCTGGCACATGGTAAATACCAGAGATGTGTTAGTTATTATTATTCTAGTTGCTGTTATGTGCCAGAGTCTGCATAAGGTGCTTTTTTTTTAAACCCAGCTTTATTGAGAAATAATTCACATATCACAAAATGCTCCCTTTTAAAGTGCAGTATTTAGTGTTTTTTAATTAACAGCGTTGTTCAACCGCCACCATCTAATTTTAGAACATTTCATTCTCCTTCCAAAAACCCCCTTACCTGTTAGCAGTCACTCCGCTTTCTGCAGCTAGTGCCCCAGCCCCTAGCAGCCACTACTCTACTTTCTGTCTCTATGGATTTGCCTATCCTTGGATTTTATATAAGTGGAATCATACAACATGTGTGTTTTGTGTCTCTTTTAGCGTAATTTAATATAATGTTTTCAAGGTTCACCCATGTTTTAGCATGGATCAATATACTTCATTCCTTTTTATGGGGGAATACTCTTCCCTTGTGTGATGTAGCACATTTTGTTTACTCAGTCATCAATAGATGAACATTTGATTTTTTCCAGTCTTTGGTTATTATGAATAATTCTGCTATGAACGTTCATGTACAAGTTTCAGTGTGGACATATGTTTTCATTTCTCTTGGGCATATACCTAGGAGTGGAATTCCTGGATCACATGGCAAGTCTCTGTTTAACATTTTGAGAGACTTCCAGACTGTTTTCCAAAGTGACTGCATTTTACATTCCCACCAGCAATTATGAGGATTCCAGTTTCTCCAATACTTCTCCTTGCCGCTCCCTTTTATTTCAGTTATCATAGTGGTGTAAAGTGGTATCTCAGTGTGTGTGTTTTAAGAAGCTGATGTTTACTTTTCAATAATCTTATTTCCATTTTCTGTTTAAGAGCCTGTGGAAGAACAGCTTAAGACCACCTAGTGGTCATTCCTACCCATTCAGCTGCCTGAGCTGTGGGAGCTGAGGACCAGTTTTCAGTGGCAGGCTGAACACTCCAGATGTCAGCAGGGAACTGCTGGATGGGCACACAAGGCACCTACATGCTTTCAGACCAGCCCGTGAGCTTGGCATGAGTAGCAGTAAACTCAGGAGCTGGAGTGGTCCATTCATCCTGAAATTCCTCCTTGCTCACAACCTTTTCAACAGTAGCCTGCTCTTCCTTTTCAACCTCTTAAGGATCTTTGTGGATGTAGAGATCAGGTATGTCCTCCCATGGGTACTCACAGGAGATGGTGCCATATATGTGCAGAATTTCCTGGGCCAGCACCACAACAGACCCACTGAATGAGCTCCCTTGTGGTTGTGGAGGGTGGCACTGTCCATAGTGCAGAGGAGAGTCTGTGTAGCACAGCGCGGCAGTAGGCAGGTTCACGTCAGACACCTCTGTGACAGGCTGGGAGTCACCTCTGGCTTCAGCAACTACCAGAAGTCCTGGCTACTGGAAGGCTGCCTGGATCTGGTTAGGGAAGGTTCTAGGAGTGAAGCAGCTGGCAATAGGAGTGGCTCCAGTGGCAGCAGTAAACTTCAGCACAGCTCGCTGGCCAGGATTCCTGGAAGATACGGCACTGACATCAGCTGGGTTTTCACTAGCAACAATGACATGAACCTCCAGCAGAAGCTTCTCCAGAAGCTTCTCCAACGTCCTCTTCGGATTTCTGATGCAGATGCCAGTAGTTTCCCTTCTGTAAATGCACTGATCCATTTGGGAGTCAAGGTTGGTGCCACCTAAGTGGGTTCCTACTGCAAGGAATTTAAGGACATCCTCCTCCTTCATCTGCAGGACATCAAGGGCTCTGGAAATCATGAAAGCTTCCCTTTAAGTTATGATGGGAAACCAGAACAATACCTTATGGGTAGCCCAGAAAGCTCACTGTGGTTTCGATCTGCATTTCCCTGATGACTAATGATGTCGAGCATCTTTTCATGTGCTTACTGGTCATTTGTACATCTTTGGAGAAATGTCTGTTCAAATCTGTTGCCCACTGAAAAAAATAGGGCTTTTTGTTGAGCTGTGAGAGTTCTTTACATATTCTGGCTACAAAACCATTATCAGCTAGATTTGTAAATATGTTCTCCCATTCCGTGGGTTGTCTTTTCTGTGTCAAATGGTTTTGCATGCCTTTTTCCAAGACCACCCCGTGAGGCAGCTGTTATTGATATGGAAATGGAAGTTTGCAAAGAAGATGGAATTTAAATCCAGTTTTGTCTGACTGTAAAACTCATGCTTTCTCCTCTGCCCCAACCTCCTAACAAACATGAAAGAAGACATGTTTCTGGCTTTAAGGAGCTCAGTCTGGCAGAAGACATAAAACAAGAACACAAACAAATGCACTATAAGGCAGAGTTCCATTTGCCCCACCAGTGAAGTGTAGAGGAAGTGCAGTGGGAGAGAGAAAGTGGGCACTTTGGCTGCGGAAAACAGGGTTGGCTTCACTAAGGTGACATTTAAGTCTTGAAGGATGGGTACAGTTTCATTAGATGCAGATGGTGGTCTGAATGGAGGAGAGCATTTCCAAAGGAGAGCAGAAAGTAAGGGTTGAAAGAATGAAACTTTGATCCTAAGACTGGCTGTGACGGGTAGCCCCAGGGCTTGTTGAGATGGGAGATCCTGGGACTGCCTTGGTTGGAAGACCCAGGTACTGACTAACCTGGGGGATCCTGGGGTTGGCTGGGATAGAGTATGTGGGCACTCGCTTAGAGGGAAAGTTTAGGGGTTGGCTGGAGTGGGAGATGCCTGTGATGTTATGTGTGTTGGCTGGGGTGTTCCAGAGGCTGCCTGGGATGGTGGGAGCTGTGGGCTGGCTGGGCTGCAGGGACACCGGGCTAGCTGGGATGGAAGAACAGCCCAGGAACTAGCTAGAAAGGGAGATCCAGGGACTGCCCATGATGTGGGCTGGAGGGAAGTCGACTGAGACAGGAGGTCCAGGGGTGAGATTGGACAGGGAAACTGACCCTTGGGACTGGCAGACCTAGGGGATGGGGAGTCTGTGGGAGATTGCCTGGGATTCCTGGGACGTCTTATATGATGATCTTGGACCTGGTGGACCTGAAGGGTATTGGTACAGACTAAGACAGAGGGCTTCATTAGGCAGCCCTAGGGGAGGACCCTGGGACCTGTGCAGAGGAGAGATCTCCCGCAGCCTGTGGTGGGGCTGGCGTCTGCCTGGCCCGGGGTCCTCGGGGCGGGTCCGGCGTCGGGTGCGGCTGGCGGCTGCAGGTGGGGCGCGCGGGGGCGGGCCGGGTACTCGGCGAGGTGGGGTGGGCCGGCGGCCGGGGCGGTCCCGCGCGGCCGCGCTGCGCAGTGACTCCGCAGCGGGCGGAGCGCCGTGGGCCGCGTCCTCGGAAGCCGTGGCAGTGGCGGTGGCGGCGGCAGCGGCAGCGGCAGCCTCAGCTCCTGCTCCCCGTGCCGCCGGCCCCAGCGCTGTCTCCCGGGCCCCCCTGGGCCCCCGGGCCCTCGAGCCCGGTGCGCGCCCTCACGTCCCGCCGGCCCCCTCCCCCGGCTGGGCCCGGGGGAGGGTGGCGCCGTGAGCGAGGGGGGACCGGGCTTTCTTGCCCCTTCCCCTGCCCCTGGGCCGCCAGGATGGAGGCGGGGTCAGGGCCCACGGGTGGCCCAGGATCCGAGAGCCCCAACCGGGCGGTGGAGTACCTGCTGGAGCTGAACAACATCATCGAGAGCCAGCAGCAGCTGCTGGAGACCCAGCGGCGGCGCATCGAAGAGCTGGAGGGCCAGCTGGACCAGCTCACCCAGGAGAACCGCGACCTGAGGGAGGAGAGCCAGCTGCACCGCGGGGAGCTGCACCGGGACCCCCACGGCGCGCGGGACAGCCCGGGCCGTGAAAGCCAGTACCAGAACCTGCGCGAGACCCAGTTCCACCACCGCGAGCTGCGAGAGAGCCAGTTTCACCAGGCGGCCAGAGACGTAGGCTACCCGAACCGGGACGGCGCTTACCAGAACCGGGAGGCAATGTATCGGGACAAGGAGAGGGACGCCGCCTATCCGCTCCAGGACACTACCGGTTACCCAGCCCGGGAGCGCGACGTGGCCCAGTGCCACTTGCACCACGAGAACCCAGCCCTGGGTCGCGACCGTGGCGGGCGGGAGGCCGGGCCGGCGCACCCCAGCCGCGAGAAGGAAGCTGGCTACTCGGCGGCGGTGGGCGTGGGGTCCCGACCACCGCGGGAGCGCGGCCAGCTGAGCCGTGGCGCATCCAGGAGCTCCAGTCCCGGGGCCGGTGGCGGCCACAGCACCAGTACCAGCACCAGCCCGGCCACAACCCTCCAGAGAAAGTAAGGAACGTGTGTCTGTACTATCCCCACTCCAGCTCTTCCCCTCCACTTCCCTCTCCAGCTTGTCCTGCTGATAAAGTAAGAAGCCCGTGCCTGATCCCATGTCCTCCCCTTCTGTGCCAGCCTGTCGGGAGAAGCCAGGTCCCCCTCATGCAGCTATCATCCCTTCTCTAGCCACCCCAGAGTGGGTTGGCTTGATGTGCAGGCATCTCTTTCTCAGAACCGTGGCCAAGGAGGGTCTAGAGCAGTCACCACCCCACCACTTCTTCACCCTCTTGTATCCTTGCCAACAATTGCTTTTCATTTATTTATTCATTTAGGATGTGCTGGTTGGGATTTTTATTGTCTGCGATGGTGTCAACTCAGAGCCTGAAGGGAAAGAAAGACACCCCCTCCTTTTTTTTGTTGTTGTTTTTGCCTGTTGGGGTCTCCTCTGCAGGTCCTGGTGCAGGCCTGATCTTGTCTCCTCTGATGGCCTCAGCAATATCCTTTCCCAGAGAGGCAGGTGAGGACCAGAATGGCTGCTGGAGGCTGAGACATCCCTTGAAGGGGAACCGCAGCACATCCTGGCTGGGGGAGTAAAGATGGGGGAGCAAAGATGGAGGCCAGGTCCTTGGCTAGTTCCTCAAAGACCACCCCCTCTCCACCCTCAAGAAAAACACCACCCAACTAAAGAGCATGCCAGGAAGTCTACAGATCTTCCCTCTTGTTGGATCAGTGTCAGCTTCTGTGCTGTGGTCTGTGTCTCTGCCTATTTGGGACACCTTGGCAACATCTCCTGGATTGGTGGGACATGGACTCGGTCCACTTCTTCTGTGTAGATACCATCAAGAGCTGGTTGGGATAAATGTCAGGCTGAGAGAGTCAAGGGCATGGAAGCTCAGAGGGCTGCCTAAAGGCTCCCTGGTTTCTCTTCTGCTGTATTGGAACTAACACTGAAATGGGAGTTAGGAGACCTGGGTTCACCTTCCAGCTCTGCTGCAGATTGGCTTTGTGACCTTGACCGAGTCCCTTCCACTCTCAGGCCATTAGTTCCCCAGGCAAGGTCTGCTTGGAATGCTCTTTAGCCCCCACTCCCCAGCTTAGGTTTGGTGGTTCTGTGACTAATCCAGCCACACTACAGAACAAGTCTGAAGTCCTCTAGCGAATGGACAGCCTTCTCCTCCTCTTACTGCTCAGCTGGGCTGACCATGTGCCACAACCAGTGGAGTGTCTCTTAGAGGCTGGGCTGGGGGTGGGGAAGCCTTCTGCCTCAGGAAATCTGCCGGGAGACAGCTCTCTGCAACTCCCCCGTGGTGAGGCAGCAGGCTGGGGTGCTGGGTTGAGATGGCTGGGCCCCAGGAGCAGCAGCTGCAGCTCAAGCGCTCGACTGGGCTCCACTGCAGTGCACACTTGGTCAAGCTGTGGTATGGACTGCCTCAGAGCAGTCTGGGGGCCAGGGAGATGGGCTCTTCTGCCCAGGTGGAGTTGTTGGGAGCCCATTCCTGGAGACCAACTGTGTGCGTATTGGAGGCAGGGTCCAGATTGATCAAGCAGGGCCCTTCCAGGAGAGGGCCATGGTGGGGAGGGGGCAAAGGGAGACTGGATGGACACTGTGGTCCTCGAGCCTGGCTGTGGAAGAGCTTTCTAGAGTAGTCAGGCCTGTGACAGAGGAAGCAGCCTCATTATGTGTGGCTCTGGGGAGCAGAACCAGGAGCAGTGGGAACATTTGGGATAAATCAGGAATAACTTTTCAAGCTGGCTGTCTGGTGATGCAGTGGCTTGCCTGGTGGGGTGGGGGTGGGAGTTGGCTGGTCTGTGTCCAACAGAGCCACAGTGAGCACTGGGGAGAGCTGGAGATAGCACAGTGCCTAACTTGGTGTAAAGCCTAATGACATGACCTGGTCTTCCCCAATTCCAGGATTCTGTTACCCTCAGATTTTCTATCCTGCAGATGTAGATCTGAATCTCTTGGTTGGCTGAAAGCCCGTTGCACTTGAGCTCTGTGCTTCTGCCATCCATGCAGGCCTACCTCTTGGTCCTTCCCTCTTTTTGTGAACCCTCCAGGCTGTTGGACTTCCTTGCTTCCAGTTCCTACTGGATTAATAATGGAATTTAGATAGTACTTTGAATTTTCTCCTAACCACATATTAAATATTTGCACATCCACGATTACCTCTTTTGGGCCTCACAACAGGCCCTGTGCAGACAGCATCAGCAACTCCACTTTAGAGTGATATTTCGGGGAAACTGAGGCTCCAGGATGAAAGGACCTTGTTCAAGGTTATGCTGCTAGTCCTTACTGGAGCTGGGACTGGAACCCAAGTCCACCTGTCCGTGCAGCCTGCTATTTTTCCACTAGAGCCTTCCACCCCACAGGAGTCTCTTGGCCTCAGGACCTGGTCAGGTCACGAACCGGGAGAAGCCGGGAGAGCCTTAGGTATATAGAGCATTTGAGCAGGACGATCTGAGTCTAGGATGTGTGGGGGAGTCGACAGGGGAGGAAAGAGACTGTGTCTGCCCCCTTTCCACTCCCTCCCGGCCAGGCACCAGGCCAGCCCATGGATGAAGTGGCCATTGTTGCCACCACAGCTGCTGCCACTGGCTTCCCTGCCAGGCCTGCTCTGGGTGTGCCAGGAAGGGCAGAGGAGGCTGCCGCTGGCAGCCAGGGAGGCAGGGCGGGAGTTGAGCAGCAGAGGCTGCAGCATTGGGGGAGGATTGGTAGAGCCGCTCCAGGCTGGGAGCTCCTGGTCCCCAGGCTCCCTCCGGTGGGAGAAGACTGGAGAAAGGGGCCTGGGCCCAGCCGCCATTCATGGAGGGGCCTCCTGCCAGGAGACTTATTTAGGCTAGCCAGTGACCCTGCACATCTGTCACCACAGTCCTCATTTTACAGCTGAAAAAACTAAGGGCTTGGAGAAGGGAAATAACACACCAGAGGTCACACCACCAAGCCAGGCTCCCAGTCCTATGAACTTTCCCTCTACTGCAGTTGCTGGCAGCTTCATGTCCACCCCCACCCATGTCACCGCCCCACCTCCCCAGGATTCCCACATTCTCCCGCACCATCTCTCCTGGACAGGTTCCCGGATGCCAGTATGCCTTCTGCTGTGCTCTGGGTGTGGCCTTTCTAGTGCAGCATAGAGTATAATGAGGGGATGAGGCCCAACCTCCTTTTGCTCGGTCCTCTGTACATGAAGGCCGTGCTTGTTTTTTAGTAGCTGCTGGTCTCCACCAACGCTCTTCTTCTCTGGAATTGCCACCCCCCTTCAGATGATTAGAGAAGAGCTCTGCTTTTGTTGTTGATCTTGGCCCCTCCTTGCACTTCTGGTGCTTGGCATGATTTACAGGCATGCTGGGGGCCACTGCTGAGTCGCTCCACACTGAAGAGAGCTGTGTTTCCCACGCTTTTTGCCTGGGCGCAGCTCTGGCTCTGCTGTAGGCGGTGGTGGGTTGAAGCTGGTTTGGTGGTAACTCTCCATCCTCTGCACCCACCCCCCGCCCACCCTGCAAGCTGGCTCACACTGGGGGACAAAAACCAGGGAGGCAGGCCTGGTGTTCTTGACAGCTAGGGAAACGCGTGGTCTATCACATGGCTGCTGGGCTGTCTCCCATGTGCTGTGGAGTGTCCGTGAGCTCCCCACAAGGGCTGAGGGCCCTGGGAGGTGGCGGGGGAGTGAGCCCAGGGAGGGACCCTGGGGAAGTCTGTCTCCTTTGGGGTCTAGGGTACTTTTCCTACGGGGGGGTCTCTCCTTTCCTGGAGGAAAAGCCATTTATCTTCCCCCCGCCCACTGTGTTGGGAGCATTATAGTCGTGTGGGAGGAAATGATAATGTCGAGTTGAATGAGAATTAGAGGAGTCTTGCTTCTCTGTCTAGATCTGGGGCAAGAATGGGGTTGTTGTCATCCACAAGCATTTCTTGGCTGTGTGCACAGAGCAGGAGGGGCCACCAGGCTGAGCACACACCATGCTCTCTGTGCTTGCAGAGCCCCTCCTCTCAGCTAGATATGCAGGGTTCCAGGCTGGTCCTGCCAGAGTGACAGTGCTTGGAACAAAATGAGAAGCAATGGTGGTGAGGAGTGAAGGTTCTGGGAGGAAGGAGGGAGCAGGGCAGGCCAGGCCACTGGCTGAGGACCCAGGCAGGGGCTTTGTAGAGCACGGATATCTTCTGGTGTCTGATGAAGGGGGAGGTGGGAGGAAAAGTGACCCAGGCTTGCTCTCTGCTCTTCTGTCAGCTGTCCCACCTCTGACTATGTGGCCTCTGAATTTTCTAGGAACATAGAAAAAGGTCTGGAGCATGGAGAAGAGGCCACACGTGTGCTGAGTGAGCCACAGCCTTGTGTACCAGGCACCACCCTATGTAGCTTTATGTAATAATAGCGAACATTTTTTCCTGTTTTTATTATGTGCCAAGCACTATATGTTCTAAGTGCTCTCCGTGTATCAATTCATTCAGTCTTCACAGGACTCCTTTGATGGCGATACTGTTATTACATCCATCTTACAGATGAGGAAACCGAGGCCCAGAAAGGTTGGATAACTTATTCAAGGTCACTCAATAAGTGAGCAGCAGAGCTGAGAAAGCTAGAAGGAGCCCAGTTGGCTGGGCTCCAGAGTATGTCCACAACATTCTCACCCACTGTGCAGTTCTGCCTCATCTCATTTGCAGGGTCTCTGCCATATGGATGTTACTAGTATCCCCATTTTCCAGGCCCTCTTTCCAGTCTGCAGAAGAACATTCAAACTCCTCTACCTGCCTTGCATGGTCACCTTAGGATTTGCTTCCAACTAACCTTTCTCCTCTCATTTTTTTCACAGTTCTCTTCCCACAGATTTAGCCAGGCAGGCCTGTGTGCCCCACTATTAACCTACTCAGCCTTCTGACAGCTGCTGGTCTTTGCTCATGCTGTTCCTTTTCTTAGGCTGTTCCATCCAGTCCCCAAGCTGAGCTCCTCTGTCACCTCTCCCACGTTTGTCCTCTGGTCTCTCCCCTACCCTTGAAATGAGCACTCTGCCCCTTTTTATACCTTTCTGGTTATTTGTTTACATCTCATATCTTCACCAGGAGATTGAGAGCTTCTTCAGACTGAGATCTCACTGACCTATACAGAGTCATGTTGTGTCAGTCCTTATGCTAGGTGCTGTGGGCATGAGGGAAGGAGCTAGAAGCTTGCCAACACATAGCACAGCACATAGCAGCTGCTCAATAACTGTTGAGTAGACAAATGAATGTCAGATTAAGTCCTGGTACACTAATGGCCAGGGGTGCCTGTTTTTCTTCATTCCAGGGCTCCTGTAGAGAGATGAGTCAACTTAAGAATTCTTTTGGCTTCTGGGTGGCTTTTCCCTCATGCTTCCTGGAGCTTTTTGGCCTCTGCTCTCTGTGCTCCTCATGCTCACCAGTTTCACATTTGGTAGAACATCAGGGTAGCCAAGTCAGATGAGACTTTGGACACATTCGGGCCCATCTGCTCATTGTTACCTTTCCTTCCCCTGCCATGGACCATGTCATACCATGGTCTTGACCCTTGATGCAGGATCTTCTTTTCTGAAAGGAGCAATAAGGCCTGCATAGGACTGCAGACTGTGTGCAGTCTGCCCAGTCCAGTGGAAAATTGCTTATTTATCCATCAAGTCTTTATTGGGCTCAGACCCCAGGCTAGGCACAGTGTTTCAAAGCTGGAATAAGATGCAGCCCCTCTGGCTCATTCTTTGCTGTATTCCTGGCAGAACCATAGACACTGGTCATGGGGAAGATAAATGCCTTATGTCTTCTTTGGAGGTCACTTCCTTAGGGCAAAGTGATTTGCTAGTTAGTCCACCTTCCCCATAGTGTTTGGCCTCCTTCCGAGCATCCATGTCAAAAGCATTTATGCAGGGAAGCCTGTTCTCAAGCACTTAGGAGCTGATGCTCTCTGGGACCTTAGCCTTTGGAGAAAGCATGGTGCCATGGAAGAAGACTTCATGTGATGCTAGGTAAATCACTTAACTTTCAGAGCCTCGGCTTTCTCAAGTAGTAAACGAAGATAACCCTGTATTTTCTGGTATATAAGATTTGTGTTTGCCACCCCCCTGCCCTGGCCCCCGCCGAGAAAAGAATGTATCAGAAAATTTCCTGGCTGCCAGGCACACCCGTCAAGGTCCTGATCAGGATGGAAAGCCAAGGGACAAGGATGGAAAACAGTATGTGAGGCTGCCCTGCCCCCTAGAGGTGGAGTGTAGCAAACAAAACAACCCAGGATCACCGCATCACATCCTTTTCAAAACAAAGATGACAAGCCATAGCAACACTGGCAATTAGGATGATTCCTCTAACATTGCAGGAGGAAGTTTATCACAGATAGCATCCCATATGTACCATTTCAGTAATACCAAATACATTTATGTGTGGCAATATGATTTTTGTACCTTTTTAAAGAAATAATATGACTTGTGATTTCCTACTAGATTCCAGGATGCAGTATACTATACCTGAATAAAACCAGTATTTCCCTCTTTATAACCACTTTAGAATTATTGTCATTATATCTGTGATTAAAAGTACTCATTTTTTCCTTCTCTAAAGTTTCCTTATAAAACTGGGAGGCGTGTTACACAACTGTACATCTGATAGGCCAGCCAATTAATCTTACCATGACTGTTGTGAGAATTAAACAAGATGTCATATATGAAGTGTTCAGCACACAGTATGTGTTTACTCTGCAAGCAGCCTTGTTATTACTAATAACTTTGCAAAACTCTATGCTGTGGAAGAGCAGGAAGGAAAGGCCATGTGGGAGCTCACTGCATTTCTGACAGGGAGGTCAGTCCAGTGAATATCGTGTGCGTAGAATGTGCCACGCATCATGTTATTGCAGGCAGGGAGTTCTGTGTTTAATATCATACAGTTCCTGCCTTTAGGGAGCTCACAGTTGGGTAGAGAAGAGGATAATACACAAGTGTTCTGTGTGCTGTGCCAGAGTGGTGCACGGAGGACTGCAGGTGTCCAAAGGAGGGCCATCTACCTAGACTGTTGGGGAGGGCTTCCTGGAGGAGGTGATGCCTTAACTGAGGCTTGGGATATGAGTAAGAGTTAGCTAAGTGAAGGTAGCATGTGGGTTGGCAGAAATGGGAGGCCAATGGGAGGCTAAGGCAGAGGGAAGAGCATGAGCCAATATACAGAAGCATGGAGCCCACAGGGTATGTACATGTAGGGGAGCACTTTTATCAGGTCAATATAACCTGGAGCACAAACAGGGAGGCAGGGCAGGTCCAGAGAAGAGCCCAAAGAGTTGGCCAGCCCAGATCTTTATTCGGTTGGGAATTGGGGGCCAAAATAGGGCTTTAAGCTGAGGAAAAAGGTGCTCATTGTGGAGTATGGAGTGACTGTTGAGAGCCATGGTTTGGAGAGATCCCACTCTGGGGAGCTTGGCAGATAGACTGGAGGGCATCCAGTGAGGAAGCTGGTGTGACAGTCTACATGAGAAATGATAAGACCAGAGCTTGGACAATGAAAGTAGAGATAATCTTTTGGGGGAGAAAGGCAGGACAACACACTGACAAGCATGGGACAGAGGGGCGTGAAGCCTACTGTGGAGCTTAGAGGAGCGGCAGCCATTCATGACCAGGAGGGTTTTAATAATGACAGCATGAAAGTCAAGAAACTTCCATCTGGAAGAACCGTTAAAAATTATTTGGTTCAAGCTGTTCACTTTACAGATGAGAAGACTAAGGCCCAGAGAGAGACAGGACTCATATGAGGCCACTCAGTGTGTAAGCAGAAGAGCTGTGATTAGAAGAGTCACTCTGGTAGTAATGCTAGGGTTGAAAGCAGCATTCCTTAAATGTGCTGCTTTACGCCTTGAAATTCTGTGGAGGTTACAAGGATCACTATCTTTACAGATGAGAGATCTTGAGCTCAAGGAGGCTGAGTGACCTTTTGGGGAGGAGGCATCACTAAAATATAGGGTCTCGTTGTTCTGCTCTGTGTGGTTCAGCCCTTTGGAAATCAGATCTGCTAGATTGAGAGCTGGGGAGTGGACCTAGGTTTCCTTTCTCCAGCCAGGCTCAATCTTCTTTTTGCTGGTTTCTCCCTTAAAGGTCCTTATTTAATGTAACTGAGGCAGCTCAGAGGCAGTTGCTGGCCTGACAGCCAGGCCTGTCAACCCCCTGTTGCTGTTTTTGTTTTTATGGAAGAAAATGGGCCTGCACTGTCATCACTGTATCCACATTGCCTTAGGCAGAGCGTCTCCAGCATGGATGCCCTTGTTTTGATGCCCCCATGGTATGATACATCAAGAATGAGCTTTGGAGACCGACAGACCTAAGTTTGAATCTAGGCTCTGTCCAACTCACTGGACGATGTCAGCTACATAATTTTACCTTCTCCGAGCTTTGGTTTCCTCATCTGTAAAATGGGATAACAATGTCCATCACTCAGGATTAACCAAGATCATTTGAATTATACTCCCTGGTACCTGTAGGTGCTCAATAAAGAGTCATTTTTGGCAGGAAGAAAACCAATGACATTATCTATGATCATATCAAGATATGTGCTCTTATATCTGATTTCATAATCATGATATTACCTGGGAGTCTTGAGTTTTTATAGCAGATAACTTATCCAAATATCTGTCTTGCACACCATTAAAATAGGACACCTTAAAGTTTAAAAAACAAAACATAAGGAAACAAAATCAGTCATTTCCTACTTCATGACATCTCTTGTGGACAATGACTTGGAGAATTCAGTGCCCAGCAAAGATTTGCTTCCTCTGAAAACTGGCATCTTTCCTCCTTCCTAATTTTGAGGCTGTCATGGCTCATTGTATTTTGCTTTCTGCCTCAGCTACCAGTCAATTTGAAATACAGCTCTAGCATCTTTGTTGATCTCTTTTTCTGAGTTCTTGTTTTCTAATTCCATTTTTATTCTTTCCTTATCTGTGTTTTTGGAATAAGCCATCTCAAATCCTTTGTGACTCAGGTAGGTATAAATAACTAATGGGTGTAAATAGTTGAATGAATGGAAAGCTAGAGGGGCTGAACTGGCAGTGGTTGAATTTGGGGAGGGCCGGGGGTGGTGCAGGCTGGGCAGCCAAGAAGGCATCTGAACGATGATTGTGTTACTCTGAGGAACTGAGGCATTCGTTAGGGGGCAGTCAGTCTGCCACTCTCCTGTCTTGCTCCTGTTCCAAAAAGAAGCATGGATTGGAGAACAGGACCTCCGTCACCTAGAATCATGAACCTTCTCATTTTGTATCTGCCATGTGGGAGGCTAAGGTTCAAAGGAAGAGGAGGGACTTGTTTTTGAAAATTAAACTAAAGCAGTACATATACATAATGTTATAAAGGCAAATGGTACACAAGGATATGTACAGTAAAAAGCTGACATCTCCCTGCCCCTCACTTCCCAGCCCCCAGAAGTGATCACTTTTACCATTTAGGATTTCTGGTGGTAAATTCATATTTCTAAATAACATGTTTCAATGGTCATTTCTTCATTCATCAACATTAAACATTATCTATTGACTTCTTCCTACTATGACAAATGAGAGTTTAGTTCATTACAGCACCTGACTCTCTCTCCCCCCACAAAATTTGACAGTTACATTACCATTTTGGTTTCACAATTAGTTACCCTTGCAACTTTATTAAATGCTACTTTAAACTGTGATTTCTTAGACTACTAATTTTCCACACTGTCTCCTGACCATTCAGGAGACATGGTTATTAGTGCCCCATCCTCCACATCATCTCTTCTCTGCTCTTCTACCTCCTGTTTTCTGTGTTCTGTACTGTTACATCCAGCGAGGTTGGTTACATTTACATTCTGTAATTAGGTCTTCAGTGCTTTATCTAGACAAATTGATTTTAAAAGTTGACCACCAATGCACTGTGTTTATGTGATTATGATTATGTCAGTATTATTCATTGCAGAGCCAAATAACATACTATAATTGTACCTCACTTCCCACGGGTCCACCATCACACCTTTGTACTCCCAGTAAAATGTTCCTAACATCAGGATCAAAAGAATTTCCCTTTCTTATGCTATATGGATTGCTCAAAATCATGCCACTCTTCACTTTGTTTCATATTTGGACCAGGACTTTCTTTCTGCCTTTCTTATTTATTTATTACTTACTTGCTTACCTACTGTTGTGTTTCCTTGAAACCATGGGATAATCATACATAGTACATCTTCTAGGCACGTTTTACTTGGAGATTTTTGGGGAGAAGGATTTTTTTTTAAAAAAACTTCACAGTGAAATGTAACATACATACAGAAAACTGCTCATATTACAAGTGAAGAGCCTGGTCAATTTTTACAAGCCACATAAACCCATGTAACCAGTACTCAGCTAGTTCACTCACCCTAGCTGGTACTCAGTGAACCCTTTTGACTTGATGCACCTTATCCATTCTTACATAATTTGATAGTTCCCTCCCCTTCATTTTCTGTTTTCTCTTTCTGGAATGTCTGTTAATTGGATATTCAGTGTCCTGGATTGATTCTCTAGGCTGCTTACCTTTTCTCTCACATATTCTATTTTATAGTTTATGAGTAAGTTAATAGAAAGTCTGACTGAGATGTTTGTATATTCGGGCTGGCTTGTCCACTCACTGGCTTTATTTTAGGTGAGCCACCAAGGAGCTGGCTGTTATAATGGGAGCTTCCCAAATGCCACAGTGAAAAGCACTTTATTCTGGGAGCACCAGTGTACTACTAGGTGCCCTAATTCATCTCAGATAGTTTAATTCTTTTAGCCAGGAGCTCTGTGATGTTTTGCCTAGGGAATGCAAGGCAGTTTGTTCTGGATCTGGGAGTTGGGAGAGGACCTGGATCTAGGGGATGATTTCATATACTTACCTTCAGTGCATTGCCCCTGTTTTCAGCCTCTGCTTGCTCCTACACCTACCATCTACAAATCTGGAGTCTTCCTGGACCTCTGCTGGCTCAACTGGCTCCCTCCCCAGCTGCAATCCCCTGAGTGGTATCCCTGGCTCTCCTTCAACTATGATTGCTCTTTGTTTATTGCTTCAGGAAATTTGTTGAAGTCTCTCACCCATTAATATCACCCTCCCTCATCTTCTTTGCTGTTATGGTTTCATACCTTATTTTATTCCTTCACATTCAGATAGGCAAGATAAACATTTGTGCTCTTAAGGTCCAAGCTAAGGCTAATGCTTTTAAAAATGGTTGTTTTGCTTTCTCAATCCAGGCTGAGAATGGAAATTATTAATAAACCCCCTAGATACCCAACTCTCGATGGCTTTATTTTGGCATGTGCTGCCTCTGGCTTGGACTCTGTCATGACCTTTCCTGTGGCAGCCTCTGGAGCATCCCCTTTTCCTCAACCTCTGCCATCTAGACCATGCAGTTAAGACAGCCCTCAGCTGAGGAACTGGAGACCTCTGTTCTGAGCCCCCACCCCACCCCGCTGCCTCCCTCTGAACCCTGGGCCTGCCCTTGCTGTGACTCAAGAGGGTCTACGTCTGCTGTGAGCTGTGCGTTGGCAGGATTGGGTGGGAGATTGGAGAGCAGCCCCACTTTCTTTGCTTAGGCAGTGGGAGCCGGTGGGCCAGAGCGGGGTCCAAGCACACAGGAGGGGCTTTGAGACTGAGCTGAGGCTTCCGCAGCAGCGAGCTGCTCCCTCTTCCGCCCACTCTCTTTCCCATTAAGGATGAACCTCCATCCCTCTGCCTCCAGCAGAGGGATGCAGGAAGGGAGGGCTGCAGAGCCAGTTCCATTTTCCTTTTTTCTCTCTCTCTCTTTTTTTGTGTCATATTGCTGAACTGAGCTAGGCTGCAATACCTGTGCCTAACCCCACCTTTCCTTTTTGGTGCAACTCCTTCTGTTCTTGAATGATTGTCTCTTCTAGAAGCTCTCCCAGAATGCTCATGGTGTGGGGGCCCTTGGGCTGTACTGTGTGAAGGGGAAATGGGAGCCAGGTGAGGGAGAGGGGCCAAGCTCATGGGCTTGTATGGAAGGCAAAGTGCTGTTAGCTCTAGCATGACAGAAGGGAAACTGCAGCTGTAGCAGCTGAAAGCATTGGTTTTGGAGTCAAAGTCAGACTTGAATCTCAGCTCCACTACTTATTAGCTGTGTGACTCTAGGTAAATCACATTGCTACTCTGAGCCTCACTGAGAGTAATAATAACTATAGCTATTACATAGCTATTATGAAGATAACACAAGTCACAGACCATTGTAGGTGCTTAATAAATAGTCACTTTATTCTTTTTAGATTATTAGAAGGCAGAATATGCTAAGGACCAAGCAAAGATTGCTTTTAGTGATTACAAGGAGCATGACGTTAGGGAAGACAGCATTTGATTTCCTCACTTCTTGGACTCAATTCCCCAGGGGTTCCCTGGCAATTATAGGATAAAGTTACCCTCTGTTGCCTGGTATTCCAGGCTCTCTTTTTGTAGGTTTTGCCTGTCTTTCTTCTCTTAAAAATAAAAATGTGAAGTCATACTTGCCTCCTAATTTCCTGAAAAAGAAATTTTTAAAGTGACAGACAAATATTGCCTTTGAAGTATGCAGCAATCTTTATCATGATCATCATCATCTGCACCCTGCTCATCCCAGTAGCTATTCAGTGAGTGGTGGTAATCTAGGTCTATAAAAAGAGTAATCACCAGCAGGAAAGATAACCAGCAACCAAAACCACCATGGCTTTCATTTTGCATCCCCGCCACCATCTTGGCCTTCGATGTTGTGTAACACATCACAGAAAGCGGTTACACTATCTGAAAAGCTTCCTGACTTGTCCTGTAGTTCATCTGGTTGTTTTATTCTTTCATTAACCTTTATAAGATTTTCTTACATGTCACTATAACCTCATCCACTTGACTTCTATACCTGCTTATTGGTTATTTCTAGGTCTGATTCTTGGCTCAGATGGGTCCCTGAGAAAGGAGTCTTCCTCTCCCCTTGAATTACCTTCAAAAGGTTTTTACTTTTACTTCTCGTGTTGTCATGATTTAGATGGCTTTTGAACACAGGAGGCATTTTTGCCTCTACCCTAGTGCTTTTGCATTACCTGGCCATTATAAGTAGGTCTTCATGCCACTTGTGGTCTAAGAAAGCACTTACGTACTCCTTTGGGTCAGGCCACCGATCCACTTAACTTTCTAGACACTCTCTTCCCTTCCTGAACCTGTACTCAAGTTGTACTGAGCTGTCTAGGGTTCTCTAAGCACAGCAGACTTCTTTCTTTGTGCTTCCATGCCTACCTTCTGGCTGTTTTCCTGGCCAGGAATGCCTTTTTACTCCTAAGTGGTAGATAACTACTCAGCTGCTAAAGAACATCTTTTGTGTTCCTTGCACTGTTCCAGGCATTTGGAAACAGTGAGAAAACCAGATAAAACCTCTGCCCTGTGGATCTGACATTCTAGTGTATATGTGTGGGGAGCAAGGGCAGAAAAGAAACAAATAAACAGGAAGAGACAGAATATGTCAAATAGTGGTGAGTGCTGTGGGGAAAACCAAAGCTGGGCAAGAGAAGGGGAGGGCAAAAGGCCCAGTCAACTCCACCAGTAGCCAATATTTGCACAACAATTTTTAAGCAGACTTTTCTCATTTAAGCATTTGCTAATGTTATTACATATTCTGTACAACCATATCCTTTCAACTACTTTATTGGGTTAATGCTATCCTCTCCACTGTACTGAGCAAACTGAGCCTTAGACATGTAAATCACATCATTAGGAGGGGCAGAGCTGGGATTCAAACCTAGGCCTGCCTGACCCAAAGCCTGGGTTCATAAGCACGTGCCATTCTGCCACCAGCATGCCTCATCACAACTCTCTGAAGGTAGAATTCTTAGACCTGTTTATTGTGGGGAAAACTGAGGTTCAGAGAGGGAAATGGACTCATCCATGGTTGCACAGCCAATAAATGGATTTGAACCCATGTCTGACCAATACTCAATGGTGGGATTTTCTATAAATTCATGAAGCCTAGGGACCCATGGACTTGCCTGCCTCTATATTTGTGGGGCTCAAGCAAGGTACCAGTTCAGGACCTTGGCCCTCCCTCCTTCTCTTCGCACCTGTGCTTCATATGGAACTTGGAGATATGTATGGACACCCCAGCCCACATCCAAGCCCCGTCAACCTCCCCTTCCCCCTGGCTACCTGTTGTGTGTAGCAGAAGGACTTGGATAATAGGACCACACAATTCCTGCAAGTAAGCTCAAGAAATATGGGCAGGGAATTCTAGGGTTCCGGGTACCTGGGGTGCAGTCTAGAAGAGTGAAGGCCAAAGAGTCTGCTGGACTTATTCCCTTGGTCCTGCAGACCCTTTACCTCATGGGGTGGGGTTGCTAAAGTGTAGGGCCCAGTGGAGGGGCCTCTGTTTCCCAGGATGACCTATGATACTGTGATTTGTAATAGGCTGGGGCCCTAATCTTCCTCCTTTGGCTTCCCAAGCTAGGTCCTGCTTTGCAGTGAAACAGGGTGGTGTTGCATGGGCCTGGGCTTTCCAGACCTCTGGCCAATGAAGAAAAGAGCTTTCCACCAAGCACTGCTGGATGTTCACACAGACTTGTAGGTCCCCTTCAGTATTTTGTTCATAGCACTTGCCGTGAAGACACTTACCTTCATTTCTTAGGAGCTTTTAAATAAGTATACACTTAATGCATTCTTCCATTAGAAAATTTAGAAAAACTTGGGAAAGTAGAGGAGAAAAACATTACTCATAATTACAACACATAGAAGCAGCCAGTCTGAACATATAATGTAGTCCCCTTATTTTCTGCATTTTTTTCAAATAGTTGATACAGCATGTACAACTTTTTCTTGCTTTTTTTCATTTGAGCATCTTCCCATGTAATTGCCTACTCTTCATAAGCACCATTTTAAATGGTAACTGGTATCCTATAATGTACGTAACCATCCTCTGAATGTAGAGCATAAAAGCTGGGCCCATTTTTTCACTAGTTTAAATCCTGCGGTAGTGGGCATCCTTGCACAGACAGCTTTTAGGGAGCCTAGGGCTTTTAGGGAACTGGCCTTGTATAGGAACATCTTTGTTCAGCCTATTTCCCTTTCTAGGTGGTCCCTCTGGCTGGATTTTATTCCTTCTTATAGTTACTCACTTATTCAGTCATTCCATCACCACATATTTACTCTGTACCTCTGTGGACCAGACCCTGAGAACTGGGGATACAGGCATGACTAAGTCACAGCCCCAGACTTCCAGGAGCTCCCAGTCTGCAGGGAAAGTAGGGTATGGAAATGGACACTTTAAGGACAGTTTGATCAGGTCTGTGATGGATCAAGAAAAAGGTACAGTGGAAGAACAGACGAGGGGCTCCTCATCCCACCTAGGGACGTTAAGATATCATTTCTGGAGGAGTTCTTGCCTAAATGAGTTGTGGAGGATAAATAGCAGTTGGCTGGAATAAGAAGGGGAATGTCCTGTTAAACATAATGAATTAAATAAACTTATTTATCTCTGCTGCTTCGCCAGATACCACTGAACTATGAGTAAAGGAATAAAAGGGGTAGAAACACACAAGGTCTGGGATGCTGACCAGAAGCAAACTATTCCACCCAGAGAGTCCCAGGAATGCTCAAGATTCAGGGGTGCAGTGAACCACAGAACGCAGAGTGAGGTGTGGAACTGAAAGCAGGGAGAATATTGAAAGTCTGTAAACAGACCTTCTTGGCCCCTCTGCAGTCCTGTCCGCACAGGGACCACTCCCCACCAGCTCCAGCTCTGCAGATGGAGGTTGATTCTTTGGGGAAATTGACGTTAAGAGGCTCTGGGCTTGGAGACACCAGACACAGGAGATGATGGGGTGAAACAGAGCTGCAACAAAAAGATCTGCATCCTAAAACAGTGGGACCCCAGCTCCTCCCATTTCCCCACTTCCTGAAGGTCACCAAAGTCAGAAGCACACAGAGAGCAGAGGATTCTTCTCTGAGGAAACTGAAAGGCCCCAGAAGAAGGCCTTTAAAAGGAGCCTGCCAACAAAAGAGCAGGCTTTCAGCTCAGTAATTCTGTAGTGAAGCCACTACCTGGCAGTCTCCATGCACACAACAGAGCCCCCCATCAGCTTGTTAGTATCATGGGAACTGACTGACAGGAACCACCAGCCAAAGACCCTTAAGATAGGCATATTTCATTTTATGTAAAATAAACCTCAGTACTACTGACATTTTTATAAAATCCAAGCCTTTGGTAGCCAGAGATGATCAGACAGCACAAGGCTACTTGAAAACCATCAACCTGCACAAATGACCAAAAAAGCCAGCAAGCAAGCAAACAAACATAACAAAGGGACTTGGAAAGAACAGAGGTAATAAAGGAAGAAGAAGAAACCTGGGAAATTAGGAATAGTTGGAGCCAAAATAAAGATTTCAGCAGAAGGCCTGGAAAATAAAAGGTGAGGAAATATCCTAGGAAGCAGAATGACAAGACAAAGAAATGGACAACAAGAAAGAAAAGATGAGAAAATTGGAGGATTGGTTGAGGAACTCCAACATCCAACAATAGGAGTTCCAGAAGTAGAGAATGGATTAAATAGCAGGAAAGAAGTGATCAAAGATATAATACAAGAACATGTCCCAGAAGTAAAGGAATGAAAATCCCACTGAGTAACCAGCAAAATAAATGATAAGACCCACACCAGGGCATGCCACTGTGAAACTTAAGAATACCAGGAATAAAGAGAAGATCCAAGAAGCTTCCAGAAAGAAAACCTATCATATACAAAGATCAAGAAAAAGAATGGCACTGGACTTCTCAAGAGCAACAGTGGGAGTGAGGAGACAATAGAGCATGTTTCCAAAAGTCTGAGGGAATATAATTTCCAACCTAGATATCTATGCCCAGTTGAATTATCAATTAAGGGTGAGAGCTTATAAAAGATGTTTTATAAAAAAGCTTAATAAAGATGTTTTCAGACATGTGATGTCTAGAGATTTTACATTGTGCCTTCTTTCTCGGGAAGTGCTAGAGAATGTGCTCCAGCAGAAGACAGACAGAAATTCAGAGAAAAAGTCTAAGGAATCTAGGAAACAGGAAATCCAACACAGAAGAGAGGGAAAGGAATCCCAGAGTGTGGGTAAGGGAGAAGATTTTGGGGGCAGTCTATGCAGGCCTAGAGAGCAAGTACTCCGGACTGCGGCAGGGACAGATGTCTTCAAAGGAAAAAAAAAATAATCCAATGGATTACCTGATGTGTCAAAATATATCGAGAAGGGAATTGTACTTCTGACAGAGCCTGGGGAGAATTGATCATAGATATGAAGAAAACTGAGCAAGCAAGCAAAATAATAGTAATCAACACCAGGGAAAAGAAAAAGAGTTGTACTGGAAAGGAAATGTAATATGATTTATGTATTATTAGTATCAATGCAGTCATAATAACGTAAGCCACCCATATTGAGTTAACCAAAACTTTGTGATGTAACTGTAGTGGTAGAACAAGAGGAGAGGCCATGTAACCTGCATGAGAACAGAGGGCTGGCAGTGTAGTGTGTGCCCTCTCCCATAATAGTAGGGATTCAGTACAACATAAAAAAAAAAGGATCAAGAAATACATATGTTCTTTAGAAATGAGAAGGTAAATACCCAAAAAAGCAGTTAGAGTTGAAAATGGTTTGTCTCTGAGAGTGCAAGTCTGGGGTTAGTGGGGGTAGAGTGGGGAATTTGTAGGTTTTGTTATAATCCTGGCAGAACTGTGTGACTTGAAAATCTAAATACGTGTATTACTCTGGTAAAAAAATAAAATGTGAAGAGAACACACAAGGAAAACAATGGCAAAAATAGATTAGCAATATGAGCATGTACTTTAGAAATGCAAAAGTGAACTCAGAGAAAAATAACCAAAAGTTGAAAAGGAAGCTGTTTTTTTGTCAAGATATTTTTATAATTTGACTTCTTAAACTATTCACGTACTTCTTTAATAAAATTAAAAATCATTTAAAAGTCATAAAGTGTGGCAAGAGTAGTCCTGGTAGCAAATATCAGACATGCTTAAAAAAAAAAGTGGATGGGAGTGAAGAGTGAGATTTGAAGCTTTGGAGGCCTTGGGTTTGGCTGACAGGGAGGTCAGTGGGGAAATTACTGAATGTTTAAAGCAGGAGAACCACCATGTCAACTGGTTTGCGCTTTAGAGGTGGTCCTTTAGGAGCCAGTGTGAGAAGGGAGTTGTCCATTGAAGAGAGTTACAGTTAGACAAAGTGATGTTCGGGAGAGAAGGTGCTGGCCGACCCAGGGCTGGCGCTCAGCTTTTGGAGAGACCTGCATGAACCCTGGGCAGGGCTACCCGCCTCTTTCTCCTAGGGACACTCAGGAGGAACCCTGTTCACATTTGCCCTTCAAGTTTCCTTGAAAACAAACTACTTCCACTGGTGTCCAATCTCCTTTCTGTTGGATACCTGCTTTTTGAGACATGTTACTGAAATCCTGACTTGAGGACCAGTCTATCTCTGACAGATAATTGCATGTCTCATTTCTGATGCATCTTATGTTTAATAGTTTTGCTCTCAGAGGACTACCTTGTTTATCTAATTCCAGGCTCTTGGAGAGAGGCATCTTACAGTCTTCCCAGGTACTGTTTATAAATGGCTTGGACAATCAAAACCAGAGGCAAGGAACCAGCCAGGAGGTGAGAGAAGAAACCCCAGTATGGCAACTTAAGGGCCTACATTCTTTTCAATTATTCTGCCTTGTTGTCCCCATTAATCCCTAAAAGATTCAGGAACTTTCAATATTTTGCCATGTATTGTCCCAACTACCAGGTTGCCTCCTGTACCTGGAAGCAGCAACATCAAAATCTTTGGTCAGATTACATGCCCGAGTTTGGGGTTCAGAAAATATGGTCATTATACTCATAGGCTTCAATCAGTTTTTCTTTATTGAGCCTCACTCCCGAGGAGGGGAATTGGCATAGCCAAGCCTTTTGAGAACCCTGAGGTCTTAAGTGGACTTTCTTAGGGCCTGAAGATTTTTGGAACTCAACTAACATAGTCTTATTGTTTATAGGTGAGGAACCAAGATCCAGAGAGCAGTGACTTGCCCCAAGTCTATGCTACCAGTTAGGGAATGAGCCATAGCAGAACCCAGCCTTCTTTCTACTGGTCTGTGCTGCCTCCCAAAGGAATGGCAGCCCAGCTTCATGGAGGAAGATGTGGGACTGACCGTTGGATAGGTCACTAGTCCCAAAGAGGTGTAGGATAGCATAGCATTAGTGATGATTCTTATCTAAACATAATTAATAATATTCTAAATGTGTAAGTGTCTGTAAATCCCCAAGGTGGGATGTGGCCCCTTACTGAGGGTCATGTGATGCCATCTATCCTCACACTAGTAAGAATCAGTCTGCAGTGAGGAAGACTGGCTAATCAGTCTGCATCATAGCTTGGAGCTCTTTTGCTCTCCTTAGCTGCCATCTTGAGGATGGTACCATATACGGAAATGCTTTTGGAGCAGAGCTACATATCTGGTAACCTCGTAGAAGAAAAGGCCTTGGGGAGGAAGGGTCTGTCTTGACACAGGGGAATTAGGAGAAGGGAAGTCACCTTATCAGTGTATAAATGCCCATTCCTGAGCTACTGGTAAAGTGAGTGTGATGGTAAGAGCATGAGCTTTGGGGTTCACGCCAAGCTCCCCTGCCTGTGTGATGTGAGGCAAATCATTTCAACATTTCTCAGTCTCAGTTTCATCATCTTAAAGTTGGATGAGTAATTCTTACTTTACAAGATCAAAGGAAATAATGTACAAAAAGGGCCTGACACTGCGCCTGGTACATAGTAGGTGCCCAGTGATTGTTGACATGATGATGGAGATGATTATATATGTTGCTTATGCTCGAAAGTAGGTTGGGGCAGGGGGTCGATCCATGAGCAACTTAAGGGTTTGTATTCCCAGGTTGGGGCCTGGGATACAGAGGTGAATAAGTGTGTGCTGGGGTTTGCGGGTGGGGTGAGGTGGAGAGGAGACCAGCCTACTTGAAACAGAGGGATAGTGTGGTAGGGAAAGAGGCTGAGGCACTGGCCTCAATTCTGTCGGCAATTGGGGGTCACTGAAGTCAGGACCCTACCAGCGAATAATCGGGCCAGGCCTCAAAAGCAATCTTGTTACTGCAGAGTGAGATGGAAATTTTAATAAATGTGAAAAGGTGCTCTGTGTTCCTGGTCCTTTGTCCCTTTGGGGGTTGCTAAGGCTAAAGGTTGGTACCACTGTCGGTGGCTGAGCCATATGCCAGGCACTGTCCTGGGCTAAGCCTCACAGCCACCCCATAAGGGGAGGGATTCTTGCTGCCCTGCCCCATTTTACAAGTTAAAAAGCTGAGGCTGGGCACAGGGAAATGCCTTCCCTGGGATTATGTGGCTAGTAAGTAGCAGGTCTGGAAGTACTGTACTCACCCACTGCCTGAGCTCCAGGACCCTGACACTTGCCTACTCCACCTCACTGGTGGGCATTCCAGTCACTCTTAGAACAAATCCTCCCTTTGAAGGTCCACCTCCCCTCCCTTTGCATCCCTCTCTCATTTTGCACTCAGAGAGATGGTACTCCCTCCACTAAGGCTGTACCTTGGCTCTCTCTCCTGAGGACAGAGCCTGGGGTGTACTCCTCTCTGTCTCCTCTGCAGTCTGGCCTGGGAGGAGGGGCTGGGGCTGGTAAAGAAGGAGGAAGAGGAGACAAAGGGGATGAGAAAGGCTGCTTCCCATAATCTCCCACTTCTTCCAAGTTCCCTGGTCCTTTTTCCTCCCCTTCCTCACCTACAGGGCACCAGTGCCACTGTCCTAACCCTCCCTCCCCTAAACACACACACAAACACACACATACACACACACGCCCCCTCCCTCCCTGCCTCCTCCTGGGGCAGAGCAGCCAGTTGGATGCAGTTCAGATCTCATTCCTCCCCTCAGTTCCCACAAAGCTGTTCCCCACTCCATTATCTTCTCTCACCCTTCCTTTGCTTCTCAGGGGCTCACAATGAAGAAGGCAGACCAATGCAGTAGAAAAGAGCCCAGCAGCTGACTCACTTACTCTCATTCTCTTCATCTGGAAAATAAGCAGGTTGGACTAGGCAATTGGCAAAGCCTTTTCTATGTTGTTAATAATACCTGGCATTTGTCTGCTGGGTTCCAAAGGGCTTAGTCATCCCAACATCCCAGCCAGGATAGGCTTCATGTTACAAGTGAGGAGACTAAGGCTCAGATTCTGAGAGGAGGAAATAGCCTGCCTGGGTCGCCGGGCCGGTAAATGGCAGAGCTGACATCCTGGGCTTGGTGTCTAAAGCATGGCTTTACCCTTGCCCACAGCTGCAGGCTGCCTCTCAGCCACTCTGAGTCGGGCTGGCCCTGCACAGTTGGTTCCTGGCACCTCTCTGACCTCACCCCAAGCATTCTTCCCCCCTGTTCACACTATCACAGCCACACTGTCCTCCCCATGTCCACCAGCTGGCCAGGCCCTTTCCCATCTCATGGCCTTTGCACTGGATAGTGTGCCTGCATGAGACACCCTACCTCTCATTTTCATGATGTGGGATAGGCCTCAAGGCCACTGCCTTGGATAGAGGAAGAAAAGGAGTAGAGAATACATACTGATGGTTTTTTTTTTTCCCCTCTGTTTTCCTTTCAGATCTGATGGTGAGAATTCCAGAACAGTCAGGTCAGTGCCTCCTTCCTCTAGTAGTAGTTGGGAGATGGGCTGGGACTGGGGTGGGGGCCTCTGGTTTGTTACTTAGGGATCCATGGGCAGGGGTGAGGGCCAACTCCAGGGGTTCCGTTGGTAGGGTTGGTGTGCAGTGGGAGGGCTGGGTGAACAAGGCAGGCATGGGGAGAGGCTTGAAAACTAATCCTCAGTTCTTCTGACCCTAGCTAACTTGGGGGCTTGGGCTGAACCCTGGAGGGGCTTACGGGAGCTGCTCAGATGGAAAAGCTGCCCTGCAGAGAGGTTGACTGTGGACCTGGGATTCTTTCTACCTTCTCCTCCCAGGAGAAGAGGGCATGATAGAAACAGGGCATCCCTTGTCTGGCATTTATACTTACTCTACCCTGAACTGCATTAGCCCTGAGTAGTGGGATGTGGATGGGCTTTTAATGTGATACTTTCTACACATTAGAAATACACATTAGGTAATAAGCCCACTTTTTTTTGCATGCTTGATAAGAAAAAGGTTTCCAAGCTTCAATAAGTTGTCAGGGTATGATCAGTCTGCCACTTGAGGAGGTGGGAGTAAAACTGAGGTAGAGACAAGGGCTATTTGTGTATTTCCCAGACCTTAACCTATCAGAAACTTTGTGAAGACACCAGGGTCAAGGATAGGGACTATATGGGAATGATGGGGTTCTCAGGGTAGGGCCAGATCAGTCTTAGCATCCAGGCAGGGAGCAGTGGGGTAAGCCTTTGAGACCAGCTGGGCACAGGCAACAGAGGCATGGGGCAGGGGCACTCAGTTCCATCCAAGGCTGTGACTAGCATACATAGCACCTTTGTGAAGAATAGGATCCACTGAGTGGACCAGTTGGAGGAATGTTCCCTTTCCACTGGGCAGTGGTGGCCCCTCACCAGGGTTCCTAGCTCAGTAAGCAGAGTGCAGCCCACTTGTGCCCCCTGAGCTGTGAAGCCTTGAGAAGGGTGCTGGCATCCAGGTGGTGGATATGGGTGGCGAGCAAAGGACCCCAGCATACAGACGAGGTGTATAATGAGATACACCATGTCCTACCATCCCAGGCAGGGGATATGGGATGCCCAGGGCCAAGATAGGGCTATGGGATGGGAGTGCACTTGGGCCAGCAGGAAAGCAGCAGGGTACGATGGATGCAGTCAAGTCCAGAGTCTAGGCAAGGGGTATATGACAAGACATAATTAGTCCCAGCATGCAGCCAAGGAGCATGGCAAGGGCATAGCTTGTCCTAGGAAGTCACTAGTCTAGCAAAGGACATGGATCCTATTGTTCCACTGTGGGTTTGGAGAAAGGCAACTTGGGCTGACTCCGAACACAGACCCCCAGGCCTCCCCGTTGATATGCCTGCTAGTTGTAGAGAACGTTGATTGAAGCCATCTCTAGCTCTCAGCTCTTGCCAGTAGGGAACTTCCTGGGACCTATAGCTCAGACAGTTTGCTAATTATCATAATCATTAGTCATATGGTGACATACACTGGGACTTTATAGTTAACAGAAGTTGTCAGGGACTTCCTCTTCTTTGATCCTCCTGGTGACATTCTAGGTGGAATCTGAGCTGGCCTTATCATCATTGTTTTACAGTTGAGAAAACTGAGGCTTGGGTTGGTTATGAGTTTTGCCTACAGCCATGCAACCAATATATGGCTGAGCCAGGATTCAAACCCAGGTCTGGCACCAAGCCCAGAGCCCTGCCCATGCCATCACTGTGGGAGCTCTTGACAGCCTTGCAGATAATAATAATCTTCCTCATCCTCATCCTAATATTAGTAATAATAGCAGTTATCATTTACTCTTCACATACTAAGGACTCGGAACACGATCTTATTTAATGCTCACAATAGCCCTAGTAGACATGGATTGGGATCTCTGATTTACAGATGAGGAAAATGAGGTTCCCCAGAGGGTCAGTGCCCTGCCCAAGGAAAGAAGAACAATGGGTCAGGGTAACGTCACTCTGACTCATACCCTGGGCTATCTGGTTCCAAAGCCAATGTTTGCTTTACTAAGACATGTTTCCTGGCATCCATCCTGGGCTCACAGTTGAGGGGCCTTGAGGACTCAGTGACTGGGGAAGCAACGGTCACACTTGAGCTGTAGAAGGGGCCTAAAGCATAGTTCTGGAGGGTAAGATCTTGCAGATGTGGTGGGAAGACTCAGTAACTTGGAACTTGGGCCGGGTGGGGCTGTGTGAGGGTGCTCTCAAGACCGTGGCTAAATTCTTGAGCTCTCTTCAGTCAGGCATCAGGGAGAGCTTCCTGGGAAAGGCAGTATCTGGCTGAGCTCTGGAGGACTGACAACACAGACTTTGCCTAAGGGGGGTATCCCTGGGAGTGGAATGTGCATGCATTAGAATTGGGGTGGGGGGTGCAGTCAGTTGGGCTGAAGCAGATCTGGGCATGAAAAGAGTAAATGTTAAGCTTCAGAATGGTGGTCAGGGCTGGATCACAGAACCTTCTATCATCAGCGGGAGCTCGGGAAAGCTAGAGGAAAGAAGCTGGGCTCTGCAGCATAGCAAGGGCAGCAACAGGCAAAGGGCTCCTTTTGTGGCTAGGTCACTTTCTAGGTATATGACTTTGGACAAATCTTTCATCCCTTGGAGCCCCATTGTCATCTAATAAATAGTGTGTATATATTTGTGTGTGTGGAAGGGAAAGGTTTAGGGCAGTAGAAGAAACACCAAGGAGCAGAGCTAGGCCTTGGCTGTTGTGGAAGCAGAACAGCAGGAGTGAGCAGGGTGATTGAAAACTTCCCGCCACAGGGCCACGGCTTGAGGGTTTCTACATGTGAGGCACAAGAGGAAGTGCAGCGTCTGATTAGAGCTGAGTGGCTGGTGTCACAGCAGGGCTGTGGGCAGAGGAAGGTGTCCTGTAGGTCCGTGAGAAGTTGTCAAACCTACATGCACCTGAAACCACTGTCTAGAAAGGGGCTGACAATAGCTCAAGAGCACAAAGCTAGCTCTTAGTAGAGCCTGTTTCCTAGCTGTGTGCTCTTTTTAAAGTCACTTAACTTCTCTGATCCTTACTTTCCTCATCGGCAAAATGGGGACAATAATTCCAACTTCTCTGTGTTGATGAGAACTTAAAGTGATGCTCAGCTTTATAAAATAGCAGCTCATCATTGTAGTTCCCTCTGCCCTCCCCTAACCCAATCCGTTGTCATATATTGCACAGTTAAGCTTGAGAAATGTGGAGAAGTGCGGAACTTGAAAACAGAGAGAGGCAGGAGGGGCTGATCCCTCTGCCACCAGAAGTCAAAGGAGCCAGGCTTAGATTCACTGCCACCACTGTGAGGGTCAGGCTGGAACTGGGGGTGGGGGAGATGGGAGTGGGGAGTTTGGGGACACAGTTGGGTTGCTAGGCATGCAAGGATGAGAGCCGGAGGAGGTGGCCTGTTGCTAGGGAAGGAGGGAGGAGGAGGGGGAGCTGCTGACACCCGTGGAGCCAGGGATGTCCCCATGGCAACGGGAGCCACTGCAATCTGGAGGAGAAGTGGGAGGAGGAGCCACCGCTGGCTGTGTTCCCAGAGGAGGCCTCCCACTCCAGGCCTCAGTGCCCCCATCTGTCCAACAGGAGTTTGGATTAGATAATCTCTAAGATTCTTCCTTGTTTTGACCTCCTTATGTGGGGTGGCCCAGACCCCACTGGCCTTCTGTGGCTCCCCCATCCACAGGTCTGAGATACCACCAGTCCCCAGAGCTACCCCAGCTGTGTCCAGCCCTTCCTCCCATGCTACCTCCAGTTCATTGCAGCCTGGCGGCCTGCCCTGCCCAGCTATCTGTGCTCACCACTTCCTTTGCCTGAAACTGTGTTACTTACTGCCTATGAAATGGTATCTGGCTCTGAAGGGCCCAATGCCAGTCCTTCCTACTCTGGAAAGACCTCCCTGGCTGTCTTAGTCCACACTGTGCTTCATTCCTTGTGGGCTTCTCTGGCCCCAAAGCTCTGAGCTTCTCCTTAGTGTTCACTGCTGCAAATTTACCCAGCTGCTTTGAAGATCTGGCTCCACACAGGACATTTGACAGGCTCAGATCTTTGCAATAAATCTGTGGTGTCATATTGTGAAACCCCATTTGACTTGTGAGACAGTGCTCTGAGAGCTTATGTGAATTGTCTGAGGTCCCCTGGGTGCCACATGGTGGAGCCAGGCTTGGAACTGGCCTCTGTGTAGTTGCTGCTACCCCAGGCCCAGGGTAGGGTGTTAATTATAAGCAGCAGCAGCATAAGGCTGGGCACTTTACCTGTATTTACTCATTTACTCCTCACAATAATCCTATAGGGTATATTTTTGTCATTTTACAGATGAGGAAACTGAGGCTAAGCAGCTAAAATAATTTACCCTGCAGTAGAACTAGGACAGGAATCTAGACCATCAGGGTTAGGTCGCCAAGTATACTGGGATCACCCCAGTCATGCTCCAGAAACACATACAGAGCGTTTCCTATGTCACAGGCCTGTGTGAAGTGATCCATGGTGGGGTGGGGGTGGAAACAGACAGAAGTGGAGTACAGACACATATAAACCAGCTCTAGCAAGCCCAAACAGGAGTGTGCCTATGAGGAGAAGCCAGTTGCTGGGACAAGAGTCCAGAAGGGGTAGAGCTGGAATCTGACAGGAGGAGGGTGGGGGGAGGGAATCGCATAACTTTCCCAAAGGAGGTACATTTCCAGGAAGCTCAGGAGGGGCAAAAGGGTCCTCCCTCCCCTTCCTGTTTGCCCCCCCAGGAAGTACCCCCACCTGGCCCAGCCCCAGGAAGTAGGTGACCCCTGAACTGGCTGCATGCCTGGTTAGCACCAAAATAAACTTGCCTTCTCTCTCTTCCCCTCCCCTCGCCTCTGTCCCCTCGGTCCTGGCTTTAATTAGCAGCCCTGTGGATGAGTCACTTGGCAGCTGGGGAGGGAGGCTGCACAGAGCCCAGTCAAGCCTCGACTCCTGCCCTGAGCCTTGCGGGCAGCACCACTGTGTTCGTGCATGTGAATGCCCTCCCACGTGATGTCTGGCTCCGTGTCCGTGCAGGTGTGAGGAGCACAGGGGTAGGGCATGCATGCTGGCACACGTCCCCACATGTCAGGGTGTCTGCATAGAGGCATATCTGGTCAGTGCTCCTTTGTTTCTGCATGCCACTGAATGTCAGTGTGTGTGAGTCTATGTCTGTGGTAGCAAGTGTCAGGAAATGAGGGAGCATTTGGGTGGACAAACACAAACACTTTATAATTGCATTCACCCCTCCCTACATAATGTTCTTTATGCATTTTTACTTATGCAAGCCCTGCACTTATGTCCCCCATTTTCCCTTGTCTTAGTCTGGGTACAGTTTATTGCAGGGAACAGAAACCCACTCAAACTCACTCAAGAATAAAGGTGGGGGGGACCATTGTGAGGCTACATCTCACAGAATCAAAGAACAGTAAACCAAGTAGAGCAGGCCTCATGCCAACTGTAAGTGGGACTTGTCTCATGGCTTGCCTGGTCCCTGCCATCTCTTTGTCCCTGACTCCTCTCTCTGAACTGGCTTTCTTGGCTTTCATATGGCCTGACATGGCCACCAACCTGGAACCTACATAACCTTCTGGTTTCAAGGTCCAACCCATATTATGTCAGTGTTTCTGTCCAGCCTTCAATAACGTCAGGCAGCAAGGAGCTGTGGGGGAGCCAGTTCTCTTAGAAGTGGGAGAGGGTAAAGAAGGCAGATACTTGGTATTTGGTGTCTTTTACAATGAGCACAAGTTTTTTGTGTCCACAGTGAGGTCAGAGCTTGGGGGAGCAGTCTACTCACGACTGTAAGGGTTATCCATCCATCAAGGTTTTGGCTCCTAATCTAATGCACGTCTACCTTTGCTCACTATGCTTTCAAGTTTCATGCTTGCATCAAAACACCCTGCTTTATCTAAAAATTTCCCCTTATTTTATGCCAAAACAGCTTTTAGGTACACAGTGAATATTACCATTGCTACCAGTGTGCAGTGATTTTTGTAGCTTGAGAACAACTGGCATAATGTTACTCATGGCACAGCTGCTACCAAGTTCTTGGTTGCCTCAGGAATTTTCACATTTTATTAGTGTAGTGACTGGATTTATAGTTATCTGCAGTATATAATTACAAGCATACATTATCAATATTATCAGCTTGATGCTTGAGCTTACTTTTCCATTAATACAAACTCTGCAGTTGTTACACTAATTACAGAGGGAATTAATGACCCCTTAGACAAGTTTTCACCTATGAGTAAAGAGTTTGGAATCAGCTGTGCCCATAATAACTGTTGTCCAGATGCAGAGGCAATGCCCATGGCTCTGACACTGGCTGTGGCCTTGCATCTCTGGCTGAGACCGGAGGCTGCCCACCACCTCCTTGGGGGGCCTCCTGTTTCTGGACTGACATGTGGCAGGTGCTGTTGTTATTTTGAATAAAAACAATAGCTTTCTGATTAATGTTAAAGCCACCTTCCACATGGAAATGGTAAACCTGAGTGGGGGAGATCCTCCCAGGCTCAGGGCAGAGTCTCCTTCAACTCCTCTCCCTTCCTCCCTTTTGTTATTATTCCAAATACTAATAATTGCTTTCATCCAGAAAATGTCTGCTATTCATCAGGTACTTTTAGGGAGCTCTCAGCACACATTATCTTTAAGCCTCCTGGCCACCCTGCCAAGTAGGGGTGATTCTATCCACTTTAAAGATGGGGAAACTGAAACCTAGAGAGATAAAGTCATCCATCCACCCGAGGTCATCCATCCATCTACCCACCCATTCATTCATTTATTCATTCATTTAACTCAAGGATGATTTATTGACTGCCTACCTACAATGTGTCAGGTACTGGGCTAAATTAAATGCAGTTGATACAATGATGAATAACAGAGTCCTGCTCGGAGGAAACTCATTGTCTGGTAGGGATACAGATGAGGAAACAGACCATTATAGACAATTACAGGGAAGTGTGGGAAGCACCTTGGAAGTATTCCCAACTCAGCTTGAGGGTCAGGGAGGCTTCTCCAAGTGGATATGTGAGCTGAGACTGGGAAGGTGAGTAGAAGTTGGCCAGGTGAGGAGTGGGGACAGGTGAGGTGAAGTGGAGAGTGTCGCAGGCAGAGCAAAAATGTGTGCCAGAGCTGTGGAAGGCGTGTGTGGCAGCTGTTTCCATTTGTGAAGAACTAAAGCGGTAGCTGCAGTGGGATGGGGCTGTGTGGAGAAAGAGTCTGGGAAGGGAGCTGAAAGTGAATTGGGAGGTTGGAACTGGGACCTTGGTCTGTTAGGCCCAGGGCTGAGGAGCTGCAGGACCCAGGAGCAGAGTTTCCACACTTCCACATGTGCCAGGTCCCAGACCCAGCCTTTCCAGCATCAGTACACCTGGACAGCGTCAGGCCAGGATTCCACTGGCTGCAGTGCCCTCTAGTGTCCATGAGCCCACCTTGCAGCCTCCACCTCAGTGAGAATTGTCAGTCTCCCCCAACACTTAATGACCTATGTGGATGATGGAGACACTGGGATGAATAAGACACAGCTCCTGTCCTCCCAGAGCTCCTGGCCCAGAAGGGGCAACAGCATGTGAACAGACAGTGCTGATACAAGCACAGGGTAAGAAGGAGACAGGGGAGGGATCAGGGCAGGTTCCCAGAGGGCACAACCTCTGAGCTGACTTGTGAAGGACAAGGGAGAGCTAGTGAGGTGTGTGTGTGTGTGTGTGACAGTGGGGGTGAGGGAGCGGGGACGGGCCTTTTGAGCAGAGGGGCATCACAAAGAGGAGGAGGCATGGAGAGCAGCAGAGAGTGGTCGAGAATTGCAAGCAGTTCTGTCTGGGTGCAGCACCAGTTGAAGATGTGGGGAAGATGGAGACTAACTGGAGGTGGGGGGTAGGGGCCAGTCATAAAAGGTTCTAGGATGCCTGCCACTGGCTCCTGGTAGGCACTTAGTGAATAGAATCATATACAGAGCTTCCTTGCCCTTTTGGGATCACAAACCTTTCTGAGCATCTTGAGGAAAGCTATGCTCTCCTCAGAGCCATGTTGTTACTCATTAATATCTTTCATACGACTTCATGAGCTTTAGAGGCACTCCCCCCATACCTGTCCACGAACTGCAGGCTGCCAAACTGCTCTTTGTATAAATACTGAAACTTTATCACGGTCTCCGAAGCTCTGCATGATCAGGCCCCTGCCTACATCTCTAGTCTTGCCTTTCTCCCCTTTGCTTTTTCCAGTCAGCCACGCTGGCCTCTTTGCAGTTCTTGAAAGTACTACCTCAGGTCCTTTGTCCAAGTGACTTCCTCTACCTGGAACATGCTCTGCTGCTACCTCCACTTTTTGCCCAGCTTAATTCCCTTAGTTGTTGAATGTCTGTCTCCTTTCACTTTGATATAAGCTCCATGAGATCAGGACATTGACTAATAGCTTATATCAAAGCTATATCTGCCCCCCAGCCCACTGCCTGGTCCACAAGATTTGTTTTATAAGTGAATGAAGGCCTCACCAGTGCCGCATGGCTCGATCCAGCTCCTCACACTTAATTCCTTCTTCCCTCAGCCCCTAGTGGGCATTACATGAGTCTACCCAACATGCTCAGATATGTCTGAATGCCAAGAGTGGCCATGATTAGGAGAGATTTTTCTAGAAATCTTCCCTTCTCTGAAACAAGCAGGCTTCCCATGGGTCTGCCCCACCCCCTTGAGAGAAGGGTCAGACTCTCAAGCTCAGGCTGAGACTCTTCATCCTGTACACATTTGTCTCACCGAATCTTCACAAGAATCCATGAGGTAGGAATTGCCATTGGTCTTTTACAGATAAGCAAACTGAGCCTCAGAGTGGGTACCCAGCTAATACGTGGTAGAGCTGGGACTCGTCTACCAGGAACCAAAGTGTAGCCTCTTTGCCTCCCCAGAGTGGAGAAGAGGCTTGTCCCAGGTCACAGCATCAGCCTTAGGGCCAAACTGCAAATGGGCACAAAGCAGGAGCTAGAGTTGCTGGAGGAGAGAGAAAAAAGCAGGGGCTGAGGCCAGAGCCCTGAGGCCCAGGGGGCTTTAGGGGGTAGGCCTAGGGAGAGGAGGCCTCAAAGGGCCCACAGATGCCAACTTTGCCTGTCTCTCTAGGCAGCTTGGCTTTCTTGAGAGGAACCAGCTGCCCCAGCAGGGAGGCAGGAAGGCAAGAAGGCTGGCCTGTTGCCTGTCAGCAACTATTCCTTCTAGGTCACTAGCCCCCTAGCCCCTTCCAGGGCCACCTTCTGCTCAGAACAGCCAGGGGCCTGGGCTCTGAGGCCACAAAAGGACAGGAGCGCTCTGAGCTGGATCTGTGGTACTCCTCAGGGGCCCTGCATCCTTCAAGTCCTCCCAATTATCTCCTTTCTCCAGGCCCGCACATATGGAGGAGAGATTATTGTGATAGGCAGGTGGGAAGTCAGGGAACCTGGGTTCTACTCTGACTGGCTGTATGAACTTTCTTCCCCTCTCCATGCTCAAGTTCCCCATCTGTGAAATCAGGTGGCGGCAATTTCCTTGAAAGAACAGCCTCTTGATCATGAATTGTGTTTCTTCTGATTTTTGTTTTTCTCTCCAGGAAGCATTTCTCTTAGCCAGTCCAGAAAACAACATAGAAGAGAGTGAGAGCTTATTGCAATGGTTAAGAATATTGGCCAGGGCCTCATCTTGATCTCCTAAAATGAGTGATGTGAACTTTACTTGATCTGGATCATCCTAGCACAACAACCAAACAATCTCTTTAACTGTGTGGAAGATAAGAATGTTTGTGAAAAGCTTCTATGGAAAGGTTTCTGTATTCACAGGACAGCAGTGTGGTCGAGGAAAAAGATTCCAGATTTGGGAATAGCCAAACCAGGTCCTGATCTTGCAGTTCTGCCACTTACTATCTATAGTACCTATGCTGAATTATTTATGGTCTCTCCATCTCAATTTTCTCTTCAGGAGAGTAAGGCTAGTGACACATACTTGACAGGGTGCTTGGGGAGATTCCAGGGGACAGGCACATAAGGAGTCCAGCCTGGGGTTTGGCCCAGAGGAGTCACCGTGAGTTCTCAAATCTGCTTCCTCTTACTAGGAGTTCCCAGCCCTCCTGGGAGAGCAGGGGAAGGAGCAAAGTTTCTAGTTGCAGTCTGGCCTACAGCCCAGCAGGCCTGGCCCCGCCTCCATAGTTCCTCCTTCTAGGGAAGGACTGGGGAGGAGGGGGTGGTGACATGGTGGAGGTACCGCCCCGGCCAGGGGCCTGCCCCCGACAGGTCCCGACCGTGGAGACCCCCGGGAGGAGTAGCAGGTAGGAACCTGGGTCTCCCCACTCTGCAGCCTGCCACCCTCCTTTCCTGCCCAGGCTTGGACCGGTCCCTGGGCTGCTGATTCAGCAGCCTGCTGGCTTCCTGGTTCTAGGCTCCCCTCTAGGACATTGGAGGCCTTTGGCTTCGGGGAGGGAGGCAGCTAGAATGACTGAGCCTATGGGAATCTGGGAGCTCAGCACTGTAGGACTCCAGAGTCCTGATGAATGCAGTTGGTAGCCTGTGAGTGGTGTGATCCTGTGAGGGGGTGTGATCAGTGGCTGCCCTGGTATGCTAGCTTGGTCTGGCACTGCAGGGCTCCATGTAGCTGCTGAGATTCTCTGATACAAACATTTCAGCAGCTTAAGGGTCTCTAAGTCTCAGGTATAATGAGATAACAAGTCAAGGACTTGGGCTGGTGACTGGCACATACATGGGACTTGAGAAACAGTCTTCTGATGATGTTGATTATTACAGAGTCTCTGATAAGAAGAGTCTCAGATTCCAAGATTCTCTGTAAGATTCTAAGATTTGGGCATTCTCAAATTCGCAGCAAGCGAGATACTGGGCAACTGACCTGGCCTGAAGCCACATCTCCGGGCCTTCACTTGGGCTCCTGAATGGCCAGCCCTGACTATGACCTGTCCTCAGAGGCTGGTGAGGAACAGGAACAGGGGCTGGCCAACTTGGAAGGGCCAGCTCCATTCCTAGTGTCTGCCCTGTGCTGGGCAGGGCAGGGACCAGGGCCTCAGCCTCATTACCCTGCTGTCCTTCCTCCCCTTTACCATTCTTTGGACTTTAATCGGTGGGGGAGCAGGAGGCAGTGGGGCATTTGGACCCTGTACTACGGGTCGGGGCACAGCATCTGGGAAGGGCTGGGGTGGAGCATGGGCCCTGCCCTGGGCTGGGGTCAGTGCACTGTCCCTTGGAAGCAACAACTCCTGCTCTGAACCACCCAGTCCCCTGGCTTGCTGGGCCCCACCCTCCCACTCAGCCCCAGTCCCATCCTGTCACCAAGACCACAAGACCTTCTCAGCTCTCCCTGACCCTTTCCTCTCCTCTCCTTTGCTCTGGTACTCTCTGCCTCTCCCTGTCTTCTCTCTGTGTCTTTTGTCTGCCCTTTCTCTGTCTTCCTCTTTCTCTGTCTTTCTCCTTTCCTTGTCTCTTTTGGTTTCTCTCTTTCTCCCTCTCCTACTATAGTGTTTCCTCCACCTGCCTGGCCTGGGTTTTTCCCCCCTCTTTGGACCCAGAGCCTCCTACTCTCTCCCTCCCTCCCTCCCTCTCTCCCTCTCTCCCTTCCTTCCTTCCTTCCTAGCCCCCCAGACATTTTTTCTCTTTCTCTCTCCCCCCTCCCCCTTCCCTCCCCGTGTGGCGTCTGGTGTGAGGAGGGCTCCCTTCCCCCTTTCCTGCTGTGATATCCCTGTGTCTCCGTGGCCAAGGTCCCCACGGAGTCACCTGGAACACAGGAGGCCCAGCCTGGCTCTTCTGTCTCTGCTGCCCCCTGTTGTCATTGTGTTGTTTGTGGTTCGAGTGCCGTCCTCTCTTTCTTGACTTTGTGGTTTTTTTCTTTTTTTCTTCCTTCCTTCCTTCCTTCCTTCCTTCCTTCCTTCCTTCCTTCCTTCCTTCCTTCCTTCCTTCCTTCCTTCCTTCCTTCCTTCCTTCCTTCCTTCCTTCCTTCCTTCCTTCCTTCCTTCCTTCCTTCCTTCCTTCCTTCCTTCCTTCCTTCCTTCCTTCCTTCCTTCCTTCCTTCCTTCCTTCCTTCCTTCCTTCCTTCCTTCCTTCCTTCCTTCCTTCCTTCCTTCCTTCCTTCCTTCCTTCCTTCCTTCCTTCCTTCCTTCCTTCCTTCCTTCCTTCCTTCCTTCCTTCCTTCCTTCCTTCCTTCCTTCCTTCCTTCCTTCCTTCCTTCCTTCCTTCCTTCCTTCCTTCCTTCCTTCCTTCCTTCCTTCCTTCCTTCCTTCCTTCCTTCCTTCCTTCCTTCCTTCCTTCCTTCCTTCCTTCCTTCCTTCCTTCCTTCCTTCCTTCCTTCCTTCCTTCCTTCCTTCCTTCCTTCCTTCCTTCCTTCCTTCCTTCCTTCCTTCCTTCCTTCCTTCCTTCCTTCCTTCCTTCCTTCCTTCCTTCCTTCCTTCCTTCCTTCCTTCCTTCCTTCCTTCCTTCCTTCCTTCCTTCCTTCCTTCCTTCCTTCCTTCCTTCCTTCCTTCCTTCCTTCCTTCCTTCCTTCCTTCCTTCCCTCCCTCCCTCCTTCCCTCCTTCCTTCCCTCCTTCCTTCCTACTTTCCTTCCTTCCTTCCGCCCTCCCTCTCTCCCTTCCTTCCTCCTTTGCTCCCTCCCTTCCTCCCTGGCCTCCCCACCACTGCTCCTCCTCTTCCACTCCCTATCCTCCACCACCCATTCTTTCCCATCTTCCCTCCCCCTTCACTCACTCTCACTTCCATGTCCCCATTCCCCATCCTGCCTCTCCCCTCCTTCCTTGTCTCTCTCTCTCTGTCTCTCTTCCTCTCTCTGTCTCTCGCTGTCTCTCAGGTCCACAGCGTCTCATATTCTACACCAGTATTGCTGTCCTACTCAGGTCCTTGACTCCATGAAGCTTACCCCCTCAGGCAGGCTGGCAGAGAGCAGGTAAGAGCTAGACTCACCCCTTCACCCATCCTTCACCCTTCCAGACAAATATGCAATATCATTGCCAGACCCCTCTCCCACCTCCCTCTAGCCCCTGGAGTGATTGTGGAATGGGTGTCTGAGTGTGTGAGGAGAGTAACTGGGGTACTAAGTCAGGAGACCAAAGAGGACAATCAGAATCTGTGGTTTGTCCTTCCTTAAAAATCTTTCCCTAGATACCTGCCCACAAAAATGGGAGTGGTTGGCCCTAGACTCTGTAACATCTGAGCCGTTTTGAAGGATGAGTAAGAGTGTGACAGTTGGATAGGATGGGGAAGGGTGTTTAGACAGAGGGAACAATCTGTCCATACCTTTGGAGGACAATATTATTTCCAAGTTAATTGGGAAACACATTTTACATTTTCTAATTATAATGCAATAAAATGAGACATTAATAGCAATGGCAAAAAAGCTACTATAAATCAAAACCTATAAGATAGGACCATGGGGGTTCCCAGAGGAAAAACTGTAGTCTTAAATACTTTTATTAGAGAACAAGACAGTTTAAATCAAATGAACTAATTATCCTACTAAAGATCTGGAAAAAGAACAACCAAAAGGAAGCAGAATAAAATAATTACTAAAGATTAAACTAGAAATTAATGAAATAGAAAAAAAAGCTTTGATAAACCAAGAGGTGATTTTTGAAAAGACCAGTAAACTGTACAGACCCTTCTCTGGTGGATATGACTGAGACAAAAGCAAGAAAACATAAATAAAATAAGGTATGACAAAGGGGATACAACCACAGATTCTGAGAAGACAAGAAAAATCATAAGGAAATGCTTTATGTAATTTTATACCAATAAATGTGAAAACCTAGATGAAATGGATGGTTTTCTAGAAAAATATAAATTACCAAAACGACTTAAGGAGTGGCAGAAAATCTGAATAGAACAGTATTAAAGACATTAAAAAGATGATCAAGTTTTTCTTATCAGAAATGGTCCCAGGTCCAGTTGGTATTATGGAAGTTCTGTATGATGGAAGTTCTACTGAATCTTGAGAGAGCAGACAGTATGAAAAGAAGGACAGCTTCACAGTTCATTCCAGAAAGCTAGCATAACTAGACAGGTTTAGACAGAAAAAAAAAGTAAAACTATAGCCTAATCTCACAAATTTATAGAGTAACAAATATTTTCAATAAGATTATCAAACTGAATCCATCACTCTATTAAAAGAAGACTATCATGACAAATGAAGATCTGTTCCAGGAATGCAGGGGTTAGTCAACATTAGGGAAACTTATTGTAATTGATTAAATTAGTAGATTAAAGAAAAGAGCTCACATAACTCCATAAATGCTGAAAAAACAATCTGATAAAATTACTCACCCATTCTTGAGTTAAAAACTCTTACTAAATGTCTTGGTTACCTCTTGCTATATTGGGGTAATTTAGTACACAGCAATGGATAACAAGTACAGTAAGCTAGGAATCAATAAAAACAACTTGGTAAGGAATTTTTATCAGAAACCAAAGACAATCATCAAATGTACTAGTGAAGTGCTGGATAAATATTAAATTCAGGAGCAAAACACAGATGACTACTATCATTGTCATTAACCAACATTTTTTTCTGAAGTCTTACCCAATGGGGTTAAAAAAAGAAGTAAGTGGTATAAGTATTAGAAAGAAAGAGTCAGAATTGGCATTATTTGAAGATGACATGGTTGTCTACTTAGAGAATCAAAAAGAATAAAAGGAAAAATTATTACAACTAATAAGAAAATTCAGTGAGATGGGTAGATACAAATTAACTATATACACCCAAACCACTAGCTTCTCTGAATACCAGCAATAACGAATTAGAAGACATAATAGAAAAGGTTCCATTCATAATAGCAGAAAAAAATGATAAAATTCTTATGAATTAGTATTTATAAGTAATGCAAAATACTTCTCTGTAAAAAACTAACATTTCATGAAAGGCTGTTAGGAGACTTGAATAAATCAAGAGTCATATCCTATTCCTGGATGGGAAGACTCAATATGGTAAAAATGACATTTTTTCCCAATTTGGTCAAAAGATTCAATTCATTTCTCATTAAAATTTCAGTGGTATTTTCTTTGGGAATTGGGAAGTTGGATTTTAAAGTTCATTTGGAAGAGTAACTATCCATGAATTACTAAGAAAAACTTGAAAAAGAACAATGAGGGGGGCCTTGCACTATTAGGTACAAAAACTTACCATAAAGCTTCATAAATTGCAAATATTGTATCATTACAGACAGAGGATTACATAAATGGAACAGAATAGAGAGTTTAGAAACAAACCCGTGTATTTATATGGAAATTTAATTTGTGATAAAGAACACAGTTGATTCAAATCAGTGGGGAGTTAGTAAATGGGTTGGAACTGTTGGCTACCGTTTGGGGAAAACACTAAGTTAAAACCTCATACAAAAACAAATACAAAAAATTAAACTGTGAAAGTACCAGAAGAAAAATCCAGAATATTTTTATAATATTAGGGTGGAGAGGCCTTTCTGAGTGTGACTTAAAAACCTAGAAGCCATAAAGTAAAGAGCAATGATTTTGAATACATTAAAACTAAAAACTTCTGTGTAGAGAGCCATGCTATACACAAAGTTAAAACATAAACAACAGGCTAGGAGATACATGGTTATCAGGCAAAGGTAAATATCTCTGTATCTGTATCATCCCCTGGAAATCAAGAATAAGAATGCACACAACCCATTTAAAATGGAGAAATAACATGATTTCACAGTTCAGAGAAGAAAAAGACATTCACTAGCTGATGAGCTAGAAAGGATGCTCAAGCTTACTAATAGCTAAAGAAATGTAACCAAAACAACAATGAAGTACCAACGTTAAAGTACAAAACTGAAAAGAATGAAAGGGTTGGGAGGAAAGAGAACCTCTCATATGCCTTGACTGGAGTGCAAATTGGTACCATTTTTTATAGGTCTGATTTGTTAGTTGCCACCAGAATCTTATATATGCATATACTTCCAATCTGAGAACGATGTATTGGAGCTAGATTTATCTAAGGTTTTACTACTTAAATGGACCCCAATTTGGTCAACCAGAGCCCTTTTCTAAAACACCCCAATCCCAGCTGCAAACAAAAGCCATACAGTGCAACTCTTTATCACTTGTCCTCAGAGGATAGAGTTCTCAACCAGCTCTTAATGAGAAGGTTGCATGATGTATGCTTATCAAAATAAAAACAGGACTATAGGAGTAGGAATAATCTTTATTTTTAGCTGGCTGATAAAAATGTTAAAGCAACGTAAATAACTTTTATCTACATTTTGAACAAAATGTGCATTCCTTTGGCCCAGTAGTTCAACTTTGAGGAACATACCCTCAAAACTATTTCCAGACATACGCAAAGATGTTCACTGCAGCACTGTTTGTAACAGTAAAACAACCTACATGCACATCAGTAGAGAACAGCCCTTCCTTCATGATCTACCCATACTATGGATTACTCTGAAGCAAATCAGAAGAAAAAGATAACTGGCAGAGAAAGGTCTCCAAGACTTGCTGTTATATGAAAAAAGCAGGTTGCAGAACAGGGCTTATAGTAAGATCCCATTCTTGTAAGGTAAAGAAAACCCCCATAACAACAATGAAAATATGTTATACACACTCTGTCATAATTTCAAAATTACTGGCCTTTTTCTTTGGTTCCATTTCCTTACTTTTACTAACTCATTTCCCTCCTCCTGTATACTGTTTCCCTGTATCCAGCTGTTCATATATTGCTTTTCCTTTTAATAACTAGCACAAACACCACCTCATTCATTCAGCAAGCATTTACCCTGCCTGCTCTCGATTAGACCCTGTGCTGAGCCCTGGTGGGATATGAGAATGAACTGTATCTGGTCCTATCACCAGGGAGCTCAACTCTTGAAGGGAGAGAGACACATAGACAATGACAGCATAGTGTGGTTTAGATGGGACAGAAGATGGCTCAGAGGAAGGACACCTAACACCATCTGTTTCCTATACGTATAATGACTTCCCTTCATCCCCCAACCTCATGAGAAGTGGTCTTGCCCACTTTTTGGCTCTCCTGAGCAGGATGACCTAATGGGGGAAAAATAAATGAGTCAGTACCTTTTATTCAAGTCCAAGTTCAGCCACTTACCAACTCTATGACTTGGGCAAGCCATTTAACCTCTGAGCCTGTGTTTCCTCATCTGTGTAATGAAGAGAATGCCTACTTACCCCTCAAGGCTGAGTTTAGGATTGGAGATGGTACATGTAAAACTACTGGGTGACTATCAACTCTTGAAGGGCAAGGACTACCCGTGTCTTGTTTTTCTCAGAGCCAAGTGTGTATCATTGGTTTGGATTGGATCTAAAAGCTATGTGTGTGTCTGGGGATGGTTCTTGAGCAAAGGATAGGCCTGACCATAGTGGAGCTTGGGGATGAAGAGGCTGAGAGTGGTACATGGGATGGAGGGGATTGTACTGTAAGAAGAGCTAGGTCCCTGGGCTTGGCATGAAGGTGACACAGGAGGGAAAATCTTAGTATGTGGTCCTGGGAAATGAAGCCCAGGCAGGGTGTTCTAGCCCTGGTTCTTGGTCCTGTTCTTCTAACTGATGCCAATCTTACAGCCCAAGGCAGGGAAGCATGGTGGGCCAATACTTGTGTTGGTGCCAACACACCTCAGTTTCAGTCCCAACTCTGTCACTTATTAGCTGGGTGGCCTCAAACAACTCACTTTACAACTCTGAGCCTATTTCCTTATCTGTTAAAAGGAACACAGTACCCCCAACATCATGGGGTTTATTAAGGAGTAGAAGAGATCATAAATAGAATATATCTTGCTGAGTGCCTGGCACATAATGGGTACTCAAAAAAGGGTAGCTGGTATTAGTATCCATTGCAGTAGACACTTATGGAGTTATGCTGTGGCCAGGGCCTATGCCTATGCTTAGGTAATGGTTCTTGCTTTCCACAAGTTCCCAGTCAACTGGGGAGACTGGTGTAGGCTATGACAGATGAGCCCACTGGGGGCTGTGGCAGCCCAGAGGAAGGGATCTGGCCCTATCTAGGGCTGGTGCAGGTCAACTCAGCCTAAGAGCTGAGTCTTAGAGGATGAGTAAGAGTTAGCCAGGGACAGAAGGGTGAAGTGTGGAAGAACATTCCAGACAGAAGAAACAGCATATGCACAAGAACCTGGATGTTATTGGGTAGGGCCAGGGGTTCTCAAGCTGGGTAGCATGGATCCCATATGGGGTTTTGGTGGCCCATGAAACATTTTAATTTTAAATGATGGAATCTAAATCCTTTGAGAGTTATTAACGAGATAGATTCAATAGAAAAAAAAAGGTGAGGGAAAGGGAGGAGGTAAGGATGAGTCAGTGTTAGCAAAGGACCCAGAGCAACATGAGTCCAGGGTAGTAGTGCA
This sequence comes from Manis pentadactyla, assembly GCF_030020395.1. Taxonomy (NCBI): domain Eukaryota; kingdom Metazoa; phylum Chordata; class Mammalia; order Pholidota; family Manidae; genus Manis; species Manis pentadactyla. Next base: position 47,242,040 of record NC_080038.1, on the reverse strand, counting down.
AGAGGAACCTCTACTGATGCTCACCCAGAACCCAGAGTTGTTGGTCTCACACATAACTCTTGACTACCACCCTACTCTGGGTTCTTGGAGATCCTGAATGACACTGGAGACACTTAACTTCTCTATGGATTTTGGAAAGGAATTACTTCTGGTTTGTAGGTCAGGTAGTTTCCTGAAGAATGTAGTGTTTGAGCCAGTTGTTCAAGGTCCATAAAGAATTTGAGAGATAAAGATGGGGGAGGATGTTTTGAGAGTGTACAGAAAGCTGGGGGGTGGACTAGAACATTGGAGAGTGCAGAGGTTAGACATGTCTCAGACAGCTGTCTGGGAAGCACAGACTTCTTTTTTTGTGGTAGGAAAGCCATGAGCAGTTCTTGAGTAGGGAAAGTGCCATGATCAAATGAGCACTTTAGAAGGAAGGGAGACAAGGGAGGAGGCTGTTGCCATGATCCAAGAGAAAAATAAGCTTAGGTAATGGCAATGGGGGTCGGGCAGAGATGACGGGTTTGACAGATGATTGGGAGGAAGAGGTTTGGAGTCAGAGACTGAATAAATAATGGGGGATGGGTGAGGGAGGTGGAGATGACTGAGGGTAGAACACACAGTAAGCTGCAGTGTTCAGGCCTAGCAATGGATTCATTCATTCAACAAATACTGAGTGCCAGATACTGTCCTGGTCATTAGGGCTATAGCACCAAACAAAATAGATGCCTGTCCTGATGGATCTTACAGTGGATGAGACAGATAATAATAAATAAACAACTAAATCTATAGAATGTGTCTGGTGCCATACCTATCCAGGGACAGTGTTCCTTCTATGTGGAGCATTGAGTGCAAAAGCCCTGAAGCAAAGTGTGCTTATCATGTTTCAGGGACAGCAGAAAGACCAGTATGATTGGAGAAGGAGTGAACAAGAGACAAGAGAAGTAGAAAATGAGGTAGCAGGGGCCAGATCTTGTATTGCCTTTTAGAGTCATTTAGGAGGTAGAATCAGCAGGATCTGGTGGCTGACTTCCTAAGGGAGCTGGAAGAATCTAGCGTGACTCACAGGTATGTTTTGGGCTTGGGGGACTGAGTGGATGGTGGTGCTTTTCACTGAGGTGGGAAATGCAAGAAGACAGATTTGCAGTGGTAAAATGCTGAGTTTGAGGTCCCTGTGAACATTCAAGGCTCATCCTCATGGAGCTTCCAGTAAGTATCAGGCTTGAGGGGTCTGGGACCCAGGAGAGAGATCCATGCTTGAGAGAGAGCTGCAGGGGTCATCAGCCATGCTTTGAATTCTGGAATGGAGTGAGATCGCTGACAGAGAGCATGGAATGCAAAAGAAAAGGACCAGAGCAGAACTGGGGAAGAAGTACCACTACATATGGAAGAGGAAGAAGAGATGGGGGTGGTCAGAGAAGTAGGAGGAGAACCAGCAGGGAGTGGGCTCACAGAAGCAGAGGAAGGAAAGAGCCATCCGTGCACAGAAGGGGTTTGTGAAGAGTGGCAAATGTTACAGCTGGGGAAGTAAGATGAGGGTGGAAGAGAGTGTATTGGCTTTAACTGCTAGGAGGTCCTGGGTGACCTTACTGAGAACAGTTTCAGTGTGGTGGGCGCATGAGGCAGATTGCAGTGGGTTGAAGAGCTCGTGGGAGGTACTGAACTAGAGATGGGCAGTGTAGATGAATTTCTCAAGAAGTTTAGCTGTGAAGAGAAGAGAGGGACATTGATTGCTAGAGGGAGATGTGGGGGCAGACAAAGCGTTTTTATTCCCAGATGGGAGAGACTTGAGCTTCTATAAATGTTGGTAGGAAGGACGCAACAGAGAGGGAGAGGTTGGAATACAGCAGGGAGAGGGGATGATTGTTGTGGAGGAGGTACCAGGGGTGGGCTCCAGAGCCCAGGTGGAGGGATAGCCTTAAATAGTATAGGGGCCATCTCTCACTAAGAAGGAAAGCAGGGCTGCCAGTTGGGGAGAATACAAAAGCATTGAGGGGATTGGTGAAATAAATGTTTCAGGAAATTTCAAAGCAACAAATGGAGATCTCTGACCAAGGTCATGGATGCTGGAGTGAAGAGGAGGCAAAGAAGGCTTCTTCTGGCTGGGAGTCAGGGAGGGCATCCTGTAGGAAGCAGCATTTGAGCTGGGCTGTGAAGTTCAGATAGAATTTTGATATGCAAAGTTCTGTGCAGAAAGAAGAAATTGAGTCAGCAGAGGCATAGAGGATGTGTGAAAAAGCATGTGCTGAGGGAATCCCGAACAGGCTAGGTTGATGAAGGCTGGGCATGAGTGAGCAGGATAACACTGACACCACTGATAATGACAGTAATAATAGCAGTTCTCATGTATGAAGCATCAAACCTACCCTGTGGCAGGTGATTTACATACTTGAATTTTGTTTAGTCCCACCAGATTCTGTAGACTAGGTATTTTCTCATTTTGCAGATAAGGAAAATAAACCCTAGAGCGGTGAAGAAATGGACCCAAGGTCACCCAGCTAGTAGGTGGTGGGGCTAATATTCAAACCCAGGTCCGTCTGACTCTAAAGCCTGTGCTTTTTCCACCTGACAGGAAAAGTGAGGTGAGGCCATATGGTGGAGGGGTCTTGAATGCCAAGTTGAGGAGTCTGAACTTTATCCAGGAAGCACTGGGGAGCCAAGGTGCATGTCTGAGAAAAGAGATTCATGCTCCAAGGCTTCATTAGGAAGGCTCATGGTCCAGAGGGTAAGAGGAGGAATTAGGAGGTGATTGTAGTATAAGGGTGAAGGGGAGCAGGGGCCTGGACTGGATACAAGAGGAGTGAGCAGTGGGACTGGAAGATCATTTGTTCCTCATGACAGTCTTGAGAGGTGTGGAGTTTTCTTCTCGTATTATAGATGAGGAATGGGAGACTCAGAGAAGGGGGAGCTACTTGCCTAGGACTTGAGCCTTGGTTCACATGGTTTCATTGACTCAGTGACTCTGGAACAATGTGTCGGAGGGAGCTCTGAGTATGAGGAGAGTGTGTGCTCACATGCATGTGTGTATGTGCGTGCTCACGTGTGTGTGCTTGTCTGTTTGTCAGATGGACAGCAGTGCCTTCCCTTGCCTGTCCTCTTTTCTTCCCATCTCTTCCCAATCCTCCAGTTTCCTGGATTCCATACTTACTGCCTCCCCGATCCAGGGGGTCTGGGAGTGAGTGCTACTGTTTCATTGGCTATCCCCCAGACCAGCCTTTTCACTCCCGAGGTACCTGTCTCCCGAGCCCTACTGTCTGTCATCACCCCATGAAGCTGTAGCCCAGCTCCAGTGACTGCCACGTGCAGACTGGCTCCTGGTACCACTTGGCAGTGCCCTAGGGACAGGTGCTTGTTCTTGCAATGACTCCTCCCCACCACTGTGGCACTCCTGTGTGGGTGCAAATGACCACCATGGGAATTCAGTTCAGTTCATGAGCAGTTAACAATAACCACCATCATGTTCCCATTGCTCTTGTTTGCCAGGCACTCGACATATGTTCCATTCATTGCAACAATCCTGTGGGGTTGGCATCATGAGCCCCATTTTTACAGATGCGGAAACTAAGATTCCAAGAGGGGCAATAACATGCCTGGGGCACAGCCTGGAAGCACTTACAGAGCTGACATTGGAACCCAGGTCTGTTGGTTTCCAATGCTGTGCGCTTTCCACATTCTCTTTCTAAGCATTTCCTATTTTCTCAACTCAGAGCATTCGGGAAATACAAATCTTGGTCCTTCAGAGGCAGGGTGGATTTCTAGATTTGCTAAGTTCACCCAAAAGACCTGGTGGGGTGAATCCAAGAATTCTGGGTTTAAATCCTGACTTTGCCACTCAACCAACTGTGTGACCTTGGGCAGGTTGTCTAACCCCTCTGAGCTTCAATTCCCTCATCTCTAAAATGTTGCAGTTCTTGTGGGGGTTAAATGAGATGGTGTATGGAAAGTGCCAGCATAGAGCAGGTTGCTACTATTTATATGAAAATGAAGGTTGGGTACCTGTCAGGGCAGAAATGGGGTTTATATACCCTGGGCATGACCTTAAGACTGAGCCCAGCCTGGGTGTGGGGGAGGGCTGTCTCAGGAGGGGACCAGTGACAGGCTCCTTGGAGACTGAGTTGGGTATGGCCCTGGATAATCTGTCACACTGGTCTCCCCATTTAATCCCCCATCCTAGCCCCATCTCCCTGGCTCCAGCCCTTCATGTATCTCCCCTGCTCTGCAAACTAATGCCTCTGCCTCTCTCTGTCACTCGCCGCCTGTGGCCTCTACCTTGCCCTTCCTGGCCCCAGGGAAGAGGAGGAGGAGGAGGAGGAGACTGAGGAAGAGGAAGAGGAAGACGCTCATCAGTTCTGCTGTCCGGCCTCCGAGTGCAGTAGCCCCTCCTCTCGGTAACTGAGAGGACAGGGTCATTTTCTATGCAGAAGCAAAAGCCTTAACCACCCCCCTCTGCCCCCGCGATCCCTTGTGGGACCCTGTCCCTGCTTCAGGGACCAGCTGGGCGAGCATCGTGCCCCTTTCTCCCCTGCCTCCTTCTGGGAATCCCCACCCCCACTGCTGTCTCCCCTGGACTCCAGCCCCCCATTTATAAAGGCTGGATCCCTAGGTCTGACTAAAATGTGGGAGCAGTAGAGCTTGGAGCTTGGTACCTGGACCCTCCCACACTGCACCCCACTTCCTAGGCACCCTGGAGCCTGCCACTCCTGGAGAGGTCTCCAAATGACATCCCAAGGACCTACCTCTGTCCTCTGTGAGCACAAACAGAGATGCAGGGTGCCTAGGGCTCAGAGGACCAGATGGGAACGGGACCCAGCCCGCCTAGTTCCCTGTCACTTGTTCCCTTGCTGTGGCCAGCGCTGCCATCTCCTCTGCTTGAAGGCCTCAACCCATGACCCTGCCATTCCCATAATGCTCTGTAAATATTATCAGGAGGAGAAGGCCTTTCAGAGTGCATGTCACTGTGTACAAAGGAATTTCCATCAATAAAAGCTGATCTCTTCTCTCTGTCTGATGTATGTTCCGCCCCGCTCCCACTTTCCTCTGCCCATCCTCACCAGGCCCTTGTTCTCTCCTCTCCGGGGCTGGGAGTGGGCTGGGGGAAGAGAGCAGGGTTTGGTTGTCAGCACCCAGAAGGCACTCAGTAAGTGAATGAGAGGTGTGGTGCTCTAGCCATGGCCACGTTCATCAGCCTGAGGCCATATCAGCTGGCCTGCCTGGTCATGTTGCTTGACCTTTCTGCTCCCTAGTTTCCCTGTGTGTAAAAAGAGGAGGGAGGTCGGATCAGAGGATCTACAAGGGTTCCTCCAGCTCTGACATTCTGTCAATCTGAGATGCTACAGTTTCAAGAAACTGATTACATGAATGTAAGATTGATAATTTGGTGACACATTCCATGCAATCCTGTGGTTTCTATTTCTACAATGCTGTGATTTTGGGATTCTTCAATCCTGTGGTTTTAAGATGTCATTATTCTATCATTTACAATAATTTTGTATTTTCAAGGTTCTCATTCGACAACTCAATCTCTTCATCTGAGGGGAAGCCATTTCCCCCAGATGCAATGACCTTAAATATTTCCTGCAACCTGCCAGAAGCTGATTTGAAGAAATGCTGGAAGCTGTCAGCAGGAGGATAGAAGGTGTCCTTTATGGGCTGTAGGACCCACACATTCCATGATGTGTCTGTGTTAGGAGCAAAGCCAGGCGACCCCCAAGTGGGCTCATACTCTGGCTTTCCCTTTCTGAGCCTTTGGCACCAGAGAAATCTGAGTTTACCTTTTGGTTCTGCCACTTACCATCCGTGTGACCTCAAGCAAGTCTTTTCTTCTCCTTGAGCTTTCTTCCTGAATAGTGAGACTAATGTGCCTCTCTGGGTTGTCGTGAAGTTTAGCAAGAAAACACAGGGAGCCCAGTATAGGGTCTGGTGCACTGTTGAGCAAGTGTGCAGTGATTGGTGGCTCTTGCGTTGATTAAGACTCAGGTGACAGGCTCTGCTCTCCTTTTCCCCCTCCCTTCAGCATCCCCATCACATTGTTCCTGTAGTTTTCCCCAAGGGTCACCTCATTCCCTCACTCATTGTCTCACTCAGACACTCAACTCCTCTTCTCATTCACTCATTCAGATTCTCATTTATTTCTCCCCTCCCTCTCTCTCTTCCTTTCTCCCTATTTATTCTTCCAGAAGGCATTGCTTGAGCACCTACTGTGTGCAAAGCTTCAGGATAAATACCATGAGGGATCAAAAGTAAGACAGTAGCTGTGTTCTCCTGAAGTTCTCCATCTCCCAGGGGAGATGAGAATTCCTTTGGGAAACTAGGCAGGTATGAAGGGCCAAAATGATTGAGCATGTATGGTTTCAGCAATGAGCAAAATATGCTCCTGGCACAGAAAGGAGGAAGATGTGGAGGCAGTGGTGGGGGAGGGGGCAGGGGCAGCAGTAGTGTCCAGGAGGGCTTCCTGGAGGAGGAGGGGCAAGAGTGGAAGGCTGGAAAGGGTTTGAATAGGTGGTGAGGTGAGGAGGCATTGTAGGAGACAGGGATGGCATGGACAAACCTGGTGGAGAGCTCCAGGATCCTGTTGCAGAACGGTGTGCAGATTGTTCTGTTTGGCTTGCCAGGTCCTTGAGTCTAGGTGACCTGTGGCTGGGGAGGAGACCATTCTACCCTTCATTTGATTGGAAATAGAAGGAAGTGGGGAAGCAGGGTTGCAAGTAAATGGAGGGAGAGGGCAAATCAAAGTCAGATGGCCATGATGGTCACCATGGGGATGTAGACCCCTGTGTAGGTGACCAAACTGGCCTAGGGTCTGTGCTGTGGGAAAGAGGAGGGCTTCTAACAGTTGTGAGGAAATTGGTGTGCCTGTACATATGTGTGCATGTCTTTACATGAGGCCAGGCAGGTCGATCAGGACTGAGAGATCAGTGTATCTGAAGGCATGTGATTGTTTGAAACTAGGTGTGAGGAATTCTGAGTGTGAAGTCAATTGCATGAGGTGGTGAATTTGTGCCTGGCAGGCTCTCTGCATGTGCCTGGTGGAGATAATCACAAGACTGGGTGTGGGTGGCTTTTGAGCATGTGGGGCTGTAGTTTTTAGGGTGGCAATTATCAGGCAGGATGGTCACACAGACACACATGCCTGCCACCTGTCATTCTAGGGGGCCAAAGTGGCTGGGGAGCACTTATAGGCTGTGTACTGGGCTCTGACCTGGGCATGGAGGATCCTCAGGGATGAGTCATAGCAGTGCACTGCCCCTGGGAAACAAGAGCAGGGTTGGGAGTGGACACTTCAGGAGAGAATCACCTGTTAACTACTGATAAGGACTGCCAGTGGCATGACTGTGCATGAAACAGAGCAGGGGGGTCAATGACCCTGTCAGTCTCAGTAGGGGATGGGAGTGAATTAGAACCAACTTCCCAGGAGGTCTTGGCTGCTCAGGGTGCTGCTAGAGGCAGATGAGCTCACCCAGACTGATGGAGTCTGTGGGTAAAGAGGGGAGGGAAGACACCCTGGGCAGAGGAAACAAAGGAAGAGCATGGGCACAGGCTGGGAATGCAGATCAGCTCAACCTAGAAGGTGCAAGGTGGGAGTAGGGGGTGCTGGATACATTCAGCGGGTGCTTCTGAAGCCAAAGGGGAACTTTGGCCTGGGAGGTAGGGGATTTGGGTTCTCCTCCTGTGCAGCCTGGGCACTTTGACTTCCTGGGCCTCAATCTGTATCTGAGGAATTGGATGGTTCAGTAAGTCCACTCCAGTTCTGCAGATCTGCCCTTGGCCAGCCAAACCTACGAGTCATCAGTCTCGAAGTCAGGTGTTTTTCTGTCTCACCTCAGTCTTTCCTGCTTCCTTCTGGGTTGCTTCCTCACTCATACACTCCACAAATATTCACCCAACCTCTAGTCCTCTGCGTGCCATGGTGGGAGGGCACGAGCAGCTGAAAAACTCAAGGACTCGACCTTGGAGAGGCTGCTCAGTGCTTAGATTTGACTTATGGCTCTGCCACTGCTGAGCTTTGACACTTAGGGAAAGTGACTTCATCTCTCAGTACTTCAGTTTAGTCATCTGTATCATCCCTTCAGGGAGAACAACCCAGACTTTGCAGACCTGCTAGGCCTAGCAAAAAATAGGTACACAGTAAATGACAACTATTATTTTTAGGGCTGCAAAGAAGCAGAGCCGGGATTCCAACCCAGACTGGTGTGCTCCCAAGCCTGTGCTCACCCACTGTCTACCCAGTCAGTCCCTTTGATGGCCTCCTTCCCTGCTGCCAGCCCATGTGCCAAGCTGGGCTGGCCCTGGGTTTGCAATCTCTGTGGTGCTGGGATTAGGCAGTAGAAACAGCTTGCAGAATAGCTGTTGGGAGAGAGGGTGACTGGAGTCCCTCTGCCCCTCTACTGGGTCCAGTCTCCTTGACCAGTTTTTCTTCCAGAGCCCAAAGTCCGAGGCTTCATCTAGGTGTGCTGACCTCCTCATCCTGTTTTTCTTCTCTCTTACTTCCAGTCCCCCCCCACCCCCCCATCCCCGCTTTTCCAGCCTGAGTTGTCATGGGGATTGTCCTCAGCATCCCTAGCTTCCTCTTGCCCTTATCTTATGGTATCCATAGCAACAGCCCCCATTCATTTCCATGGCAATTGCATCCTGATCCCATCCCCTGCTGGCTGCCTGCTCTGGACAGGGCCAGTAATGGGAAGGAAGGAGAGAGACCTCCCATTAGGAGCAGTATCTAGGGAGGGTCAGTGCCCTACACCATGGGCAGCCCACCCTGAATCCCTATGGAATGTCCTTCCCCACTACCTCCCATCTTAGTATCTTGGCTCACAAGGTCCCTTACTCCTTATTTCTAACAACTCCTCCTAGGCAAGACCCCATTCAACAGCTTCCTCCCCCAGGAAGCCTTCAAAAGCAGCAGGTTTGGGCTTCAAATTCCTATTCTGCCACTTGCTAGCTCTGAGACTTTGGCAGTCACGTTCCCCCTCAGAGCTTTTTTCCTCTGCAAAATATTCCTGTAAAATAGGAAACCTAATTCTTCCTTCACGTTTTCCATGCACGTTTAAAAATGTGCAGAAAATGCCTGACACAGGGAAGGTGAGCTGTAAGTGCGAGTTTATTGTTATTCTGCTCAGCCACCCACAAGCAGAAGGAATCTCTCTCCTGACCTCCCCCAGCAATTCCTCTGTTACCTAGCCTGAGAACTTTCAGCTTTGTGCTGTGGTTATTTGTGTAATATGATTTTTCCCCCAACTGCGGTAGATGCTCTCAAGTTGTTTCCACAGTAGTCCAGAAGACAGTGCCTGTGTGTGTGTGTGTGTGTGTGAGAGAGAGAGAGAGAGAGAGAGAGAGAGAGAGAGAGAGAGAAGAGAGAGATTTTCCATGTGATCTGCATGCCCCTGTTTGGGGTGTCCTGAGTTAAGGAATTCCACTTGCCCAGGTCCCATTTTGTCAGCAGGGTGTATGATGTCAGGAGCAATGCCCTCAAGCAAGGTCCTCAATGTCCACAATGTCCTCAATGTACTCAAGCACTGTCCAAAACTGGCAAAAATACCAGGTTCTCTCAGGGGTGGCTGTGCTGACAGAGGTCAGACTGTCAGGTCTATTCCCTTTGCAATCAAAATAGGGGATGGGCTTTTGCAGGGGGAATTGCCGAAGAGAGGAGAGCTAGGGGAAGCAAAGAGCCAGAAGCGGGGAGAGGCAACAAGATAGCATGAAAAGACAGCCTGAGCCCTGGGTTTGCATCTTGACTTTCTTGCTTAATGGATGTGACCTCGAGCAAGTTTACATCACCTCTCTGAGTCTCAGAGAGGCTCTCATCTATAAAATGGGGCTAATGGTGCCTGTCTCAATAACATATGAGGATTCAGTGAGCTAAATAATGCTGTTAACTTGGGAATAGAGGTGACTGTAGGGCCCTATGGCAGCACAGAGGAGGGGCCTGTAAGACAACCTGTGTGGAGGGGGCAGGCAGGCATGGAAGGGCACACCTGAGCTACATGTTGAAGGATGAGCAGGAAACATTGAATGAGCAGAGGTCAGGTCAGGTGAGCCATCCATGGCTATGGTGAGGAAGCTGGAGGTTATCCTGTGGATTTTGATTCCTGTAAAGCCGACCTCTGCTCATTTCAATCAGAGCAATAGCCAAAGTCTTTGTCATGGGTTCAATGACCTTCACAATTTTGGTGCCCATTACTTCTTTTATCTCACCTCCTATCATTCTCCCGTCCAACTATAGTGGCCTCCTCACTGTTTCTCAAACATTCCATGCACAGATCTACCTCAGGGCCTTTGAACTGTCTCTATGCTCTGTCTGAACTGCTCTTGCCTCAGATAACCACAAAACTAACTCCCCCACTTACACCAGGGTTCTGCTTATATGCCATTTCTTCAAAAAGACCTTCCCTGGCCACCACATCTAAAACAGTGCCTTGTATCACTCTGCTGTATTTTCCTTCCTAGCACCTATCTCTACCTGAAATGATAGTATATATTTATAGTTAGCTTCTCCCACTAGAATGTCATCTCCCTGAGGGAATAAATCTTATGCCTTTCATTCATCATATTTCCCGCATCCTACATGTGCCTGGAACACAGAATATGCTCAATTGTTGTTTGTTGAATGAGTTATGAGGAGCTGTGGAAGGGTTCTAGTGGGAGAGCAAGATGGTCAGATTTGTACTCTGTTAAGCTCTCTCTGACCACAGGATGGAGAATGGATTAGGAGAGGAGACTGGAGGCTGAGGTTGAGGTTCAGGTGAGAGGATTTATTAGCATAGCCATCAGAGCTCATTCATGAACTCTCTCTCTCCAGAAGTTTAATCAAGCACTTACTGTGTTCTAGGCCTTGTGCTCTGTGCGAACTAGGAGATTACCAAATCTTCTTCCTGTGCTGGGATTCTGGGAGTCTTGAACACAAATAACTGTCACGCTTTGCCAAAGCTAACCTGCGCCACAAAAAGAAGGACAGACATGTGCTGTGTGTGGGAGCTCTGAACAGGATCAGCAATGATTTCTGGCTGGAGGCGGGCTTCAGGAGGGCTTCGTAGTGGTGGCATATGACCTGAATCTTGATTGAACTAGGGTGTAGGGAGATCTCTCAGATTGCAGATGGCAGAGATGATAGGGACTATGTTCCAGGTGGAAGGTATGAGCAGTTCGGGAGGTAGAAAGCCGAGGAGTATTTGGAAGAAAGAGGATCTGGGCCAAGCTGGAGGGAAGGGTGGATGGAATGGGAGCACGGTCGGCAGCCAACCCTACAGTGTGGATTAATGTTTAAGAGTGTGAGCTTCTGGAGTCAGACTGCCTAGATTTGAATCCTGGCTCTATGGTTAGTAGCTGTGGACCATAGATATGTTACTAATTTCTCCAGGCCTCAGTTCCTTTTTGTGTAAAATGAAAGTAAAGAATACCTATCTCACAGGGTTCTTTTGAAGAGTGAATAAGTTATTAAATGTGAAATGGTAAGAACAGTGCCTGATGTGCTAGGTACTCTATTGACACTTAGTAGCTGTTGTATCTTGGAGAGGCCTCAAATGCCAGAATAAAGAACTTGGGCTGTCTTTTGTGGGCAGTGGGAGCTGTGGATGGTTTATGAACAGAGGAGACAGCTGATCAAACCTGGGCTTGAGCTATGTGCTGGGAGGGAAGAGGTTTGAAGGGTTGGTGGGCAGGATGCTGCCATCCAGAGGAGGAGGTGAGGAGCATCTTAGATGCCTGGGGAGCTGGGCGGGCCTGACTTCACAGGCCCCTGGGGCCCAGAAGGAGAGATAATTTGGGGTGGAGAGCAGTACCCCCATCTGTTTCCACTTGCTCCTGGAAGTGTTGCAGGCTGACATGTGGAAGGGTGGAGGATGAGCGGTGGGCGGGAGCTCCCACTAGGGTAGAGCTGAACTCTACCCTGCAGCCCAGGACCCAGTTTTATGGGGGATACAGCCTCCCCATGGCACCCAGTACCCAGCTCAATGTGCTCTTCTGCAAGGCTAGCAGGTCTGTGGCAGCTCAAGCTTCTGTACTAGTAGGGATCCCCCCTATATCCACCCCAGCTCACCCATGGCCTCTGCCAAGTAGGGGCTGGGCAGTGGCCTCTTAACCTTTTCACCAGCCAGGATGCCCCTCAACCTTGTGCCTGCCCAAACCAGACCATTCTCTGGGCCCCGGCCACGCCCATTCCCTCCCCACAATCCTCATGTCCCTGTCCTCCGGACCTCCCTCCCCTGTTCTCCCCACCTCTGTGGCTTCTCACCATGCCTGCTCAGCTCAGGGCACCTGGGTACTGTTGCCACCTGAGTTCCCTGGCAGCCTCGTTGCCATGGCACCATGGGAGCAGGTCTGGCGGAACAGCTCTGCGTAACCAGGGCAGGCAACGCCCAGTGCCCAGCTCCTACTACTCTTCAGCCTAGAGACTCCTGCCCACCACCCCCAGCTGAGCAGAGGAGGCCATGAGGAGAAAAAGGAAGTTGCCCCGCAGGGCAGCTCTTTACCTGTGAGGATGCTGGATTGGAGGCACCTCCCACTGTTACTGAGCCTGAGCCCTTGTAGCCAGGAAACTCTGGGAACTAGCCAAGCCTGAGGAATCCAGGCAGCTCAGGACAGGGGTGGGGCAGAGGGAGGGGACAGGGCTGAGGGGATACCTGGAGGTGCAGGATGTAGGAGTAGACCTCAGACCTGGGGACAGGGCTGATTTAGGGTGGTGCTGGGGGATCAGGCTGGGAGGGAAACCACAGCACACCGTGTTGTAGACAGAGCCAGTTCAGGATGGAGTTCTCTGGGGAAGAGGTCTGGTGGGGTGGGTGGATGGTTTAGGGATGGAGTTGTTAGGGGACTGGACTATTAGTAAAAGGGGCTTGAAAGGACAAGACTGGAAGGAAACCGGTCTGGGGAGGAGGCTGTGAGAAGACATGGCCATGAGGGGACCAGGCTATGAGGGGTGAGTAGGGCTGGGGACAATACTGTGAGAAGACCCAGCCTTGAGGGAAAAGAGGCTAAGAGGATGGAGCTGTGAGGCGATGGACTGAAGGGAATAAGGGAATAGGGCTGTGAAGGCCAGGGAGCCTGAAGGGAAGGGACCATGAGGGCAGCTTGGCTGGTGGGACTCCCTCTGACCTTTAAGTATTAGCATCACTATATCTGTGAGGAAGCTGGAAGGATGCGACTGCGGGAGGGGATCTGGCCCACCCACCCTCAGTCTGGCCCAGCTGGCCTGTCTTCTGCTCCTACATCCTGGCTCATCTTATCTCATCCCCACAGTGTGGAGGGTGATGCCCCAGGCAGTGACCTGAGCACAGCGGTTGATAGTCCTGGGAGCCAACCCCCCTACCGGCTGAGCCAGCTGCCCTCCACCGGCAGCCACATGGGGGGCCCCCCGGCTGGGGTCGGCCTTCCTTGGGCTCAGCGGGCTCGCCTCCAGCCAGCCAGCGTCGCCCTGAGGAAGCAGGAGGAGGAGGAGATAAAGCGTTCCAAGGCCCTGTCGGACAGCTATGAACTTTCCACAGACCTGCAGGACAAGAAGGTGCAGATGAGATGGCTCTGGCTAGGAATGGGGGTGTGAGAGAACCAAGGGAGGGATTGGGATGTGACCCTTGGGGGTGGTATCATTTAGCTGAAAAAAGGTAGACAGGGCACAAAATACTCTGTATAGAAAAAGAAAACTGGAAGGACATATACCAAAATGTTAACTGAGGTTATTCCTGGGTGTTGGGAATTTAGGTGAACCAAAATTCCATCCTCCCTCCCTCCCTTCCTTCCTTCCTTCCTTCTCTCCCTCTCTTCCTTTATGTCTCTCTTTCTCCTTCTAGCTCTCAATTCATTTCTTCCTTTCTTGCCTTTTTGGCTCCTCTGTTTTTTCTACCTTACTTTGAATAATGAACATCTATTTCTTGTAAAGAAAAAAAGAAAACCCCAGTCCAGTCTGGGGTGACAAGTGCTGTCTGAGATTAAAGTGAGGACACAACGTATAGCAGCGTGGTGCAGCCAGGCAGCAGCAAGCACTAAACTGGGGCCCCAGGCAGCAGCGTGGCTGAGGTCCAGGGAGATGAGGCTACAGGGAGTTTTTGACCTTGTTCCCCTTGACTTTCCCCTGCCAGGTGGAAATGCTGGAGAGAAAGTATGGGGGCTCCTTCCTGAGCCGCAGGGCTGCCAGGACCATCCAGACGGCCTTCCGCCAGTACCGCATGAATAAGAATTTTGAGCGTCTCCGCAGCTCCGCTTCAGAGAGCCGCATGTCCCGCCGTATCATCCTCTCCAACATGAGGATGCAGTTCTCCTTTGAGGAGTATGAGAAGGCCCAGAACCCCGCGTACTTCGAGGGCAAGCCTGCCTCGCTGGACGAGGGTGCCATGGCTGGTGCCCGGAGCCACCGGCTTGAACGGGGGCTCCCCTATGGAGGCTCCTGTGGAGGAGGCATCGATGGTGGGGGAAGCTCTGTCACCACATCCGGAGAGTTTTCTAATGACATCACAGAGCTCGAGGACTCCTTCTCCAAACAGGTCAGCATCTCTGACAAAGCCTTTCCTTCCCTTCCCTTCCCATGCTCTGGCTACTCCTATGACTTTTACCTATACCTCAAACTGAAAGAAGTTGCCTGAGAAGCGTTCCATAAAAAAGAGTAGCTACCATCTGAGTAGGGACTATGAGAATGATGAGAAAGAATTGGAAAGACGAAAAATCACATAGTTCAAACAAGCAAGGTAGAATCTGGGCATACAGAACACATAAGAAAATCGAAGTTCTCACTCTTTGGAACTTGATCCATTATCACATTAAGACCTTCCTAATAGATGATGAGTTCCTACTCTGTGCCATGTGCCTCATAATGACCTATAAGATTTTACAGAGGGGAGATTGAGGCTCTAGGGCCCTGAAAGGTAATGTGACTTTTCCAAAATGGATTGGAACTTAGCTCAGTCTTGTTTCAAAGCCCATGCCCCCCTTCCCTTATACCACATGACCATGGACTCTCACCATGGGAGAGACAAATGAACCAGCCAGGGTCCTTGTTCTGAAGGACCTTCCCAGGCCAGTAGGAAATGGCAGACACATGTGCACATGACTGTGCTCAGAGCCATAAGAAACGATCTCTTATAGTACCTTGGGAACATAGAGGAGGGAAAATAAATGTTCTTCTGGGAGGACCAGAGAAAGCTTCTTTGAGAAAACAGCACTGGAGCTGGGCCTTACCATACAGCTAAAATTTAGCAAGCTAGAGATAGTTGAGATGGTGTTGCTGGCATAGGTAGTGCATCAGTGAAAGCATGGAAGGGTGGGAATGTAACAGGCAGTGATGGTGGTGGACATCATTCTAGGCCTGAGGTGGGTCAGCATAGCTGCTCAGGTACAAATCCCAGTTCCACTATTTCCCAGCTATGTGACCTTGGGCAAACTGTTCAGCCACACTGAAACATGATCAATAGCATGGAGATAAAGCCTTCTTTTTAGAACTGTTTTGAAGAAAGCATTTAGTAGGTGGTAGCTGCTAAGTACATGTAATTTCCTTCCTGAAACCAAGGAGGTATTTGGCAGCAATTGCTGAATGAACAAATGAATGAATGATACTTGAAAAGAGAAGAAATCACTCTGCTTTAACATTTGTGATCTGGTATTCTTCCCCAGAGCTAGTGAAGGAGTATGTGTATGGGAAGGAAAGAAGTATTAGAGGGAAGATATAAATCACTCATCCATTCATACAACAAACACTTACTGAACATCTCTTCTGTGCCATGAAATGTGTTCAGCTGAACTAAAAAGAGAGAAACCAGGCCCAGACCCATTCCTCTAGAGGAGAATGGGGAATGGTGGGGAGACTGAGGAACCAGGCTTGGGCACAGCTGTCCACGCTATCCAAGTCTGATGGGGAAGCATATTAGTTCCATGTGTTAGTTACATTGCAGCATAACAAATGACCCCAAAATTTAGTAGCTTAAAACTGAACTTTGATGGGAAGATGGTGGTGTGAGTAGTTCAGAGGAAATCTTCTCCCCGAAACATATATTTATGAAAATACAATAAATACAACTATTCCTAAAAGAGACACCAGTGGATGCAGTACAATAGCCAGGATACATCTACATCTGCGAGAACTCAGCATCACATGAAGGAGGTAAGATACAAGCTGCGGCCAGGCGGGACCCAAACGCTCCCCCACCCCAAGACCCGGTGGGAAGAAAGGAGTCGGAACGGGGAGGGAGTGAAAGCCCAGGACTGCTAAACAACCAGCTCTAGAAATCCGCACCAGGAACGCAGACACAAGGTGCACAGGGTGCTGGATATTAGAGAAACAGAAAAGCAAAACCTGTGGGCAGGTCCCTGCAACCGGCGCCCCTGAGACAAAAGAAAAGCGAGTGATTTCTGCAAGTCTTAAAGAGACAGGGACCCCATAGCTGGACAAAGTTGTCGCGGCACACATAGCCAGCAGCTGGGAATCTCGGGGAAACTTAGGCACCCTAAACCCCGGGGAGGCAGTGCACCTCTGAAGCCCCTCACAGCACTAAGCAGCCTGTCAGTCGTTCCTCCAACTGGCGCGGACCCTGACACACTGGCCCAGTAGCAGGAGAGTGGCGGTGCGTTCCGGGGACGGCGGCGCCAGAAGGGACCGAGAGCAGATCTGTGTGCCAACGGCACTAGAGGAGACCAGGAGAGGCTTATGCGAACCCACAGCGGTGCGACCAAAGAGCCCGGGCATGGCTCGCGCGCACCGGCAGCAGGGGAGCCAGAGGAGCCCAGTAGAGGCCCGTGCACACCTGCAACGGAGCCAGAGGGAGCAGGCGTGCTCCAAGCAGCCAACCAGAATCCCAGCCCAAGGCACAGCTGCCCAGGCCAGACCCAAAGGCCGCTGTTGGTACAGAGCTGCCCGGCAGGGTTGCCGCTAGCATGGAGGGGTGCTCCTGGTGTGCCTGCCACTCCCCACAGGGCTCCACACTGCTCTGACGGACACCCCGCCCACAGCAGCTTAGGGGACTAACCCGGTGGCTGCTACAGGAGTGCAGGTAACCGTCACAGGCAGGGGAGAAGGGCAAGGCATGCAGCAAGCAGGAAAGGACTTTCTTCTCCCAGCTGACACACCCACAACTTGCCTACAGCCACTGCTATCACCATGAAAAGGCAAAAAAATTTGCTCCACTCCAAGATACTTCAAACAACACCTGAGAGAGGATCTGCAGAGGCAGACCTAACCAGTCTCGCTGAAAAAGAATTCAAAATAAAAATCATAGACATGCAGGCAGAGCTGCAGATAAATATGCAAGAGCTAAGTGATGAAGTCCGGAGGGAGATTACAGATGTCTGGAGGGAGATTACAGAAGTGAAACAAACTCTGGAAGGATTTATAAGCAGAATCGATAAGATGCAAGAGGCCATTGATGGAATAGAAACCAGAGAACAGGAAAACATAGAAAGCTGATGCAGAGAGAGATAAAAGGATCAGCAGGAATGAAACAATATTAAGAGAACTGTGTGACCAATCCAAAAGGAACAATATCCATATTATAGGGGTACCAGAGGAACAAGAGAGAGAAAAAGGGATAGAAAGTGTCTTTGAATAAATAATTGCTGAGAACTTCCCCAAACTGGGGGAGGAAATAGTTGCTCAGACTACGGAGGCACACAGAACTCCCGAGAGATGGGATCCGAAGCGGACAACACCAAGACACATAATAATTAACATGGCAAAGATCAAGGACAAGGACAGAATATTAAAGGCAGCCAGAGAGAGAAAAAAGGTCACCTACAAAGGAAAACTCATCAGGCTATCATCAGACTTCTCAACAGAAACCTTACAGGCCAGAAGAGAATGGCATGATATATTTAATGCAATGAAACAGAAGGGCCTTGAACCAAGGATACTGTATCCAGCACGATTATCATTTAAATATGAAGGAGGGATTAAACAATTCCCAGACAAGCAAAAGTTGAGAGAATTTGCCTCCCACAAACCACCTCCACAGGGTATCTTAGAGGGACTGCTCTAGATGGGAGCACTCCTAAAAAGAGCAAAGAACAAAACACACAACATATGAAGAATGAAGGAGGATGAAAACGAAGGGAAAGAAATAATCATCAGACTGTGTTTATAACACCTGAATAAGCGAGTGAGGTCAGGCAGTAAGGTAGGAAACAAGCTAAACTTGAACCTTTGGTAACCACAAATCGAAAGCCTGCAATGGCAATAACTACATATCTTTCAGTAATCACCCTAAATGTAAATGGACTGAATGCACCAGTTAAAAGACACAGAGTAATAGAATGGATAAAAAAGCAAGATCCATCCAAATGCTGCTTACAAGAGACTCACCTCAAACCCAAAGACATGCACAAACTAAAAGTCAAGGGATGGGAAAAGATATTCCATGCAAACAGCAGGGAGAAAAAAGCAGGTGTTTCAGTACTAGTATCAGACAAAATAGACTTCAAAACAAAGAAAGTAACAAGAGATAAAGAAGGACATTACATAATGATAAAGCACTCAGTCCAACAAGAGGATATAACCATTATAAACATATTTGCACCCAACACAGGAGCACCAGCATAAGTAAAAGAAATACTAACAGAACTAAAGGGGGAAATAGAATGCAATGCATTCATTTTAGAAGAATTCAACACACCACTCACTCGAAAGGATAGATCCACCAGACATAAAATAAGCAAGGACACAGAGGCACTGAACAACACACTAGAACAGATGCACCTAATAGATATCTATAGAACTCTACATCCAAAGGCAACAGAATACACATTCTCCTCAAGTGCACATGGAACATTCTCCAAAATAGACAACATACAAGGCCAAAAGAAGAGCCTCAGTAAAAAAAAAAAGATTGAAATTCTACCAAACAACTTCTCAGACCACAAAGGTACAAAACTAGAAATTATTGTACAAAGAAAGCAAAAAGGCTCACAAACACATGAAGGCTTAACAACATGCCCTTATATAATCAATGGATCAACGACCAAATCAAAATAGAGATCAAGCAATATATGGAAACAAATGACAACAACAACACAAAGCCCCAACTTCTGTGGGACGCAGCGAAAGCAGTTTTAAGAGGAAAGTATATAGCAATCCAGGCGTATTTATACAACGAAGAAAAATCCCACATGAATAGTCTAACATCACAATTATCGAATTGGAAAAAGAAGAACAAATGAGGCCTAAAGTCAGCAGAAGGAGGGACATAATTAATATCAGAGAATAAATAAATAAAATTGAGAAGAATAAAACAATAGAAAAAATCAATGAAACCAAGAGCTGGTTCTTTGATAAAATAAACAAAATAAAAAAGCCTCTAGGCAGACTTATTAAGAGAAAAAGGGAATCAGCACACATGAACAGAATCAGAAATGAGAAAGAAAAATCATGACGGACCCCACAGAAATACAAATAATTATTAGAGAATACTATGAAAACCTATACAATAACAACCTGGTAAACCTAGGAGAAATGGACAACTTCCTAGAAAAATACAACCTTCCAAGACTGACCCAGAAAGAAACAGAAAATCTAAACAGACCAATTACCAGCAACAAAATTGTACCAGTAATCAAAAACCTACCCAAGAACAAAACCCCCAGGCCAGATGGATTTACCTTGGAATTTTATCAGACATACAGAGAAGACATAACACCCATTCTCCTTAAAGTTTTCCAAAAAATAGAAGAGGAGGGAATACTCCCAAACTCATTCTATGAAGCCAACATCACCCTAATACCAAAACCAGGCAAAGACCCCACCAAAAAAGAAAACTATGGACCAATATCCCTGATGAACGTAGATGCAAAAATACTCAACAAAATATTAGCAAACCGAATTAAAAAATACATCAAGAGGATCATACACCATGACCAAGTGGGATTCATCCCAGGGGGGCAAGGATGGTACAACATTCGAAAATCCATCAACATCATCCACCACATCAACAAAAAGGACAAAAACCACATGATCATCTCCATAGATGCTGAGAAAGCATTCGACAAAATTAAACATCCATTCATGATAAAAACTCTCAACAAAATGGGCATGGAGGGCAAGTACCTCAACATAATAAAGGCCATATATGATAAACCCACAGCCAACATCATACTGAACAGCGAGAAGCTGAAAGCTTTTCCTCTGAGATCGGGAACAAGACAGGGATGCCCACTCTCCCCACTGTTATTTAACATAATACTGGAGGTCCTAGCCACGGCAATCAGACAAAACAAAGAAATACAAGGAATCCAGATTGGTAAAGAAGAAGTTAAACTGTCACTATTTGCAGATGACATGATATTGTACATAAAAAACCCTAAAGACTCCACTCCAAAACTACTAGAACTAATATCGGAATTCAGCAAAGTTGCAGGATACAAAATTAACACACAGAAATCTGTGGCTTTCCTATACACTAACAATGAACCAATAGGAAGAGAAATCAGGAAAACAACTCCATTCACAATTGCATCAAAAAGAAAAAATACCTAGGAATAAACCAAACCAAAGAAGTGAAAGACCTATACCCTGAAAACTACAAGTCACTCTTAAGAGAAATTAAAGGGGACACTAACAAATGGAAACTCATCCCATGCTCGTGGCTAGGAAGAATTAATATCGTCAAAATGGCTATCCTGCCCAAAGCAATATACAGATTTGATTCAATCCCTATCAAATTACCAGCAACATTCTTCAACGAACTGGGACAAATAGTTCAAAAATTCATATGGAAACACCAAAGACCCCAAATAGCCAAAGCAATCCTGAGAAAGAAGAATAGAGTAGGGGGGATCTCACTCCCCAACTTCAAGCTCTACTACAAAGCCATAGTAATCAAGACAATTTGGTACTGGCACAAGAACAGACCCACAGACCAGTGGAACAGATTAGAGACTCCAGACATTAACCCAAACATATATGGTCAATTAATATTTGATAAAGGAGCCATGGACATACAATGGGGAAATGACAGTCTCTTCAACAGTTGGTCCTGGCAAAACTGGACAGCTACATGTAGGAGAATGAAACTGGACCATTGCCTAACCACATACACAGAAGTAAATTCAAAATGGATCAAGGACCTGAATGTAAGTCATGAAACCATAAAACTCTTAGAAAAAACATAGGCAAAAATCTCTTGGATGTGAACATTAGTGACTTCTTCATGAACATATCTCCCCGGGCAAGGAAAACAATAGCAAAAATGAACAAGTGGGACTATATTAAGCTGAAAAGCTTCTGTACAGCAAAAGACACCATCAATGGAACAAAAAGGTACCCTACTGTATGGGAGAATATTTTCATAAATGACAGATCCGATAAAGGCTTGACATCCAAAATATATAAAGAGCTCACTCACCTCAACAAACAAAAAACAAATAATCCAATTAAAAAATGGGCAGAGGAACTGAACAGACAGTTCTCCAAAAAAGAAATACAGATGGCCAACAGACACATGAAAAGATGCTCCACATCGCTAATTATAAGAGAAATGCAAATTAAAACCACAATGAGTTATCACCTCACACCAGTAAGGATGGCTACCATCCAAAAGACAAACAACAACAAATGTTGGCGAGGTTGTGGAGAAAGGGGAACCCTGCTACACTGCTGGTGGGAATGTAAATTAGTTCAACCATTGTGGAAAGCAGTATGGAGGTTCCTCAAAATGCTCAAAATAGACTTACCATTTGACCCAAGAATTCCACTCCTAGGAATTTACCCTAAGAATGCAGCACTCCAGTTTGAAAAAGACATATGCCCCCCTATGTTTATCGCTGCACTATTTACAATAGCCAAGATATGGAAGCAACCTAAATGTCCTTCAGTAGATGAATGGATGAAGAAGATGTGGTACATATGCACAATGGAATATTATTCAGCCATAAGAAGAAAAGAAATCCTACCATTTGCAACACCATGGATGGAGCTAGAGGGTATTATGCTCAGTGAAATAAGCCAAGCAGGAAAGAGAAATTCCAAATGATTTCACTCATCTGTGGAGTATAAGAACAAAGGAAAAACTGAAGGAACAAAACAGCAGCAGAATCACAGAACCCAAGAATGAACTAACAGGTACCAAAGGGAAAGGGACTGGGGAGGATGGGTGGGTAGGGAGGGATAAGGGGGGGAAGAAGAAAGGGGGTATTACGATTAGCATGCATAATGGGGGGGTGGAAGAAAGGGGAGGGCTGTACAACACAGAGAAGACAAGTAGTGACTCTATAACATTTTGCTATGCTGATGGACAGTGAGTGTAAAGGGGCTTGTGGGGGGGACCTGATATAGGGGAGAGCCTAGTAAACATAATATTCTTCATGTAATTGTAGATTAATGATAACAAAAAAGAAAGTAAGAAAAGGGGGATTAGTCCCTGATAGGATAAAACTAACTGCAAATCACCAATTAATGCATGCTTTAAATATCCTTAATTTTAATCATTTAAAAGGTGTCAGATGATCAACTATGGAAGTACATTTTTCTGATAATATTCCTTTCTCTTAAAAAAAGAAAAAAGCATTTCCTGTGTGGTGATCTCCAATAATTTCTTCACAATGGTATAAAGGGCATATCAAAGTGTGGGCAAAGGGTTTGTTTGTGTTTATACAGAGGATCAAAGCCTAATTTGGCTACCCAGAAAACGAATTAAGATACGATATGAAGAAGAACTTCCAACATCAACATCCTCTGGAAGAGTCATTCCAGAAGATGATCATCAAAAAACTTCAACAAAGATCCTGGTGCTGTTGCAGTTGTAGCTGCATTCATCCCACTGGTTCCTGGACTTGCCATTGGAATGAAGAAGGAGATATCTAAGCTGGCCTGTGCATACAGTAAAACAACAAATTTAACTGCATCTATACTGTCGGAACTCAACCAAGAATTAGGAGGAGTGCAAGTTGCAGTGCTCCAAAATCTTTCAACTACAGACTATCTACTGTTAAAAGAACATATGGGATGTGAACAGTTCCAAGGAATGTGTTGTTTTAATTTGTCTGATTTTTCTCAAACTATTAAAATTCAGTTAGACAATATCCATCATATCATTGATAAGATTTCACAAATGCCTAGGGTGCCTAACTGGTTTTCTTTGTTTCACTGGATATGGCTGGTAATTGTAGGTCTGCTTTGGTTATGTAGCTGTATTCCTATTATGTTAATGTGTGCACACAATTTAATTAGTAGTTTAAAACCTATACATGCCTATGTTACACTACAAGAAGATATGTCAAAGAAATAATGAATCTTCCCATGTTTTCTTCCATCTGCTACTTCTATAGCTTTTCTTCTTCCTTCCTAATTACAACCCTTAAGTAGAATTCGTGCCTCATATCCAAATTACCGAGTATCATAATTCTTCCAAGTGGTAAAGATACCTCAAGACAAATGCTGGGCATAGAAGCCACAGGGCATGAATCTGCAAAGAAGTAAAAAGCTAACCTTTTCAAACAATATGGCTTCTCTCTCACTTACCAACTTTACATTTCCTTGTATGGCCCCGGAAGATGACTGGTTATCCAGAGACGGGTAAGATTCCTCGAGGGAGGAACAACCCAAGACAGGCACAGTCGCAGGGGGGCCATCAGGTGAGAAATTGGGTATCAACAGAGGTGAGGCTTAGAACCTCACCCCCCTGTTTTGAGAGAAATCTGCATCCGTGGATGTTTTGTTGCCCTTGCCTAGCTCGGATTAATACTTAGTCTATAGGCACACACCTGATCATCTACATTTGCCCTCTTACAGCACTAAACTATGTTTTCTACCTTTATCTTGCATCTACCTACCACTTCAGCATTTTATTTTAAAAAATATAATAATAATAATAAGGGAGAAATGTGGGACTCACATATAAATCAAGTATAAAAATCAAACGAATAATCATATCTGACTTGATTGTTTATAGTTCATGATGCGTGATCAAAACTGAAAGTGATATGACTGCCCTTGCACTGTTCACCATGTAAGAACTTATTCACTATGTAAGACCTTGTTCACCATGTAAGAACTTGTTTGTTATGCTTCAGAAGATTGGAGACTGTTGAGACATAGGCTTGGGGTTGATTAATGACTGTGCATTGAGTCCCCTATACAGAATTTTATTATTGTTAACAACATTTGATCAATAAATATGAGAGATGCCCTTTGAAAAAAAAATTCATATGGAACCGTCAAGGACCCCGAATAGCCAAAGCAATCCTGAGAAAGAAGAATAAAGTGGCGGGGATCTCACTCCCCAACTTCAAGCTCTACTACAAAGCCATAGTAATCAAGACAATTTGGTACTGACACAAGAACAGACCCACAGACCAGTGGAACAGATTAGAGACTCCAGACATTAACCCAAACATATATGGTCAATTAATATTTGATAAAGGAGCCATGGACATACAATGGGGAAATGACAGTCTCTTTAACAGATGATGCTGGCAGAACTGGACAGCTACATGTAAGAGAAGGAAATTGGATCACTGTATAACCCCATACACAAAAGTAAATTCAAAATGGATCAAAGTCCTGAATGTAAGCCATGAAACCATAAAACTCTTAGAAAAAACATAGGCAAAAATCTCTTGGATGTGAACGTTAGTGACTTCTTCATGAATATATCTCCCCAGGCAAGGAAAACAAAAGCAAAAATGAACAAGTGGGACTATATCAACCTGAAAAGTTTCTGTACAGCAAAGGACACCATCAACAGAACAAAAGGGTACCCTACAGTATGGGAGAATATTTTCAGAAATGACAGATCCGATAAAGGCTTGACATCCAAAATATATAAAGAGCTCACGCTCCTCAATAAGCAAAAAGCAAATAATCCAATTAAAAAATGGGCAGAGGAGCTGAACAGACAGTTCTCCAAAGAAGAAATTCAGATGGCCAACAGACATATGAAAAGATGCTCCACATTGCTAGTTATCAGAGAAATGCAAATAAAAACCACAATGAGATATCACCTCACACCAGTAAGGATGGCCACCATCCAAAAGACAAACAACAACAAATGTTGGCGAGGTTGCAGAGAAAGGGGAACCCTGCTACACTGCTGGTGGGAATGTAAATTAGTTCAACCATTGTGGAAAGCAGTATGGAGGTTCCTCAAAATGCTCAAAATAGACTTACCATTTGACCCAGGAATTCCACTCCTAGGAATTTACCCTAAGAATGCAGCAGTCCAGTTTGAAAAAGACAGATGCCCCCCTATGTTTATCGCTGCACTATTTACAATAGCCAAGATATGGAAGCAACCTAAATGTCCTTCAGTAGATGAATGGATGAAGAAGATGTGGTACATATGCACAATGGAATATTATTCAGCCATAAGAAGAAAAGAAATCCTACCATTTGCAACACCATGGATGGAGCTAGAGGGTATTATGCTCAGTGAAATAAGCCAAGCGGGAAAGAGAAATTCCAAATGATTTCACTCATCTGTGGAGTATAAGAACAAAGGAAAAACTGAAGGAACAAAACAGCAGCAGAATCACAGAACCCAAGAATGGACCAATAGTTAACAAAGGGAAAGGGCACGGGGAGGATGGGAGGGAAGGGAGGGATAAGGGTGGGGATAAAGAAAGAGGGCATTACGATTAGCATGTATAGTGCGTGGGGAGTACGGGGAGGGCTGTGCAACACAGAGAAGACAAGTAGTGATTTTACAGCATCTTACTACGCAGATGGAGAGTGACTGTGAAGGGGTATGTGGGGGGGGGCTTGGTGAAGGGGGGAGCCTAGTAAACATAATGTTCTTCATGTATTTGTAGATTAATGATACCAAAATAAAAAAAAATAAAAAATAAGAAAAACTGAACTTCAAGGCTGAGATTAAGTAATAAATGTTTGTTATCTTATACACTTTCTGAAGGCCAGGAATCTGGGAGTGGCTTGGGTGCTGGTTCTGGCTCGGGCGCTTTCACGAGGCTGCAGTAAAGCTGGAGAGTGGGACTGTAGTCTCTGAAGACTTCACTGGGGCTGAATGGTCTGCCGCCAAGATCACTCACTTGGCTGTTGGCAGGAAGAGTCAGGTCCTCACCACATGGGCCTGTCTGTAAGACTGCTCATGGTGTGGCTTCCCTTAAAGTGAGGGTTGTGAGAGAGAGAGAGCACAAATGAGTGAGAGCACTCAAGACAGGAGCTGCAGCCTTTCATAAATGTCATTTCAGAAGTGACATCCCATCACTTCAGCCATGTGCTGTCAGTCCCACAGGCCAACCCTGGGACAGTGTGGTACATGAGGATGTGAATACAGGAGGTAGGGATCATTATGGGCCAGTGTGGTGGCTGGGTACCATAGGGAGGCAGAGTTACCAGCCATAGTCCAGTTTCTCAAGGCTAAATATAATGGATTTCCTAAGATAGAACCAGATGGAGGGCTCTGGGAGCCCAGAGGAAGCTGGGATTTGGGTTTGTCTTGGGGGATGGCAGAGGCAGGAACATGGATTGAATCAGGGAGGGGATGGCATTTGGCTTGGGTCTGTATGGACATGGAAGAGGTTTGGGATACCTGAGAAGGAAATTTGTGGGCATTAGTCCCAGCCCCTGTGAGCTCACAATGGCTCCCCAGGAGTTATTTTACATATTACAGAGAACCTGTGATGGTGGAAGAGGGGAACCCCTCTTCCTTGCCAACCCACCAGGAAGATTCACCCTTTATCCTTTCCTCCCTCCCTCATTCCCACCCTTCCACCACCCCACCATCCTTTCCTTCATTATTCCTTCCTTTCTCTCCATTTCCCTCCTCTTCTTTCCCCCCACACAGGTAAAGTCTCTGGCCGAATCCATTGATGAGGCCCTAAACTGCCACCCATCAGGGCCCATGTCTGAGGAGCCAGGGTCAGCCCAACTGGAGAAGAGAGAGTCAAAGGAACAGCAAGAGGACAGCTCAGCCACCTCCTTCAGTGACCTTCCCCTCTACTTGGATGACCCAGTGCCCCCACCATCGCCTGAGCGGCTGCCCAGCACAGAGCCCCCTCCCCAGGGCCGGCCCGAGTTCTGGGCACCGGCCCCTCTCCCGCCAGTTCCTCCACCAGTGCCACCAGGGACCCGGGAAGATGGTGCCCATGAAGAAGGCGCTCGCAGGGGTCCTGGGTGCTTGGAGTGCCGGGATTTCCGGCTGCGGGCTGCCCATCTGCCCCTGCTTACCATTGAGCCTCCTAGTGACAGCTCTGTCGACCTGAGTGACCGCTCAGATCGCGGCTCTGTCCACCGCCAGCTGGTGTATGAGGCTGATGGCTGCAGTCCCCACGGGACCCTGAAGCACAAGGGACCACCAGGCAGGGCCCCGATCCCACACCGCCACTACCCAGCCCCAGAGGGCCCAGCCCCAGCCCCGCCAGGGCCCCTTCCACCAGCCCCCAACAGTGGCACTGGGCCCAGTAGTGTGGCTGGGGGTCGGAGGTTAGGGAAGTGTGAGGCAGCAGGCGAAAACTCTGATGGTGGAGAGAATGAGAGCCTTGAGAGCTCCAGCAATTCCAATGAGACCATCAACTGCAGCTCAGGCTCTTCTTCGCGGGATAGCCTGAGGGAGCCCCCGGCCACTGGCCTGTGCAAGCAGACCTACCAGCGGGAGACGAGGCACAGCTGGGACTCGCCTGCCTTCAACAACGACGTGGTGCAGAGGCGGCACTACAGAATTGGCCTCAACCTCTTCAATAAGTATGTGCTCTCTGTTCCCACCTCCTCTCCCCTTCCTACCCTGGCATGGACACTCTGACTCCTGGAACTGAATTCCTAGCAGTGATCCAGCTTTCGCCATCATGTTGTGGATGATATTTCTTCCCAGCCATTTAGGGAAGAGGATTGGGAACAGGGTGGTAGAGTAGAAAGCCCCCTACCCCCCAATACCTGTCAGAGGCAGTTCTGGTCCTGGCACTGCTTCTGACTAGCTGTGTGATTGTGGGTGAGATGCTCCCCTCTCTAGGCCCCAGTTCACTGTCTATAGGATGGATTCTGAATCTTGGGTCCCTACCTCCCCTTTTCATTGGGAAGACTATATGGTGTATAAAGAGCCTTGCTCTGAGAAATGGGAACATTAGAGCCCTAGTCTGATTTTGGCCAGATTCCCCATGTAACCCTGGACAAGGTGGGTTCCTTCTTGGGGCTGCAGTATTTCCATTTGTCGACTAGCAGGATGTGTATATCTGAGGCCTTGGTGGGTAGGGTGGAGTGGAATGCTGAACTAGTCAGTGATCATGACTGAGCCTTTTCTAGGTGTTTGGTCTTGTGCCTGGTGCTTAGGAGTGGAGTGGGAGGGTGACACTTGATTAGAAAATAATTAGTGAACAAATGCCTTATCTTTTTATAGCCTATTAGACATTGCCACCTATATTTAATTCTCACAATAGCTCAGCAAGGTGAGAAGTGGTGTCCCTATTTTATAGAAAAGGAACTGAGGCTTGGGGAAGTACAGGCAATTATCCTGAGCCATACAGCTGCTAAGTGATGGATCAGAGACTCCTGTGGCACCAACATCTCTTCCAAATCCCAGTGTCGTGGGGTCTGAAAGCTCTGGGGTCCTGTGAATGGTATGGCTCAGACCCAATTTGGCCTAGTGGGAAGTGGGGAGCACCTTGTCCATGGCAACACTCACAGAGGCTGGGTGATACCTGTCTGGGTGGGATGTGGGCTGCAGACAAAGTAAACTCTTCACTTCTTTCCTACTCTGAGGGTTTGTAAATCAGAGAGAAGAGCTTAGCCTGAAGCTTAAGACTCCCAGGACTCCTCAGTGCCCACTGGGAGTATCAAAGCACCTCACATAAAGCAGGCTCTCATAGATGTTAATTTTCTTTCACTTATAGTGTGGCCCCAGTGAAGGAGAAACTTGGGTTGAGGATACCTTGGAGTTCTGAAACTCTATGAAGTGGCAAAGTGGCTACCTGTCCTTGGGCCTCAGTTTTCTCATCTGTACTATGAAGGGATTGGATCAAATTATATACTTGACTTCTTTGGTTCTCTGAGGCCATGACTGGGCCCCAAATTTGTTCAAGCATCGGGACAGAGGACAGAGTTCCAGGAGGATGGTCATCTCATCTACCTCCCCTCTTTCTGCAGGAAGCCAGAGAAGGGTATCCAGTATCTGATTGAGCGGGGCTTCCTGTCAGACACACCAGTGGGAGTGGCTCACTTCATCCTGGAGCGGAAAGGCCTGAGCCGGCAGATGATAGGGGAATTCCTAGGGAACCGGCAGAAGCAGTTCAACAGAGATGTGTTGGAGTAAGGACCCCAGAATAGGACAGAGCAAGCCAGGGGTTCCTGGAAAAGGAGGGAGGAAGGGGGCAGCCTGTCCTTTTTGCTCAGATAAACTCCACAAAACAGGATGAATAGACCTTTCTGCTTCCATACCCCTCTGCCCCAAAGACGTCTGATCTCTCTTGGCCCTATTCCTAAAGTCTTCTGAGTGGCCCTGGGCAAAACATCCTTTTCCTGTGGCCTGCTTTGGGCCTCAGTTTCCCACCTCTGAAATGAGTGGGTCAACAGAAAGGACCCTTACCAGCCATGTGTCTGGCCTTGATTTTGTGGGATGGATTCAATTTCAGATGTTCCAGCCTCACAAGTACTTGTTTGGGCCTCAGGTCCAGATTTTGAAGTCTGTCACTGGGGGCGTTTGTCCATTTGAGCAGGTCAGGGTGGGTCAGAGGTTTTCTGCAGAGGAACTGAGAGTGCCACACCCCCTTCTTTGCTCCTCAGCTGTGTCGTAGATGAGATGGACTTTTCCTCTATGGATTTGGATGATGCACTCCGGAAGTTCCAATCCCATATCCGGGTTCAGGGTGAGGCCCAGAAAGTGGAGCGACTCATTGAAGCCTTCAGGTGTGCCTGCTTTCCACTCCTGAAGCTGCCCTCCCCTACTTTGGGGGGCAGTGTAGTATGTGTCTACAGGTCACCTCTCTGGGTCTTATACTTTCCTCATCAGAAAATGGAAACTGTAAATTCTATCTTGCAAGGCAGTTGTGAGGATCAGAGGTAATACACCTAAAGTATCTAGCTCAGCATTTGGGACATGGGCATCCAATAAGGGATGACAACATCAGCAACAACAACTAATGCTCATTAAGAGTACTTACTGAGTATCAGGTGCTGAGCTGGGCACTTTCCATGATTATTTCACTGAATACTCACAACGACCCTATAAGGTAGGTGCTTTTGTTATGATTCCCATTCCACAAATGAGAAATTAGAAGTGAGAGCAGTTAAGTAACTTGCCTAGAGTCATACAGTGAATAAGCAGTTGAACCAGGGTTTGAACTCAAGTATGTCTGACTCCCTGACCCATACATACCCTTATTTCTTATCCTCTACTATGAATGCTTTGGGTATCAGGCAGACCTGGGTATAAATCCTGGTTCCATCCACTCCTTTAGGGTGTTTGGAGAAGAAACAGAAGAATTGCTGAGAACTTGTTTCTCATAACAGAAGGATTTGCTTTGCAGTCAGAAAGATCTGGGTTTTCATCTTGGCATCACTATGTACCAACTCTATTACCTTGGGCAAGTTACCCCACCACTTTGATCCTCAGTCAGTTCATCTGTAAAATGTGGCTACTCATAGCTACCTTGTAGGATTGTGATAGGATTACATGAGACAATGTATATAAATCCCATGACAAAGTTCCATAAAAGGTACAGGTTGTGAAATGTAGGCTTGTCTTGGGGAAACTCTGAAGAAAGAGGACAGACCCAGAGGGCTTGGGAATATTTCTTGGAGAGGGTTGGTGGTGCCAGCCTGGGAAGATGGTGGGTGGGTAGAGATTACTGGTGCCTGACCCTGGCCTTGATCCCTCCTGCCCTACAGCCAGCGGTACTGTGTGTGTAACCCAGCCCTTGTGCGCCAATTCCGGAACCCAGACACCATCTTCATCCTTGCTTTTGCCATCATCCTCCTCAACACTGACATGTACAGTCCCAGTGTCAAGGCTGAACGCAAGATGAAACTAGATGACTTCATCAAGAACCTGAGAGGTGACACCAGAACTTCCTGTCAGCTTTTCCTGTCCTTCACCTGGGAAGGGAAAGTGGGCAGGATGGGGGTGTGGTGGGGAGGAAGGCGGGAGGGTACATCTGCTCCTGGGAAATTAACGTGTGATGCTTTCATTTTCTGCCAAGCCTGGATGTTCC
The DNA here is from genome assembly GCF_030020395.1 of Manis pentadactyla. NCBI lineage: Eukaryota > Metazoa > Chordata > Mammalia > Pholidota > Manidae > Manis > Manis pentadactyla. The sequence continues at coordinate 47,211,008 of NC_080038.1, read as the reverse complement.
CAGGACATGTGCTTATTTATTTACTCAAGCAGTCGTTTGTCCATTCTCTCATTCTTGCACTCAATGTTGACTGAACAGGTCCTGGGGTTTAACAGTGAACGTGAGTGATAAAAACCCAGACTCTTACACAGCCTACATTAATTCACTCAGTCATTCCAGTGTCCCTTCACTCATCACTGCCTCTTTCCATCTCGTCTTTACTTATGCCCATAAAGACTCATTTAATTATTTAGATAGCCTTTCTTCCATTCATACATCCATTGATTCACTCGACCAACCATCCAGCCAGCCAGCCAGTCAACAATGAGTGCCTCATGTGTGCCAGGCCCTTATGATGGGTGCTAAGGACAGTTGGAGGGGTATCTGCCATAGTCCCTGCCCCAAGAAACTCCCTGTTTGTAGTACCAGATACCCAGCATGAGACAGGAAGGGTGAACCCCCATGTCAGAGAGTCCGAAAGTGCAATCAGAGCTCAGAGGAGGGAAAGCCCCCCACCACCATGCTCCCTGGAGGAGGTAGTATTTTCATTTTGGGTGCTGGTTTGTGGGGAGGGGCTTGAAAGCATGAATAATGTGACAGAATGGCAATAGAGGCGGCTTACCTAACAGTAAGAATGACAAAGAGAGGAAAAAGTAAAGTTGTTTGGAGAACAATCAAGATGGGGTGCACAACCCAATTGGGAAGGTCAGTTGGAACCAATGTACAAAGGAAGGACTTGAATTCCATGTGACAGTTGTTACCTTGACCTTTTCTCTTGGTTTATGATATTGGTGTCAAGCCCTGCCTCTCACTGAAGAGCAGCCTACTAAAAATGGCAAAGATGTTAGGGTTATTTAAACAGAAATGAAAAAGGGAGATAGAATTAAGGAAAAACAAACAGACAACACAAATTTTCTGACCATCAGGGTTTGCACACTTAATGGGCTTAAGCTCTCTGGCACCTGAGGTAAAAAGGCAGTATGATGAAGGATGTTCCTTTAGCACCTGTCCAAGGGGATGGCACACCATTTCCAAAGAAGAAAACATTTTCTCTAGCAGAAGGTTTAGAGGGAAGACTGAGTGGGTTTCACTCAGCAGACCATCAGGATGGTAGACTTAGGAGGGAGTTAGATCAGAGGCCATCTGGAGCTATCCCCAGAATCCTGCCATTAGCCATTCATTTGTTCATTCATTCATTTCACCCATTCTCTCTCTCTGTATGTATATATGTATATCTTTTCCCCTCCAGTTATTAAATAAATAAGCAAACAAATTTTGGAAATAAAGAAAATTTTTAATCCAAAAATCTATCCCCTAGAGGCAACCATGATTGATATTTTGGTGTAGTCTATTTGTTTTTCCTATGCGTATATAACTTTTTATATAGTTAAGATCATGCTGTACATACAATTCATTATACCTTCTTTTTCATTTAACTTGGTACAGAACTTTCTCATGCTTTTTGTAAATGTCAAGTTTTTAATAGCCATAAATTATTTTATTAATGGATATGCTCAGCGTTACTTAACTATTCCTCTCCTGTTAGAACTTACGTTGTTTCAAATTTTTTCCATAAGTAGTACTTGTACATGTATCTTTGCACATATTTCCGAGTAATTCCTTAGGACATATTTCTAGAAGAAGAATCACTGAATACTTAGGCTCTTGTCAGATTACCTTCCAAAATAATTATGTCAATGTAAGTGCCCACCTCCCTGCACTCTAACACTGGATATCATCATTTAACATTACTTTTGCTCTTTAGAATGGCAAAAAATGAGTATCTGGTTGTGTTAATCACACTGTGCTCTAAGTTATTTAAACAAAATTCCCACCCTGGAGAAGAAAGCAACTGACTGTCTTGCTGAAGGACACTTTTCTGGCTTGATCCTGCCCAAGGGACTGAGGGTGCTCACTCCCTCTGGTCCTGGCCATTGTGATGGCCCATGCCCGGGTGTGAGTGTCATGGAGAACCACAGCCACCCACCCCCAACATTTATGCAATATATCTCTGTGTTATTCCCCTCACTCAGGGGTTGACAATGGCGAAGACATCCCCCGAGACCTCCTGGTGGGCATCTACCAGCGCATCCAGGGACGTGAACTGCGGACCAATGATGACCATGTGTCCCAGGTGCAGGCTGTGGAGCGCATGATTGTAGGCAAAAAACCGGTAAGTGCCTTCGGAGGCTGCAGAGGGGACAGGGTTTGGGTCTGCCTTTGCCATGGAGTGAGACGTCAGTGCTGCTCTCTAAGCTCAGGCTCTCCTTGCCTGCCAAATGAAGTGGGTGATTCCTCAGGGTCGTGGTGCAAACTGAGTGTACCACTCTATCGGAAATGCATCTAGCACACTGCCAGGCACGTAGTGGGTGCTGCATACATATTAGTGTCCTTCCCACCTCTTGTTTTACCCATCCATCCCAAGTGAGGAGCCAAGCTAATAGCTGATATCCAAAGCAAAGAACATACTCTAGTGTTTTGCCCAACAAACATTTACAGATGATTTCCCTCTTAGTCCAGCATATTACTGGGCACCAGGGATATAGATGTGAATCATACATTGTCTCTGTCCTTGGAGGCACTCACAGAACCAGTGTCAGACAAAGACACAATACTTCTGTCTTATAGTTAATAAGTTATGAAGTTAATACTTCTTCATACAAGAAGGGAGAGATCATTTTCAGTCTGGGGAAATCAGAGTGGTTTCTTGGAAGAGGGAACCCTGAAAGTAAGATTTGGAGGAGGGGTGGAATGTCGCCTTATGGAGCTAGGTGAGAAAGGCCTTCCAGACAGAGAGAGCTATAGGGACAAGGCAAGCCTAGACCTTAGTTGCTTAGACTCCTTGTGTCAGAGTGACAGTGATATGTATCAGACGTAAACTTCCTCTTGTGGTAGAATGTTAAGATGCTAGAGGCCTAAGGCTGGCGTGCTGGCCTTGTTGACACTCATTTCTTCATGCCTATCTAGGTCCTGTCTCTTCCTCACCGTCGGCTGGTTTGCTGCTGCCAGCTCTATGAAGTGCCAGATCCAAACCGCCCCCAGAGGCTAGGGTTGCATCAGCGGGAGGTCTTCCTTTTCAATGATCTCCTTGTGGTATGAGCACGTGGGAGTAGGGATGGATGGGAGATGGTGAACTTGGCCCCTGGGTCTGGTGTGAACCATGTTACCATTGGTGGGTGAGGTGTTCTGCCACATGATCTGTGCCATCTTGGACAAGACATGGGCCAACTCTGCCCCTCCTTTACCTCCTGGATCTGGAGGTAGTGACTGCCACATGGGAGCAGAAAAATGTAAGGGCCAGGGCAGATAACAGACTTACAATCTGGGAAGTGGTAGAACATATTCCCATCTACCTCAGTAGCCCAGAGGGTTAGCTGGAGGAATGTGAACCTCTGTCCATGGGGTCAGTCTGAAACCTTTGGGTGGCTAGGACATTTGAAGTGATTCTTAAAACTGCTCATCACCAGTGTAGATGTGCATGTTTTAGAGCTGAGACTCCTAGGACTCTGCAGGTGGAAAGGGAATTTCAGAGTCTCCTTTCCAACGTCTTACTCAGGGGAAGAACTGGATTCGTGCATGGCCTTCTGCTTGCATGACTGCAGAGACAGAAGGCTGCCTTCCTCCAAGGCAGCCAGTTTCCTGGTCAGACAGCTCTGACTGCTAAAATCTTCCAGTGGGTTTCCTCTACCAATCTTCATGCCATGACCCTTGGGATAACAGAGAAAAACATATTCTCCCTCTGCTCTGAGGCAGCTTCTTAGGGATTGAGGGCAGTGACTTGTCCCCTCTTGATCTTCTTTCCTTTAGAGCAGGGTCTTGCAAACTCAGGACTATTGATTGACACTTGGGGCCATGTAACGCTTTGTTGTGGGGGCTGTCCTCTGCATTGCATGGTGTTTAGTGGCATCTCTGGGCTCTATCCTACTAGATGCCAGTGCTACCCCTTCAAACAAAAATGTCTCCAAGACATTGCTAAATTTCCCTTCGGGGGCAAAGCCACACCCAGCTGAGAATTGCTGCTTGAGCTGGAGCCCCTGCAGTGCTCTCTCTGAGCTTTAATTTCCTCCTCTGGGAAGTAGCGCTAACTCCTATCTCTAAGGGTTGTCATGAGGATGAATTAAGAGGTCAGATTTGGAATAGCCTAACCCAGAGGATTGCCCGGCCCACACAGGTGCTGAGTGAGTGTTTCAGTATCTGTCATGCACTGACACCTGTGTGTGTCCCCATGTTATGGACTGGGTGCACAGAGATGAGTGAGACTCAGTCTTTGGTCTCGGGGAGCTCACAGTCTGAAAGACTAAAAAAATGCTTTGCATAACTGTATACTGTAACCATTATGAAATCAAATAATTTACTTTTAACCACTTGCAGACCATCTGAGGTATTCACAACCTATTTCAGTTGAATCCAGAGTGCCCAAGTACTTGATAAAGACCTTGGGTTGTTGAGAGGAAGACTTGTTAACTCTAAACATTGGTTCATCAGAGATTGCTACTGTGTGCTGTCCCGTGGGGGTGAGAAGATACAGGACAAGCAGGCTCCTCTGGGCACTCCTGGTCCAGCAGGGGGCGATCACACACTCAGAATGCTCTCCCAAAGCTTGATGGGGGAAAAGCACTGAGCCGGCACTCTGGAAGGTCAGGAAAGGTGGGGGTTGGGATGGTGATCCGTGTGAGGTGTTAGAACAGGCTTCCTGCAGAGAGCAACATTCAGTTTCTTCCAGTAAAAATCGTAAATGCCCCTTGTGCATTGTCAGTATACCAGGGACTTGCATTTTCTCCCCTCTCCCATTCTCCCCAACTTGTGTGTGTGTGTGTGTTGTTGTGTAGATGCGAGTGGTGGTGGGAATAGAGGGTGGCTGTGAGAAATAGGTACCATCTGGGGATTCCGCACCCCAAACCCTGCCTCTTGTCTTTTTCTCACCCCTGCCAAAGGTCACCAAAATTTTCCAGAAGAAGAAGATCTTGGTGACATACAGCTTCCGTCAGTCCTTTCCCCTCGTAGAAATGCACATGCAGCTCTTCCAGAATTCATGTGAGTCGTTTGTGGATCCCAGAGTCCCAGGAGCCTATGCCATGGCTCCCATACTCATCCTTCATCCACACCAACCTCTATTTGTGGGATTCCTTTGCAACTGCCTAAGGTCTCCAAGGCACCCACTTGGTCCTGGGATACAGAGCACACCAGCATGCAGTATGATGTGGGCCTGTGCCCTGGGGAGCCCATGGTCTCACAGGGAACCACAGTGTGTATGTTTTCTGGTGGGCCAAAGAGATGATGATTGTGCTGTGCTTTGAAGGACTGAGCCACAGGAACTTTGTTGGGTGGCCTCCTGGGCAGCATTATGAGTAGAGGCAGAGGTGTTAAGGAAGGGGTTCTAGAGAGCAGCCACGTGAGCCCACGGTGGCAGCGGCCGAGTGGCCCAGGAGTGGCCCGCACGCGCCTTTGGCAGCGGCACCAGAGGGGTCCGGGAGTGGTCCGCCCAAGCCCGCAGCAGCGACAGCGGCAGCGGAGCGGCCCGGGAGCAACCCCGCCCACAGCAGCAGCCCAGAATCTCCTCCTGGCACACAGATGCCCAGGCCAGACCCAAGGCCACTGCCAGCATGCAGCTGCCCAGTGGGGGCACCGCTCTCACAGGAGAGCACACCTGCATGCCTGCCACTCCCCGCAGGGCTCTGGGCTAACCTGACGGCGACCCTGCCCACAGCAGTTTAGGGGATTAACCTGGAGGCTGCTCTAGGAGTGCGGGTAACCGACACAGGCAGCGGAGAAGGGCAAGGCATCCAGCAAGCAGGAAAGGATTTTCTTCTCCCAGCTGACACATGTGCTACCTGCCGAGAGCTACCTCTATCACCATGAAAAGGCAGAAGAATTTGGTCCAGTCCAGAATTACCCAGACAACCCCCAAGAGAGGGCCTGGGGAGACAGACTTAACCAATCTCCCCGAAAAAGAATTCAAAATAAAGGTCACAAACATGCTGATGGATCTGCAGAGAAATATGCAAGAGTTAAAGGATAAAGTTGGGAGGGAGAATACAGAAATAAAACAATCTCTGGAAGGACTTAAGAGCAGACTGGATGAGGTGCAAGAGGTCGTTAATGGAATAGAAATCAGTAAACAGGAACACAGAGAAGCCGAGGCAGAGAGAGATAAAAAGATCTCCAGGAATGAAAGAATATTAAGAGAACTGTGTGACCAATCCAAACGGAACAATATTCACATTATAGGGGTATCAGAAGAAGAAGAGAAAAAGGGATAGAAAGTGTCTCTGAAGAAATAATTGCTGAAAACTTCCCCAAACTGGGGGAGGAAATAGTGTCTCAGACCATGGAGGCCCACAGAACTCCCAAAACAAGGGACCCAAGGAGGACAATACCAAGACATATAATAATTAAAATGGCAAAGATCAAAGACAAAGACAGAGTATTAAAGGCAGCCAGAGAGAAAAAAAGGTCACCTACAAAGGAAAACCTATTAGGCTATCATCAGACTTCTCAACAGAAACCTTACAGGCCAGAAGAGAATGGCATGATTTATTTAATGCAATGAAACAGAAGGGCCTTGAACCAAGAATACTGTATCCAGCATGATTATCATTTAAACATGAAGGAGGGATTAAACAATTCCCAGACAAGCAAAAGTTGAGGGAATTTGCCTCCCACAAACCACCTCTACAGGGTATTTTAGAGGGACTGCTCTAGATGGAAGCACTCCTAAGGCTAAATAGATGTCACCAGAGAAAATAAAATCACAGTAAAGAAAGCAGACCAATCAAATACTAATTAAAGGCAAAAAATAAAATCAACTACTCACAAAAGCAGTCAAAGGAAACACAAAAGAATACAGAATAAAACACCTAACATATAAAGAATGGAGGAGGAGGAATAAGGGAGAAAAATTAAGAATCATCAGATTGTGCTTATAATAGCTTAATAAGCAAGTTAAGTTAGACAGATAATAAAGAAGCTAACCTTGAACCTTTGGTAACCAAAAATCTAAAGCCTGCAATGGCAATAAGTACATATCTTTCAATAATCACCCTAGATGTAAACGGACTGAATGCACCAATCAAAAGACACGGAGTAACAGAATGGATAAAAATGCAAGACCCATCTATATGCTGCTTACAAGAGACTCACCTCAAACCCAAAGACATACACAGACTAAAAATCAAGGGATGGAAAAAGATATTTCATGCAAACAATAGGGAGAAAAAAGCAGGTGTAGCAGTACTGGTATTAGACAAAATAGACTTCAAAACAAAGAAAGTAACAAGAGATAAAGAAGGACATTACATAATGATAAAGGGGTCAGCTCAACAAGAGGATATAACCATTATAAATATATATGCACCCAATACAGGAGCACCAACATATATGAAACAAATACTAACAGAATTAAAGGAGGAAATAGAATGCAATGCATTCATTTTAGGAGACTTCAACACACCACTCACTCCAAAGGACAGATCCACCAGACAGAAAATAAGTAAGGACACAGAGGCACTGAACAACACACTAGAACAGATGAACCTAATAGACATCTACAGAACTCTACACCCAAAAGCAACAGGATACACATTCTTCTCAAGTGCACATGGAACATTCTCCAGAATAGACCACATACTAGGCCACAAAAAGAGCCTCAGTAAATTCAAAAAGACTGAAATTCTACCAACCAACTTCTCAGACCACAAAGGCATAAAACTAGAAATAAATTGTACCAAGAAAACAAAAAGGCTCACAAACACATGGAGGCTTAACAACATGCTTCTAAATAATCAATGGATCAATGACCAAATTAAAACAGAGATCAAGCAATATATGGAGATAAATGACAATGACAGCATAAAGCCCCAACTTCTGTGGGACGCAGCAAAGGCAGTTCTAAGAGGAAAGTATATAGCAATCCAGGCCTACTAAAGAAGGAAAAACATTCCCAAATGAATAGTCTAAAGTCACAATTATTGAAACTGGAAAAAGAAGAACAAATGAGGCCCAAATTCAGCAGAAGGGGTGGACATAATAAAGATCAGTGAAGAAATAGAGAGCAGCCAGAGTTCAGTTCACCTTTACATGCTGGAGTATAGGGAGCAACAGGGCCACCAGGAGTTTAGGGGCCTTGGGGGGAAAGGGGAGCTGCTGAAGATGCCCAGGCAGGGAAGAGGCTGGGTCAGAGTTGGACATTAGGAAAAGCATTTCACAGATGGGTCACCTTGTTTGAGTCCTGACAGACCTCCCCTTTCCCCACAGATTACCAGTTTGGGATCAAGTTGCTGTCTGCAGTACCTGGCGGAGAGCGCAAAGTCCTCATCATCTTCAATGCCCCCAGCCTCCAGGACCGGCTGCGCTTCACATCTGACTTGCGGGAGTCCATCGCCGAGGTGCAGGAGATGGAGAAATACCGCGTGGAGTGTGAGTAGCCCAACCACATTTCCTTCCCCCTCTCCTGGTGTGGTGCCCTGCAGACACCAAGAATCCTGTCCTCTGAGAATCTCAGAGTTGAGGGTTAGTTTGTCCAACCTTCCCACCCTCATCCCAGGAACCCTTCAGCCTCTGCTTGAATACCTTCAATACTAAGAAACTCATTACCCCTCAACCCTGGATTATTATCCAAGCCCTAATTATGAGCCAGTTCTTCCTTCTATCAAGAGGCAGAAGAGAGAAGAGTCAGGGTATTAGCAGAAAGACTCAAGTTTCAGATCCTAAGCATGGAACTTATTATCTGGGTAAACTAAGACAAGTTTCCCAACTCTCCAGGCCCCAATTTCTTCATACATGACATTGAGATAATAAAATCTCCTTCATAGAGTTGTGGACATTCAATGAAGTAAAAGTAGACAAGGTGTCCTACATGTTAGAAGGACACTAGTTTTGATCATGCTGTTCGTCCAACAAACATTATTCCCCTTCCCAGCCTCTCCCCTCCACTCCCCACATTCTAGTTCCTGAGCTGAGTCCTGGTCACTAATCCTCCTGGCCTCCAGGGGCCACACCAAGTCATTCTGATCCTATATAATGGAAAATAATGATTACATCTCATTCCTTCCAATGCCCTCCAAGTTTTCTCTTCTCCAGGCTAAGCAGTCACAGTTTAAGAAACATGGTGTTAAGGAGAAAGAGGCAGGCTGAGAGACAGACAGAGAGAGAGAGGTGATGGACAGCTCCTTGATGCAGCCGTCACAGTTCCAGGGTCTACTTTGCTCCTCAGCAAGGCAGGGTCACACATTTTAGTTGACCAGATCCTTGACACCGTGGGGACATTCACAGACAGGGGTGAGCATACTAAGATGAAGGGAGGGCAAAGATAAGAGTATCCATGACCTCCACAGGGAGATGGCGGTGTTAAAAGAGGCTTGAGAGCACAGGCTGTGGACTCAGGTAGACCTGCTTCCACAATGTTGGCTCCACTTCCAACACTATGATGCTCGACGAACTCTGTGGCTTCTTGGATTCTTGGTTTCTTCCTCTGAAAAATGTGGATGGCAATACTTACCTCCAAACTATGGGGAGGGTTGAGTGAGATCAAATGCTGAGTGTACTGCTGGCACGTAACAGAGGATTTGCTTCCTGTCGGGTTCCTGCTCCTGTCCTTCCAGAAGCAGCCCTCTGCTCTGGGGCAAGGTATCTGAAAACTGAGTGGACCCTGGAATGATTGCCCACTGCTGCCATAGGCTAGAAGGGCCTTCCTGCCCCTGTAAAAACCAGCCACTGTGAAGCTCTGTTTTGAAGGGCAGGGGTGGTTTGGGAGACCAATCTGAGAGTGGGCTTGGGCAGGGAGAAGCAAAAAGGGTGAGAGGAGGGAGAGAGGAACAGGAGAAGCAGGCACTGAGAGGTTCCAAGGGCAGACCAAGTCAGTGGAGATGGCACCAGACAGGGCTGGTGCTGCAGGGGCCTTGGAGATGCAGCTGAGATCCGGGGGAATGTGCTGGGTATTCTGGGAGCAAAGCAGGATGCCTGGGGATGGAGGGGCGAGGAGAGTGAAGGCCCATGGCTGGGGTCAGTCAGGTGTCCTCTCACACCTGTTCCTGACCTTCACTCCCCATCTCCCACCCTGTCACCCAGCGGAGCTGGAGAAGCAGAAAGGTATGATGCGGCCTAACACCTCCCAGCCCGGAGGGGCCAAGGACTCAGTGAATGGCACACTGGCCCGCAGCAGCCTGGAGGACACATATGGGGCAGGCGATGGGCTCAAAAGGGGTGCACTCAGCAGTTCCCTGCGAGACCTCTCTGACGCAGGCAAGTCTACCGGGCCCCTGCCCTGGCTGGGGAGACGTGGGACCGGGTGTCCTTTCTGCCTCTCACTGACTGCCAGCCTTGCCCGCACCCACCACACACACACACACCCTGCCTTTATCCAGAGCCCTGGGCGCCATGCCACAGGGGTCCTGGGGAGCCCGGTCAGAACAGGTGGAGCCCAGGGTTTGGGCCAGGGAGTGTGACGTGGGGCCTCAGTCGTAGCCCCTCTCTCTTGCTGCTCCACCTCTCCTCTCTTTCCTCTTCTATCTCTCCAACACCACCTCTTCTCTCCTCCTTCTCCATCTTTTCCTCTTCTTGCTCCTCCTCCTCCACCTGTACTCCTCTCCACCTCCCCCTCTTCAATGGGGGAAAGGGAATAGGGGTGTCTGTCCCCGGGAGGGGCCCAGGCCTGGTCCCCAGCTCTGGAGCCCAGCAGGGTGGGAAGGGGGGGTTGCTGCTCTGACGCTGGGCTCCTTGCTTGTGGGCGCAGGGAAGCGGGGGCGGCGTAACAGCGTGGGATCGCTGGACAGCACCATCGAAGTAAGTGCCAGCTCCTACCCCACTCGTCCTCTGCATGAGCCCTGCCCCTCTGCCCGCTGTGGAGCCCCAGAGGACGAGGGGACCTGTTGCTTCCCCCTCTTCCCTGCTGGGAACCGGGCAGCTGCCTCTCCCAGCCAACCACTCTCTCCATCTGTCCTCAACTCTGTCTGTCCTCACTCTGCCTGTCTCTCAGTCTGTCTTCCACTCTCCCAAGCCCCCTCTCCACCCCATGACCAACACTGAGTAGTGATGCCCTTGGAGTTGGGCCGTGAGAAGCACTCACCTCCAAGTCTCTCTGTCTCTCTGGGCCTAACATTCTCCCTGCCTGCAAAATGGGGATGAGGAGGAGGTCCTAATTGTTCCTCTCCCAGCAGAGGCTCAGATGAGTTAGTGGATGTGACAGCAGAGCTCTGCAAGCCAGGGTGCTCCATGTTCAAGTATAGGACTGTTACTTGGAGGTCATTATGCCATGGGGGCTCCTGTCTCCCCAGCTCCAGGCCTCAGGGACCGGGTGGAGTTTAGGGTTGGGAGTTTAGGACATCTAGACTGGCCTGACTCCCCCTCCTCCCCCCTTCCAGGGGTCTGTTATTAGCAGTCCACGCCCTCACCAGAGGATGCCACCTCCACCCCCACCCCTGCCGCCAGAGGAGTACAAGAGCCAGAGGCCCGTCTCCAACTCCTCATCCTTCCTGGGCTCCCTATTTGGAAGCAAGCGGGGCAAGGGGCCCTTCCAGATGCCACCACTGCCAACAGGCCAGGCCTCTGCCTCCTCTTCATCTGCTTCTTCCACCCACCACCACCACCACCACCACCACCACCACAGTCACAGCCACGGGGGCCTGGGAGGGCTGCCTGATGGGCAGTCCAAGCTCCAGGCCCTGCATGCCCAGTATTGCCAAGGACCAGGCCCTGCCCCACCACCCTACCTCCCACCACAGCAGCCCCCTCTCCCCCCACCACCTCAGCAACCCCCACCCCTGCCCCAGCTGGGCTCCATTCCACCACCTCCCGCCTCAGCCCCACCTGTGGGGCCACATCGCCACTTCCATGCCCATGGCCCAGTCCCAGGACCCCAGCACTATACCTTGGGCCGGCCAGGCAGGGCCCCCAGACGGGGGGCTGGAGGACACCCTCAGTTTGCTCCACATGGCCGCCACCCACTGCACCAGCCCACATCCCCTTTGCCCCTGTACAGTCCTGCCCCCCAGCACCCTCCAGCCCACAAACAGGGCCCCAAGCACTTCATCTTTAGCCACCACCCACAGATGATGCCAGCAGCAGGGGCCACTGGAGGCCCAGGATCCCGGCCACCAGGGGGCTCCTATTCCCACCCCCACCACCCCCAGTCACCATTGTCACCACACTCACCCATCCCACCTCACCCCTCCTACCCACCCCTGCCCCCTCCCTCACCCCATACTCCTCATTCGCCCCTGCCGCCCACCTCTCCCCATGGCCCACTACACGCCTCTGGGCCCCCTGGCACGGCCAACCCGCCCACTGCAAACCCCAAGGCCAAGCCAAGCCGGATCAGCACCGTGGTCTGATGAATAGAGAGAATGAGCTGGGGTCCAGGGAGGTCTGGGGAATCTACAGGAGGGGGGCCTTGCACCCTCTCTGCTTCCTCAGTTTTTCCAAAATATATATACACGTAGATATGTCCTCCTCCCCACTTCCTCCCTGCCTCAGAACCCCTAGTCTAATCCCCAAGAGTTGCCATGGGGTTTCCATCCAAATTCGAAGATCCTCTCCACTTGAAGCCTGGACACAGTGCCCTCAAACTCTGGTGAGTGGTGAGGACCTTTGGGAGCTCCTTTTCCTCCTTTTCCTCTCTTCCTCCTCAACCCCTTTCCCCCAAAGGTCTTGCTGGGTGGCATTAGACCTCTGGGCAATGTGAGCTCCCTCTCTACTCTGGCTATTAGGGAAGGGCAGGTATCAGGAGCAGTGAGGGGGAAGGCTTCCCCAGGGTACCTCTGGCCTCATGGGGCTAGAAGGGAGCTCTGTAGAGTTGTAGCCAAACCTCAGCTGGCTCGGCCCTCTCTCTGACCTCAGGGCCTGGCCACACACCTCTCTCTGCCTGCCAGAGGAAGGAGCTGTCAGTGCACTTAGTGGGTGGGCCCCCACTTATGCTGGTCCCCAGATGGGGCAGTGCTTTGACTCCAGAGCCAGTCTCTGCCTTCTCTCCAGTAAGCCCCAACCCAGACCTCTTCAGCTTCAGAACCTTGCCTCTCCCAGCAATATTCTTATCCTGATCAAAGTCCAGACAGGTTTAGGTGGCATGGGGTGGGGGTGGGGCTCAGGTCTGGGATGAGAAGGGCGCTGCCCTCCCTCACCCATATTGCATGCCCCCCATTCCCTCAGACTTATCGCCCCTACAACTGAAGACAATGCACTTTACAGATCTCACCCACAAACACCTCACTGGGGCAGGGCACCCAGCATCAGCCCTGGGGAGAGAGGCTCCTCATGAGCCCAAGAGGTCCTTCCTGAGGCAGAGATCGAAGCCATCAGAGTGGGGGCTGGGAGCCAGGATGCCTGAGTCCTTCCGTCCGTCAGAATCTCAGCTGCCTCTCCAGCCCCTTTACAGCCCTGTTTATTTATTATAAATATATTTTTTACAAACCCCAGCTCCTCTTCTTGCCCTGTACATCCAGCTCCTTTCTCAGCTCCTGCCTCCGTCTCCCCTCTCCACCATGGGCTGCAGTACAGACAGACTCTGGCTGTTTGAAGGGCCGGGGACCCTGGGGCTTGGGGTGTGGGGAAGGTTGGCAGCGGGAGGGTCCGAATGGAGAGGAGTTGGGGTTCAGGCATTGTCTTTTTCCTCCTTGTACATAAGAATGTATATTTGATGCCTCATAAAAGACCTTGTGCTCACCTCCCGCCTCTGCCTCCTGCTTATGCCCCCTCCCCCACAATGGAGCCTTTGGAGAGAGAGGCCTTAGCCCAGAGAGTTGAGGCACTAATAGTAGCAGCTCAGGCAACTTAGTGGGCAAGATGCTTTGGTTGGGTGGGAGGTGGGGTTGAGGGAGGTTTTCCTATCGCATCTCATTAATGGACTGCATGACAGAGTGGCAAGGGTGTGGGCCTTGGAGTTGATCCAGTTCAAATCCTAGAGGTTTTCCCTCCCTAGGTATGTGCACTTAGGAAAGGCACCCTCTTTGAGTCTCAGTTTCCTCACTTTAAAACTTGCGCTGATAAGCTGTTGCCACATGGAGTTGTGATGATGACATGAGATAACAAATGTCAAGCAGACAGGATGCAGTAGGTACTCAGCAAGTTAGTTGTCTTCTCTTCCTTTCACAGGTTAAATACTTTCTCCTACTCTTGTGCCATCTAGTCTCACCCTTCCTGTGGCTGGCCTGGCTTTGCCCTGGAGCCCTGCCAGCACCCACCACCACCACCACCCCGCCACAGCTGGCCACATTTCTTCCTCAAGGGTAGGGGAGTGGATGACCTGGGCCAAGAAGCCAAGGGCTAGATCCATTATAAGAACTCTGTGTATACTTAGGATGTTAGATAACAAATAGCTGGACTCCCTTGAGTTTACAGGGGAGGGGCCAGGCCCAGAGAAGGGAAGGGTCTTTTCCAAGGTCACACAGCAAGTCAGGATGTGGGCTCCTGATTTCTAGACCAGGCTCCTTTCCAGTCTCCCAGACTGCCTCCCCATGAAATGGGCATGTTTTCAGCACCACGGATTATGTCCTGGGTCTTGGCAGGCATAGGAGGAATGGGGCAGAGCACTGGCCCTTGCTTAGGGTCAGCAGGGTCCCCAAGAAAAGCAGCAGTCAATAAATATTTTTGTGCCTTTTAGAGTCTGGAATGACCTCTAAAAAGGAATGGTTTGGATGGCCCTACTCTTTAGCAGCTTGGACCAATGCCTTTGTTTTCTTCCTCACATGCACATTTATGCAAAAGCAGAAGTTGGGGCCATCTAAGCATTTGATGCCTCCTTGAGGATCAGACCTGAGTGTTTGAAGAGCTTAGACCCAGAGGTTTCAGAATCAAGTCCAACCAATATTTTTTGGTGTCTTCCCTGGTGGATCAAGCTGGATTCCTTTTAGTCACTCCCTGTTCTCCCACCTACAGCTTGATGCTGGCTTCATCTTCCCAAAGCTCAGCTTTTAGCACTCAAGTCCTGGCTCAGCCACAGACCTGACTGTTGCCTTCGGCAAGTCACCTAGCCCCTCAGACCCCGGGCTTTTTTTTTTACCTTTAAAATAGGAATAATAATCTTGCAGGGAAATTGTTAATGGATGCATATGAAATGCCTACTTCCTGCCAGATGCACAGTAAGCTGTTCATGGCCAACTACAGAAACAAACTTGAACTCCTTGTCTTTATGTTGGTGGTCCTCCACCACATGGCCCCAGCTGATGTCTGTAGTCCTAACTCTCCTTCCTTGCCTACACTTTGGCCATCCCCTCACTGTTCCCTGAAAAGGCCTGTGTGTAATTTCAGAACTCAGTATTTTACCTGTGCCTTCCTCCTGTCAGATGTGTTCCCCCCAACATCCCTGATGAAAGTTTTCTCACTCTTGAGAGATGAGCTTAAAGAACCAATCCCTCCTGAAATGTGCCCTTGATCACATTCTCTGAGATCCCTCACATTGTTATCTTCCCTGCCAGGTCATAAGTGGCTCACAAGTGACACAGGCCTGAATCATGTCTGTCCAGAGCATTGGCACAGCACAGATGACACTAAAATCTTGTTGACTTGAATAAATGAATAGTTCTTTCTAAGCAGTTATCTGCATTGGTTAATTTATTGATTGATGCAACCTGTGTGCCAAGCTTTTGGGACCCTCTGGGACCTCCTCATGCTTCCTTCAGCTCTTTCCTACGTTCTCCTCCCCACCTCATTGCAGTTCCAGTGCTGCACTGTCCCTGCCCCACCATTCCCCTCTCCCTGGAGGCTCACCATCTAGACTGTGGAGAAGTAGTTCAGCTCCTCACCTCCCATTTCTTTGAGGACCCCCGAAGACATGCCCATTGGCTGTTCTCATATCAAAGGTTCTACTGCCAATCTCTTTGCGGATGTGGGTAGGAAGGTACAACACATAACAAAGACAAAAGTCCTAGAATCTCACAGAAATCTTTATCTAGACCAGTGCTGTTCAATAGGTCTTTCTGTGCTGATGGAAATGTCCTATACCTGCACTGTCCAATATGGTAACCCCTAGCCGCATGTGGCTATTGAGCATTTGAAGTGTGGCTAATGTGACTACAGAACCAATTTTTTAAATTTAAATGTAAGTAGCCATATGTGGGACAGTGCAGGACAGGACTTTCAGGAATGGACAGCCTGGTGGGGATAATGTCAATACAATATAATAATAAGTACAAGCCCAGAAGGAAGCACAGCATGTAAGGGGTTGGCAAAGAGGAGGAAAACTTAACTTGGGGTGGGGTGGGGAGATCAGAGAAGGGTTTCTGGAACGGCACTTTAGCTGAGTCTTGAAGGGTGAAAAGGAATTACCCTGGGAAAAAAGGGCATTTGTCAGAGGAAGCAGCATATGTAAAGGCCTTAGAGATATGTGAGTTTGTGGTATGTTAGTGGAGTAGTTAGCAAAGAATGGAAGAGGGCAGCCCAGGTGGTGGGCATGGCATACTCTGAAACAGGAGAGCAGTCCATGAATCCTCATTCCTCTGTTGCCTACAGGTTTTCTCACCGAGCCTCATTAGGAGGTAAAGTAAGACCAGGTGACACATTGGGCTACTAGTATCTCCACTATAAAGTTACTATTTTCCCCTTTGTAATTAACGAGTATCTTGTGGAGAGATGCATTGAAATTATGTATCTTGTTACTCCTCAAACTTTTACCCACCAGTTTTAACATTCACTGGTGATTCTCTAGGTTGCCAAATGGTTTTCAAATGCCATCTTTCTTTTGACATGAATTAGCTGGCTTTCCACTATGAGAGAGAGCTTTCCTGTCTCCTACATTTATTTATTCATATCCTCATGGACTCATGGTTGTCCATTTTATTCAGTGGGTTGTAAGCCATTAATATCATTATTTTGATGTTCAAAATGCTCCAGATTTGGCCAGCAGGAGGCCCTGCAAGCTGGCTCCTGTGTCCTTTTGGCAGGTCTCCATCTTTATTTGAGCATTTCCCTGTTTTCTGGCACCACGAGATGCTCCAGGCCCATCTTGCCCTAGTCCTGGAATCAGCCACTTTTGCCAAGGAGCCTTGGTTCTTTTTAGTAGAGAATAGCATTTAGGAATGAAGATTTGAGCACTAAGTGTCATAGCTATGTTTTAAGAGTTTGCTTTTTTATTTGAGAAAAGTTTGAGCATCTACTGATAATTTTCTAACTACATCATTCCTTTAAGGTAGAGTTTTCCCTTTTCCCTCATTTAAAAAATTTATATCAGTGGAGTCATGGCTTTTTATTTTACTCGATCAGTTAAAATCCACTACTATCGTAATTCATTTGGAATTATCATTTCGAATATGTCACTTTATTGTTATGTATATATATTAAGCACATAATATGCATCTATATTTCTTTCTCTTTGTATTTAGCTGTATAATATACACACACACATGCACATACATATATATAAAACCATGAGTTCACATAGGTACCTTGATACCTTGAGGACACTGTTTTAATAATCCTGGCTAGAGAGAGAGTAACTGGCTCTCATGGGGAGTAGATCAGAAAATGGCATAGGGAGGAAGGGATGAATTTCAGAGCTATTTAGGAGTTAGAACTCACAGCTCATATCTGCTTCAGAACTGGGACCCAATTTTACAAATCAAAAATGTGAGGTACAAAGTCACTTTCAACCAATTCATCCAGAAAACAGGTGGGGTGAGGGTGGTTAAGAGCCCAGCTGAGCCTTCTAATTACTGCTGTGCACCAGCTCCATGCCAGATCCTCTTTCCCAGGTAGGTGGATGAGGCCAACCCAGCCCCAAGTCCAGGGTGAGCTCCTTGATTCTTCCCAATTCTTAACCTTGCAGTACCCAAACTCAGGCTGGTCCCCAACAAGACCCAGGGGTTGGGAAAGGAGCCCATTTCATGAGCACATTACTGGGGTGGAGTGCAAAGGAGCACCATTTGAGACTTTTACAGGCAGAATTGTACGACAGACAGACCGGGGTTTGAATTCTGCCTCTGCCACTTACTAGTCAGGTGACTTGGGTAAATTTATACTTATCTGAGCTTCAGTCTCCTCATCTATAAAATAGAGATAACAATACCTATTTTATAGCCCTTGGCCATTGATGAATGGCAATCATCATTATCTCTAATCTACGTAATTACTCTGTGAGGAAGGGATTATATAGTGTCACTGAATAAGGAGAAAATTGAGGCTCAGGGAGGTGAGGGACTTGGCAGATCTCTGGGTGAATGCCAGTTTCAGGAAAGTAGGTACCATGTCTGCCTTGGTCACCATTATATTCCTACAGCCCAGAAGAGTGTCTGGTACATAGTAGGAATTTAATAAGTATTTGTGAATGAATGAATTGGACCTAACTAGCTTCAAAGACTCTGCAATTTCCATTTGCCCTTCCAGGATGGTGGGGGTGGCATCTGGGCCAAGGACCTCAGAGAAGGCTATGGGAAGCCTGGTCTCCTAACTTCTGATTCATGCTCTTTGCCCTTCACTGAGCTGCCTCCAGATGGAAAGACTAAACTTCCTTCAGCCTAGGAGTTAGTGTATTCTCCCACCTTCTTCATTCTTCTCACCCTTCTCCTGCCCAGTTCTATTCCTGGTGAGAGCAAATGACAGGAAGAGCATTTGACCAGGGGTCAGCATCTTCCTGTGTAACACTGGGCAAGTTGTTTAATCTTCCTGGAACTTGGTTCCTCATCTACAGAATGGGCAAATTCACTTGCATTTTTCCCAAGACTGTTGCAAAGATTAAGGGAAATAACTGGTATGAAAAAGCTATGTGGCATGTTGGATGCTTACACATGTGAGAGGCTAATAATTTTACTGTTACTAACATCACCTTACCTAGCTTTCTGTTTCTAGTTCAGATGTTGTTCAACTGGGTCATTCACCTGTGTTTCTAGTAGAGAGGGGCTGAGGTTTCTGTGAGACCTAGAAAATTAGAAAGGAGATGTCACTTACTATTTGCATTACTTGAGACAACTTACCTCACAAGCGAAGTGGGGATAAGGATTTCAAACATTGAAGGTAATATGAAAATTCAGGTGATAAAAGTATGAAATCACTATGCACAATGCTTGGCACAAAGATTCTTAATGAGTTTTGACATACTGGTTGTTTGACAGACCTGGGTATGTCAAACAGACTCTCAGAAATAATAGTTAACAGATACTGAGGGCTCTCTATGCACCAGGTACTATACAACAATCCTTCAAGGAGGGTATCATCATCCCCATTTCTGTGTCAGAAGCTTGGACTTGCACAAGGTCACATAACTAAAAAATAGCAGAGCTGGTGAGGCTAGAAGTCAGGCCTGTCTGACCCCAGGGTCTGAGCTCCCACTGTGTGCCCTTCTTCCTCAGATAGGATGTCCTTAGCTCAGTTCTGAAGTAAGCAGAACAATGTACCTACAAGGGACACAGTATGTTATCAGAACAGTTAAATGAATGAAGGAATGACTCTCCCCACCCCCTTCAAACACATTCAAGCTTATGGAAATGCTTAATATACATAGGAAATGTTTGTAAAGAGTATATATTGTTTTCAGTCAATATATACTAAGGTTGCTCAAAAATATACACTAATTTTTCTTTTGTTTACTCAGCATTAATTTACTGCTTACCACACTAAGTGCTAAAGATACATATAAGGCCACATGGTCCCTGCCTTTAAGGAACTCACAGTCTGATGAGATAACACAAAAGAAGCACTTAATAAGTATGTACACAAGTACTCTAATATGTGCATGATAGGTGTCCAAACTGTATGCAGTAGGCCCACAACTAACGATCTCAAATGCAGTAGATGCCTGATGTATGGGCAGAGTAGTTGCAATAAGCCTATTGAGAAACTGCTCAATGAATATGCACACAATAGGAGATGTACACATAAAGGCACTCAAATGCATATGACACGGGTCATACACAATAAATCAACCCATGTATGCAAATGATGCTTGGTAAGTATGCTGTAGGCTCACAAATAGGCAAACAGTAGATGTTTAAAAGGTAGGCACTGGTTGGAGATAAATATGCTGTTGTTAAACATCCAATAATTAAAATATATATACATTCAGGCTTATTTTGTAGGAATACATGTCACAAATGTGCACAAGATAAAAGTGCATACAGAACTGTTGAAAGTATTCATTAAAATGCTGACTGACAATGACTCTTTGGGGTAAGAATGAAAGCCCCATCTCTGAGAGGCCTGTATACATGACCTTGGAAGAAATAAATATTTCCTTTCTCTCCGTGGGACCTAGGATTCTAAAAATTCACAATCCCCAGGGAGCAGGCAGGCTCCTGCCATCCTTCTTACAAAGCACCAGAGGTGTCAGTGCCTAGAGCTGGGAGCTCCGTACGTTTTCCCCAACCTGCGGGCCATCAGAAAGGATTCCTCTCAATTAGGCACCTGAAACCGCTTTCTGTGGCCCACACCGTACAGAGCCGGGAGGAGAGAATACTGGGGAAGGGCGCGTACCAGTTTGGGCCCAACATCTATCAACACCAACTCCTCTTCCGGTCTGTCTCCATAATGCGCATGCGCACCACTGGCCTTTAAACGTGCACCGCCTGCCCATCCGGTAAAAGGTTCCGGCAGTTCAATTACAATTTTGCTCTTCCGCTGCCTAGGCGGACTATTTTCTCCCAGTCTGTGAGGCACTTTTGAGTTCCCACTTCCAAATAGGGAACCCACCCCTGCCTATTCAGCTCTATCCCCATGGATTCAAGGCTTCCTAGGGCTTGGCACCACGCAAAGTATACGAGGCTCGGAGGGGCACCTCGCGGAGGGATCCAGTTTGTTGTGGTGAGGGCGGGGGAGAGACGCTGACAAACCAAGATGGCGGTGGCAGCGCTGGAGCCCGCGGCGGCTGGGAGGTAACTGTGGTAGTGGAGGCTGCTGTTGATGAGAAGCAGCGGCACAGTTTGTAAGGACCGGAGCAGAACGAAGAGGCGGTAGCAGTAGCATCAGCCTGAGTTTCTTAGGGC
Source organism: Manis pentadactyla (assembly GCF_030020395.1). NCBI lineage: Eukaryota > Metazoa > Chordata > Mammalia > Pholidota > Manidae > Manis > Manis pentadactyla. The sequence continues at coordinate 47,190,132 of NC_080038.1, read as the reverse complement.
GCGGCAGCCACACGCCTCCCAGGACTTCGGCGGGCGGCGGCCGCCCCGCGTAGGGCCTAGTACCCGAGCAGTGCCTCGGCTTCATACAGCGGCGACCGCCATGAGCCCTTAAGGGCGGTCCGAACCCTCCAGTCCTGGAACCCACCATGGAGCCGGGGTCCGACGACTTCCTACCGCCGCCGGAGTGCCCGGTGTTCGAGCCTAGCTGGGCCGAGTTCCGAGACCCTCTTGGCTACATCGCGAAAATCAGGCCCATTGCTGAGAAGTCGGGCATTTGCAAGATACGCCCACCCGCGGTAAGGCCCGGGGCGCGTGGTCGCCGGCGGCGAGGCCGGGAATGAAGAACTAGGGTAGCAGGCGGAGAAGCCTGGGTCAGTGGGCAGCTGAGATGTGCGGAAGTGGGGTAGCTGGGACCGTTGTGGGATGCGGCGCAGGTTGGAGAAGGGGTGATGGGGCCCCCAAGTGACCTGAGATCTGAAACGCACCCCCACTCCCACCCCACCTTTCAGAATAATTCCTGGTAAGGTTCAAGACAGGGATGCCTAGTGGGCCGTGGAGAGTTCACACAGAGTCGCACATCTCTTAGTTACCCCGGACCATCCTAGTCAAGGCTGTACTTAGTGAGGCCTTTCTCCCATTTACTGTAGTCACTTCTCTTAAGGCAGGCAGTGTGGTGTAATAGAAAGATCACAGCTCTGAAAGCAGACAGATCTGAGTTCAAAACTCCACTCCACAGCTTACCAGCAGTGTGACCTTGGACAAGTAAAGTGATCTCTGAGCCTGGTCCCATGATGGTTATTGGGAGAATTGGATTAAACTAGTCTGTGTGTAGGAGGTACTAGATAAGTGGTAATTATTGTGACTGTGAAGGTGTTTGATGTGGTCATTGGTTTATTCCTCTGTGGGTTAACTCATATTTACTCACACCCTGCCAGACTGATCCATCTATAATATCCTAGCCTGGTAGACCAGTCAGGAAATCAGTCTCACAGGGGATGTACTATCTGCTTCCCTTGAGATGGATTCAGGGAATTGTTTCCTTCTTTTCCTAGTTGAAGACAATGTCCTTTCCTGCACATCCCCCACCCCCACCCCAACACACACACACACACGATTTCTGTGGAGATGCTTGAAGGCAATGCCCTTTCCTGCACATCCCCCCCAACACACACACACACACACACACACACACACGATTTCTGTGGAGATGCTTGAAGGCAATGCCCTTTCCTGCACATCCCCCCCAACACACACACACACACACACACACACACACACACACGATTTCTGTGGAGATGCTTGGACCAGTCAGTTTGGGGGACGGGAAATGAGTCCTTCTCAAATTTCTACTCTTCCCTGTCCCAGGAAGTCCCAGAGGATAGGGTATTCTTGGACTCCCCAAAAAAGAATGGTGCTATAGAAGTCTGCCTTCTTAAACACTTGATCCTAGAGGTGAGGGACAAAGGTCGTATCTTTGCTTCTAGGCCTGGCTTCAGGCCAGGAGAAGGCCCCCAAGGGCTAGGATAGGCTGCCGTTTGCTGGCATGGAGGAGATATGATAATGTGTGTTGTTCTGTTGCCACATGGGATTCCGAAGGGCAGGAATTGAGTTTGTCTGGAACAGGGTGTTTTTGAGTGTGTGTCTCCTGGCTGAAAAGGAAGGGAAGCCTAACTGCCACCTGAGGAGGGCACCACAGATCTCCTTATTCAAGGTGGTGCTTTTTGGTGCTCAGCCACAGATCTAGGTTGGTTTCAGATGGATCCTCTGGGAGGTGTTGGGTAAGCTAATTTCTTCCTTGTTGAAGCCTGGCCACAGATCTCTGAGGTATCCTTGTTCATGGTGAGGGAGTGGCATTGGGTAGTGGGGAGGTCAGGAAGGCTAGCAGAAAGGAGAGGCAGGAGTCCTGGGCAGCCTCAAAGGAGGCACTCACTGAAGGGGTTAGGCAGGCCTGTGGGAAAGAGGCATATCTGACATAGGGGGTGGTAGAGACCTGAATTTCCATTTTTCTGTCTTGGACTTATGGGCAGGCGGGCCTTATGCAGGTGTTGCTGGGGGAACTTAAGGCAGTGGTGGGAGTGACATGTCCCTAGTAAGTGTGTGACCTGCAGGGGGCCATCCTTTGTTATGCTTCTCTACCCCAACAGGTACTTCAATCCAAGACACCTGGCTCTCTGGTAGTGGTCTGGTTTTTTCCCTCCTGTAGGGCTGCTCCTAAGCTGCCTTTAGGGAGCTAGGCCTTCTAGTTGGAATTTGAAGCCCTCACCCAAGTGGTACTTGGGCCCAGGGGGGAACATGTGCATAGGTGGTGCTTGGAAATTGGAAATTTGCCTGAGGAAGGGTGATTACAGGTGACTGCTAGTCTTGGGGAAGATGGGTGGGAAGAGAGTGTTAGTACCCAGGGAAGCTTGGAAGGGCCTTGCTTCAGCATCAGGTAGCCAAACTTTTTATCACCATCCTGATAGTACTGACATACTGAATATTTGGTACACAGGCAGGTATATGGAACCGAAGGCAGAATGAGGTTACTCATAGGTCCTAGGGAGAGCCGGGCAAGAAAGTTTGCTGGACCTTCCCCAGCTGTCTTTTGCACCCACAGCTCCTGCTTTAGGATTCTGATTCTGCCATTTCCTGTCAGGTTGCTTGATGTTGTACTTACTCTTATCTAGAACAGGATTCACCAGGAAAGAAGGGTGCCAGAGTTTTGGGTTTGAGTACCTTTCTCTACCTGGGTTCCCTGCACTGAGGGGAGTGCCCTGCTGATGAAGGCTAGAGGGCATGGGAAACTTATCTGGGCTTAAGCCATACCACTTTAAGTCTCTCTCTCTCTTTTTTTTCCCCCTGCTTCCCTGAGCCCCAGGTAGCAAACACAGGAGTTGGGGCGGGGTGGGGGAGGGTGTTGGTGAAGTGGGGAGGCAGGAGTTTGTGTGCATACGGGAGTATCTGTGGCCCCTTTTCTATAAGTGGATGTGCAGAAGAGGCCAACAGTTTTTCCTTCTCTTTTACTTTCCCCCTCCTCACCCCTTCCATACATATGCATGTGTGTGTGAACACTGGTAGCCTGGTGTAGTGCCAAGAGCCTTGGACCAGAGGTCAGAAGACACGGGTTCTAATCTAGGCTCTACCACTAACTCAGTACGTGATTTCTTCTCTGGGCCTTGCATTCGCCATTAGTAAAATGAGGGCATTGGTGTAAGTTACTCTAGGTTCTTTTCACCTCTCCAGCAGGACCCAGGGCTCTGGGGAAGAGCAGACTGTGTGGGAAGTTTTAGTGGGAAGGGCCTTGGGGAGGGGACGCTCCACAGCTGCCCTCTGGGCAGGACACAGCAAGCTCCAGTTGGCAGGGCAGAGTCTCCCCCACTTTCATTATCTTTCCCTGACTTCCCTCCTCCCCAGATCCTACCATTCTTTGCCACCACAGTCAGCCATCCTAGCACTTTTCCCCCTGGGGCTTCTTCCTGTGCCTCTTCCTGTACCTGGCAGGTGTTTGAGAAAGACCCACAGGAAGCTGTCCAGACCTTTGAGTGATACAGATTCCTGGTCCCTGTTTGTTGCTCTTCCCTACAGTGTTTGTCACAGTCTATCCCCTTTAAACTGAGAGGACAGATGTTAAAGGCCCAAACCTTTACTGCCAGCTGAGCTATCCTGCATGTGTATTGGGTGGTGGGGTCAGCCTTAAATGTCAATTCCTAATGATGACTCCTTTGAATAACATTTTCATTTGTAAACCAGTTTAATTTTCCATATTGGCCTTATGAGGAAGCCAGGGCAAGAGTTCATGTTCCCATCTTACAGATAAGAAAACAGGTTCAGAGAGGTAAAATCCCATAGCTAGTAAGTAGTGGAGCTAGAACACAAACCCAGGTCTTCTGACTCCAGGGCCTATGTGCTTTCCAGTACTTCCAGACTGTGTGTCCTATATCACGTGCCTAGGGGACAAGGGGCTAATATGGGTGCAGGGAGAGTTTGGGTCAAGTGTTTTGGGCCCCAACTCTTTCTTGAAATTCACTGTGATGTAGGGAGGTACTCAAGTTTTGCAGGGCATGTGCCTGGGGCACTGGATGTGGACTTGAGGTGCTGCGAAGGTACAGTTGTGAGTTCTAGGGGGCGAGATGGGGGATAGTGGGTTGGGTAATTGCCAGGTTAAAAGTTCTGGGGTGGCTAGATGTCTGGGAAGGTGTGAATGGGGTGCTGAGCTGCTGTTGGTGCCCTCTGATCTTGCACTGTGCTGGAATAACCCAACTCCCTTTCCCCTCCATACCGGCTCAGGACTGGCAGCCACCCTTTGCTGTAGAAGTGGACAACTTCAGATTTACTCCCCGAATCCAGAGGCTGAATGAACTAGAGGTGAGAAGACTAGTAGGTGGTGGCAGGGTTGGGAGAATGGATACTTGAGCTCTGATCCCACTTCTTCATACCTTCTCTGGCTAAGGTACTTTTACCTAACTATGCCTTCATTCTCTCTTCTGTGAAGTTGCATGGAAGGTATGGAGGAAGCTTTAGAGCTCTGAAAAAAAAAAAGCAGGGGCATTTAGCATCTGTTCTGATAGCTCAAAGGCTGAGGATATCCCTTTCCCACAAAGGTGTGCTACTTTTGAAGCTCCCTGTCAACTAACCTACCCTGCCTGGATCAACAAAAGGGAAATACGGGACTTGGCCAGTTGAATGTGGCCTCATTATCCAATTCATCCACCTAGCCCTGTGCTTCCTACTTTCCTTCTATGGTGCTAGGTGAGGTATATGGGCAGGAATAACAGAAGAATTGGTCTGTGTGGAGGCTGGAATGGTTACAAATTTGGGTAGGTCAGACAGGTAGGTTTTGCTCTCTCCCTTTTGTTTGTAGAGGAAGTCCCTGACCTTTGCATGGAAAAGTGAGGTTTTTCCATTAAGGGCTTGAGAATGCACTGGGGTAAGAGAGTGGGTGCCCTGAAGCCAGTTTCAGGTAAAATACTGGAGTTTCCCCATGGAAGATGTAGGTTAGAAATACGCTACCACCTTTCTCCCTCATTATTATGTATCCACAAGCCTTACTAAATCTCTTAGGGGGGCTATTAGGCCCAAGTGAAGACCCATGACCTATAAGCTCATAGTTCTTCTACCTTGGCACTATTGATGTTTTGGTGCAGATAATAATTTTTTGTTGTGGAGGGCTGTCATGTGCACTGTAGGATGTTCATTAGCACTCCTGGCTTCTACTTGTTAGATGCCAGTAGTGCCCTTTCTCAGTTTTGGCAACCAGAATGTCTCCAGGCATTGCTAAATGTCCCCTGGGGGGTAGTATTGCCCCCCCCCCATTGAGAATCACTGCTCTAGAGTCAGTCTAGGTGCTGTTCTGATCAGGGCAAAAATCATCTCTTATAGGGAGTACAAGATATTTTTAAAGAAATGAATCTTACCAGGTTAGTAGGGCAGGGTGTTGCCTGGCATGGGACGGGCAGGTTTTATAGAGAGGTAGTGCTGGCAGATGACAGGGAGGAGCAGGGACGTGGCCAAAGTTGGAAAGCTAAGGGGTTGAAATGGAGGGAATTAAAGTTTCTGGCCCCTTGGGGTTCTCCCAGCTAAGGAGCCATAGGTCATTTCGTTCTGCTAATATTTAGTTTTGTTTGTCTATGATACAGAAAGAACTCTCCCTATTCCCCCTAATGGGATCTGAGCAAGTTAGTGAATGGTAGTGACTTACCTAGTTCTCCCTAGAACCAGGCCCTCTGGCCAGGGCAAGGTGGTTATAGACTTGGGGCCTTGGGAAGCCCTTCTTGGTTTACTGAGATTTCAGGGAAGTGTGGCACATGCCTTATTCCTAGGATCCTTGGCCTCTGTTGGGTTCTGGGTTGGCCAGGTACCAGTGCTGCTTATCATCTCTTAGTTCTTGAGGCCATTCTGTCTCTACCCTGCACTCTCGCTCTTCAGCCACCATGGAACAAGTTTTTTGGTGCATAAGAAGAGGTGAGTGTGCTCTTTTGGAGCTTGCAATCTCTGAAACATGCCCAGAGCTTGGATACGATTATGGAGTTTGCAGAACACTTTCAGTGTTCCTCTAATTAGTCCACCCTTCTCGGGTAAGTGAACTGGGGAGTTACTTTATTTCCCTTTTATAATCAGAAAACAGGGATCTAAGAGAGTAGGACTGATTTGCTCAAGGCTGTACAGCAAATTAATGACAGAGGGAAAGTTAAAACTTGTTTGACATTCAGATCTCTTGGTACCTGCTGTGTGACTTGAGGAAACAGAGGCTCTCTGTAAACAAGGTGATGGACTCACATATCCCTGTTAGGGAGTATATGTAAAGGTTTGGCTATTGTAACCCAGTCTTCTGTTTTGGGACCCTGGGCTTATCTTACTGACTAGAACATCGTGGAGATGAGAGACAGGTGGGTTAAGCACTGTCTAGAGTTTGGAATCTAGTTCACTGTGAGAGGCCCTGGGTAGTGGGCTGCTGTGTACCCTTTTTCCTCCCCTTAAGATTAGGCCAGAAGTCTGGGGGCAGGTGGAAGGGGAGGTCAGCCTCTTTGAGCAATTTCTTCTCCAGGCCCAGACAAGAGTGAAACTGAACTACTTGGACCAGATTGCCAAATTCTGGGAAATCCAGGGCTCTGCCTTAAAGATTCCCAATGTAGAACGGCGGATCTTGGATCTCTACAGCCTCAGTAAAGTAAGAACAGGTTTTTCTCAAACTCCTCCCCACACCACACCTTAATATCCTTGGTTCACTGGGGGCTCCCATGGTTTGGATATTGGATCTCTAGGCTGCAGTGGAAGGAACACAGCCTGGTAGCACACAAGCTGTCATCAGAACTTCTTGGCATTTCTTGCTGCAATTTGAATCTGAGTGGTGGTGGCAGGAGGAGTGGGTAGCCCCCAGTGAAGTGAGGGTCTGGAGTTGTCTTCATTGCCCTTTCTGCAGGCCTACTCCTTCATGTATATACACACAGCACATTCATGTCCCTTCCTGCTTGTTCCTGCAGATCGTGGTGGAGGAAGGTGGCTATGAAGCCATCTGCAAGGACCGTCGGTGGGCCCGGGTGGCTCAGCGCCTCAACTACCCACCAGGAAAAAACATTGGGTCCCTGCTACGCTCCCACTATGAACGCATCGTTTACCCCTATGAAATGTACCAGTCTGGAGCCAACCTGGTGGTAAGGATGCCAGGCTGGGGTGGAAAGAGGCCTCCCTGTCCCAGGTGCATATTTTCATACTTACTCTGAATGGAATTGGTTCAGGGGACTGGAGACTTGGGAGCTAGACTCTTCTCTTTTCTAGTGGTGCTTGCTCTCTTCCCATACTGCCCAGGGTCAAAGGTCCTGGAGTTAACTGCAGGGCCAGCCCACTGTCCGTTATGTGACAAGGTTTTAACTGATAGAAGAATTCAGAGGAAGGAGAGATCTTGTTGGTTGGTGAGAGCTGGGAAGAAATGGAGTCTGATTTAGTTGGGGAGACAGTTGGAAGGAGAAAGGGCATAAGCAAAGACATGAGAAGAATTCCCAAAGTGTGTGCTGGTGTCATTGGTAAAGCCCAGTTGAGCAGGGCCTATTGGTGCGGGTCAGGTGGGTGCGACCTTTAGTTGCCGTTGGGTGAAGATAGAGGAAGTCCTTGCTGTTGGAGGCTCGATCCCCATGTCCTGACTCTTACCTCTTACCTGTCCTTAGCAGTGCAACACACGTCCATTTGATAATGAGGAGAAGGACAAGGAATACAAACCCCACAGCATCCCCCTTCGACAATCTGTGCAGCCTTCCAAGTTCAACAGCTATGGCCGGCGGGCCAAGAGACTGCAGCCTGATGTAAGTCCTTTTCTTCTTCTGAGAGCTTTGGGGTTGAAAAGAGTCCTTTCCCTCCCTCTTGTCAAGCCTGTGTGCCCTATTCAGTCTCATTTTTCTGAGTTCTTCTGAGCCAGGAGTATGCCTCTCTCTGGCTTTACTCTTGCTCTTTCTTCCTCTCTCAGCTGAGCTTCTGAGCTGAGTCTTGATCTGTTCATAAACAGTATCTTTTCTACATGTGCTCTTGCCTGCCTTGTTTCTTTCCTGACTTACTCAGCTCATAGGGGTAGAACTCTTTTTTTCTCCTTACACCTGTATCCTAGCTTCAGGCAGAAGCTTCTGTGCCAGGCATTCTTCTGGGCACTGGGGATACAACAGAGAACAAGATAGACACTGTCTGTGGGCTCACCAAAGCATTTAATTTAGCAGGTCACGTTAGCCACTGCCATTTACTGGTAGTGCCATATGTTGTTAGATTTCTTTATGTTATCCCTAAACCCCCTTGTAACTGTAAGGTAGGAGATAATATTCTCATTTTATAGTTGGGAAAATTGAAATTTCATCTTAACTCCTTTCAAAGAAAGGGCAGAGGAGGGAGCTCACTTACCCTCAGTCTCCAAAAAGCAGCTCTGAATTCTTGCCCTGGCCTGCCTATGCATCAGCTCCTGGCATGAGCTCAGGTGATACATAGTCTTTTAGGATGGGGCAATCTGCCTTAGATAGCAGTCTTGATTTGTTTCCTTTTTTACTCCTAGCCGGAACCCACGGAGGAAGACATTGAAAAGAATCCGGAGCTAAAGAAGTTACAGATCTATGGGGCAGGCCCCAAGATGATGGGCCTGGGCCTTATGGCCAAGGATAAGACTCTGCGGAAGAAAGGTGAGGCCTGACAGTCTAGGGCATTGTGAAAGATGGCCTCACCTGGGGAGAGGAGGCAGGGCCCTCACTGTTCAAGACCTATACTTTGGAGCCACTCTTTTCTCTCCCAGATAAGGAAGGGCCCGAGTGTCCCCCGACTGTAGTGGTAAAGGAGGAGCCAGGTGGGGACATGAAGGTGGAGTCAGCCTCACCTAAGACCTTCCTGGAGGGCAAGGAGGAGCTGAGTCACAGCCCAGAGCCCTGCACCAAGATGACCATGAGGCTGCGGAGGAACCACAGCAGTGCCCAGTTTGTAAGGACCCAGCCCTGACTTATTAATGCTCCGCTTCTTGTCCCTTCAGCAAGCATTTCCCCAGCATGGCACTGGACCGGGTTGCATTAAGCAGAAAAGGGCCTGGTGGACCTTGCTCTCAGGTAGTAGCTCACTTCATTGGGGAACAAGACCAACTTACATGGAAACAAAGAACAAGAAAGGGTGATCAAGTGCTGCCAACAGGAATTGCTGGAGGGGTCAGAGGAGACTCCCTCTTCATTGCTTCAGGATAAAGGCTAGGCTCCTCATTATCGTGCATGATCCAGTCCTTGTTGACCTCTAGCCTCATTCCCCAGCACTACCCATCTCACTCCTCTGCTATAGCCACACTGAACTGACTATTTATAGGTATATTCGTTTGTTCCCGGAGATAAACCATGCTCTTCCTTTCCCCCATCTTTGCACATGCTGCGTCTTCTGCCTGGAAGTATTTTCCCCTGTGCTCTGGCCCATTGCTGAACTTCAGTTTGCCTTCAGGTTTCAGTCAGTTTCAAGTGTCACCTTTTCAGTGAAGTCCTTCCTCAAGGCTATCCCTCCTTATCTTCAGCTGGTTTGAGTGCTTCCTTCTCTAGGCTCCCACAGTACCCTTTATGGGCTGCTGCTGGCAGTTTCCACACCACTCTTTAATTTTTATGAACACATGTCTCCAGAGTACTGTATGCCTTTAGAAGGCAGATGCCATTCTTACTCATCACTGTACTGCTGAGTCCAGCATAGTGTTGGACATATAAGTGTTCACTGTTTACTGAATGAATAAAACTGGGGGATTCAAGGTTGAATGATAATGACTACTCTCACAGATCTGCCAGTTTATTTGGGGAGATGGTATGTGCATGCAGGTAAACTCCAGACCTGGCATGACTAGCCTCTACAGGGCCATGAATGATCCTGCCAGTAAGTGCTGCAGGTTCATAATGTAGAGCTCTGGATGAGGATACTGTCCAGAGGACTCTGATGTTTGAAGGCTAGATAGGGCTTAGGTTGATGAGTTGTTGCCTCTCTCCCTTGGCAGATTGAGTCATATGTATGCCGGATGTGTTCACGTGGAGATGAGGACGACAAGCTCCTGCTATGTGATGGCTGTGATGACAACTACCACATTTTCTGCCTGCTGCCTCCTCTGCCTGAGATTCCCAAGGGTGTCTGGCGGTGCCCAAAGTGTGTCATGGCGGTAAGGCCTTCCCAGTCCCAGTTAATGTCTACCTCATAGAGTATCCTTGTCTTCCTTCATCTGGCCTAATTGAAAGCAGCCTCCTAGCTTAGCCACAGTCTTGTTTTGGATCCCTGGGATAGGGCTAGGCTGGGTGGAGCTCTGGGAGAAAGGAGGAGGAGACTCAGTCTTTGCTTATGTTTCTCTGGGAGTTCCAGTCTGCCTTGGGAGGTGAGAATCATGACTAGACAGACTGTACGTGATGATGTGTAATCAAATGCTAAATTGTGTGTTAGAAACTGAGGTGTAGAATTTCAGAGAGGAAAATGACTATGGTAGCAATCAGGGAAGGGTCAGGAATGAGATCTGGAGGATAGGAATATGAAGAAGAAATTGTTCTGTTGATTTCTAAGTTCTGTTGATTTCTAGTCTGGTGTATTTTCTTCTCATCTTTTTGTTGTTTCACTTGTATAGCTATGCTTAACAAGGTTGGGATCTTACTGTATATTTCATTTATTACTTTATGTTAATTTTCTGTATTAAATTTACTTGTGGGTATGATTTTTTTTCCTTAATAGGGGGTCCATCATATGGATATAATAATTATTGTTTTCTTTCTGTTGTGATCATTAGATTGATTTGCAGTGATGTAGACTAACAAGAAGAGGTGGGTAGGCATTCTTGATGGGGGGTGGAGGAATGCAGGAGCAAGGGTATATGGAGAGAATGTAGCTAGTGCAAGAGGAGCAGTAAGAATTGCAGCTGAAGCAGCAGAGAGGGTTAAGAGGCCTGGGAAGTCGGCCTGGTCTGCTTCATAAGCTTCCTGCCTTCACCTGAATTCTGAGAAGTCATCTACATTTCTCTCTGGGTTTCTAGAGAGCAGACGTTGATAGTCTCTTGTCCTTTTCTTAGGGACTCACTTCTGGTCGTAGAGATCAGGTGTGCATGTGCACACACACAGATGAGGAAAGAGACCAAGGCAGTGCATAATGGCCTTGGTAGTGGTGGAGATTCCCTTGGGGGAGGAGTTTGGATACCCACAGTATCATAGATGACAAACACCATCAAGTGCTACTTGACCCTCTTTTCTAAGTGGTGTGGGCCAATGGATAGGTGAACATTTATATTGCAGGCACGAGTAGAGGGTGTGTCTGACTCTAGAGTACATACAGCTCTCATCTGAAACCATGAATGTAGGTACAAAGTGAGGTAGAGCCATGTACTGTCTCCTGAGATACTAAAGAACATCAGTAGTATCAGATTTGACACTGCTGAAGCTCACTGCTTTGTTTCCCATCCTCTGAGCTACTAGGATATTCAGTGCCATTTTCCCAGACCAGTAGTTCCAGTCTAGGCATAAAAAAGCTTCCCTGAGCACCCTATGTAAACACACATTTTCAAAGTTTAGAGCAAAACTGATGGTGGGAGAACATAGGATAGCATATTTAAGTCAGAGCCCATTGTTCAGATAGTAAAGTCCTCTAGGAAGAGAAGAACAAAAGTGTGTGGTACAGTGCATTGTGGGAAGTGAAAAGACTAATTAAGCTGAACTGGTAGGAGAAAAAGGTGCAGCTATAAAGTAAGGCCTGCCTGCCTTGAGTACAGACCTAGGGCTGTTCTCCCTCCTGCTCCTATCTCATATTCCAGTTCTGCGTTCGAAGATTCTTTACCTCTGTGCCTCTTCTTTGGTGACGTGTTCTCCTTTGGGTTTCAGGAGTGTAAGCGCCCCCCTGAAGCCTTTGGCTTTGAGCAGGCTACCCGGGAATACACTCTACAGAGCTTTGGCGAGATGGCTGACTCCTTTAAAGCTGATTACTTCAACATGCCCGTGCATGTAGGTGATGGAGGGCTGGGGTAGTGTCGGGGCTAAGTCATAGGTGTTGGTACCTAATGGTCTTAGCTCTCCTAGGTCAGTGGGGCCAGGATATGATGGGCCATGGTCATCTGCGACCCTTGTTCCCCAGATGGTGCCCACAGAACTCGTGGAGAAGGAGTTCTGGCGGCTGGTGAATAGCATTGAGGAAGATGTGACTGTTGAGTATGGGGCTGACATCCATTCCAAAGAATTTGGCAGTGGTTTCCCTGTCAGCGACAGTAAGCGGCACCTAACCCCCGAGGAGGAGGTGAGTGGATGATTGATGGTTATATGTCAGCTGTGTGAGCTCATCAGGCAAGTCATTCAGTGTCTGAAAGAGTTGGTATCTCTGTTGGATGGGGGTAACCTTATGTGGTTGTGAGACTAAGATGAGGTAGTACATGTAAGAACACAGCTTAGTATCTGGCATGGCCTCTCCAGCCATGAGATTGGCTATTTGTAGAATATTTCTCTATCTACCTTACAAATCTGTTATAAAAATTAAATGAAAGGTATATGAATACCTGGCTTATTCATAAGACGTGTTCAGGGACTGGGATTATATGTGCAGGAAAAAATGAGGGTTCAGGTCTGTCTCAAAGGAAGGGTGCATATTGGTCCAGCACAAACTCTCTTAACTTGCAGGTATTTTGGTGGGTGGGTATATCTGTAAATGTCCCTAAAATTGAAGTGAAGTGAAATTTTGTGTGTGTGCATTTGGGGTAGAGGAAGGCAACACCTTATAATATTTCTTAGATGTTTCAAAAAGGGCTGTGACCTCAGCATTCTCTGAGCTAAAGATGTTAGCTCCTTAGCATAACACTCATCCCCTTTCCACAAACACCTGACCTGCCAGGAATATGCTACCAGTGGTTGGAACCTGAATGTGATGCCGGTGTTGGAGCAGTCTGTACTGTGCCACATCAATGCAGATATCTCTGGCATGAAGGTGCCCTGGCTATATGTGGGCATGGTCTTCTCAGCCTTTTGCTGGCATATTGAAGATCACTGGAGTTACTCCATTAACTACCTCCACTGGTGAGTAGGGCCTTGGGGAGCCAGGGAGGCATGCAGGGAGGCTCCCACAGGGCCACGGATGTGACCACTCTGTGTGTCTCCTTTCCACTTGGCCAGGGGTGAGCCGAAGACCTGGTATGGGGTACCCTCACTTGCAGCAGAACATTTGGAAGAGGTGATGAAGAAGCTGACACCTGAGCTCTTTGATAGCCAGCCTGACCTCTTGCACCAACTTGTCACCCTCATGAATCCCAACACCCTAATGTCCCATGGTGTGCCGGTGAGTGCCCAGGAAACAGGGACGAGGGGTAGGAATGATTTAGTGATGTCCTATGTGGTAGTGGTGATGGTGATCATCTGGAATCTACTCCTACCCCCCTATCTCATTCCTGGTCTATCCTGATTGGGCTGTAGGTTTGATGGCTCTAACTGAAACCCAAAATAATAGTAGCTTGATATATAGTGTGATGGTGAGCCCTCTGGACCATGGGTTTGAGGGCAGCACCTTAGGTATGGCTTCTTAATCACATCTACATTCCAGTCAGTGGAAGAGGGGCATAGGGGAAGGACAGAGCAAGACAACTCTCCTTACTTTTAAGGGCACACATCATTTCCATTCATCTCCTGTTAGTCACAATTTAGTGACATGGTCACATATAGCTGCAGGGAAAACTGGAAAATGTGATTCTTATTCTGGATGGTCATGTTCCAGCTGCAAATCAGAGGTCATGTTATGAAAGGTGAGAATGAATATTGGGAGAAAAGTAGTAGTCTCATCCATACTCTCCATATTGTAAACCTTCTTGGAGCAGTGGGTAGCTTTTTTTTACTAAACAGATAAAAACTTCTGTGGTGGTAATTATTTTGCAACTTGTAAGCATCAAATCAGCATTTTCACCTTAAACTTACATGATTATATATGTCATTTATATCTCGGTTAAGCTGAGAGACAAAAGTAACAATTTATTTTTTAAAGGTGCCAGTGTCTTTCAACATTAAAAAAAAAGTTTAACCCAGAGTTCTGGCTTATCCTGTCCTCCTCCTCTATGGATGTCTCTCCCACCCTGTAAAATGTTTTGCTAGGTATACATCCTGGCTTACCATAATGGACTTTATATTCCTGGGAATTTTCTAGCATTGATGAGCATCAGCCAGTTTTCTGGTGTGGCTCTTAAAGCAACCATATCAGTAAGTCCTGTAGGAATAGGAATTAGTGCATCCTCTATCTACCTCTGCTATGAGTCTTATTCTTTGCTACTCCGCTTCCCCACTCCCTTCACTTGGGCGCCCACCCCACCCCCTGCCCCCACCAAGCTTTGGCTACCATTTGGTCTGATGCATGGGACATAGGCAGTCAGTACATACTGCATTAATGTCTCCTTGAGATCCCTGCTCATCTGTACAGTAGGGCTTTGGACTGGATCATTGGTTCTCACCCAGATTTCTTCGTGCCTTCACCTCATTTTCACCTTTTTTTGATACACCATATACCCTATGAGTTAAATTTTTTATTATACATTTTAATGATACTTAACCAAGGATTACAGGATCTGGGGAATTAAAGGAAGTGCATCTTACAACAGTTCAGGCCATCTTCCTCTAGTCCAGGGCTGGGGGTGGGAGATCCATTTTCCTCTCCACCTCGCCACATTTAAGAATTTCTGGACTCAAGATGTGAAGATAATCAAGGGCCCTTTCAGTTCTGCTCTTCATTAGTAGATATTGGGTCTGGCCTTTCCTCAGACTCCTTTCTCCCTGACCCATAGCACAGCATCAGTCCTTGCCCACAACATCAAGGAAAATTGTAAGAGTAGCAGAGGATTCGCATTAAGGATTCAAGACAACTAAGATGCATATATGTAGCTGTTTAATTCTTACCTCTTTTTTAAAACACTTCACCATGGACTTTTAAACTAGTGCTCTTTGCTTTTGCCTCCCCAGTATTTGTCCTCCTTATGGCTCACCAACTTCTTTACCACCCAGACCTCTATCTGCCCCTCCTATAGGTAGTTCTTAGCATCCTCAGTTTCTTTGGACTTAGCAGTATTCCCTCAGTCCAAGGCATCTGATTTTCATTTTCTCATGTTGGCAGGCTGTAGTTTAGCCACCTGCAGCTCCCCCAGAACTGTCTTCAGCCTGCCTCCACCCCTTCCCCTTTGGTGGGAGAAGGCCATTTCTTTTTATAGATACATATAGTTTATTATTTTCATATTAAAGAAACATGCCCCCTTTCTAAAACATGGAAATACTCCTATATCCACCCTGTTTGCTCCACATTTTGTTACATTTCCCTCTGTTGGTTTTCCACATAAATTTTGACATAGCAGTAATCAGTGTATGGATTTTATACACTTTTGGAAGTTCAGTGATTTAGAACAGCGCTGTCAGATTTGGTAGCCACTAAGCACGTGGCTACTGAGCACTTGAAGCATGGCTTGTTACAAGTGAAATGTGCTTGAAGTATAAAACACATGTTGAATTTCAAGACTTAATACAAAACAAAGAATGTAAAATAGCTCACTAATACTTTTGTGTGCCAGTTATACTTTGAGATGGTAATATTGTGGATATGTTAAGTTAAAGAAAATAGATTGAAGTTAATTTCATCTGTACTTTTTTTAATGTGGCTACTAAAGAATTTAAAAGTACTATGTGACTGGCGTATTTCTGTTAGTGCTGGTCTAGAATGATTTTTGTTTCCTTACTGTGAACTATTTACAACCATCTTTTTAAAAAACATAGCTTTATTGAAGTATAATTTATATATAATAATACCCATTTGAAGTGTACAGTTCAGTGAATTAGTAGAATTGTTCTGCCATCACCACAATCCAGTTTTAGAATGTTTCTATCACCCCAAGAAGATACCTCATGCCCTTTTGCAGTCACTCTCCATTCCAACCCCTAATCCCAGGCAACTACTAATTTGTTTTCTGTCTCTAGAGATTTGCCTTTTCTAGATAGTTCATATAAATGAAATAATATGTGGTCTTTTGTATCTGGCTTCTTTGACTTAGCATAATGCTTTCCAGGTTAAACCATGTTGTAGCATGTGTCAGAACTTCATTTTATTCATGGTGGAATAATATCCCATTACATGGATGTACCATATTTTGTTTATCTGTTTGACAGTTGATGGACATTTGGGTGAATTACTGCAGAATGTGAGGAGAGCTTTTTCACTTAATTACATAGGAAACAGTAAAGTGACATTGCCAAAATGAGGGTGTAGACTGAGATGAAGTCAGGAGCATTAAGCTCTGTTTCAGGCTCTGCTACTTGAGGCTTCTCTGGACTGTTTTCACATCTATAAAATTAAGACTGGGACTAGATCATTCAGTGCTTATTGCTAGAACTCCCTCTGTGTGCAAGGCCTCTGGTCAACACTCTGAAGGTAATTAAATGAACCCCTGCTTTTGGGTATGCACAGTTGAGTGGAGAAGCCTTAAGTTGCAGAGGTGAGTAAACAAGTGGAATAAAATGGTAGAGGTAACAGATAGGGTCATTAGGAAGAGGGGCCAGGAAAACATTTGTAGAAGTGGTGACCCTTGAAGAAAGACTAAGAGTTTGCTTGTTAGGGCCATGGCTTTATCACGACCTGGGGATTCAAGGGAGAGGTTGTTGGCAGGGGCATTGAGTGGTCAGATTTGCATTTTTTGGAAGACAATTCTCATGGTTGGTAATTGGGGCCAGGGTAATAATACACACAAGAAATGTTGATGTTGCCTCTAAGTAAGGATAGATTTCAGAAGAAAATGTACTAGAGGTGGGAGCTGATTCCCAACCAGAATAAATGTGAAGATATATTCATGAATGGAAAGATTCAGTTTTGTTAGGATGTTAATTCTTTCCACATTACTCTAGAATCCTAGCAGAGGAATTGTTGGGTTGAAGGGTATAAACATTTTAGTTCTGTTTTCCAGAGAATAGAAGTTTTTGTCCCCTTACCAGCACCATACCTATTTTACTTTGTCTTTATCAGCATTGAATGTTCTTTAAAAAGTTTGTGAGGCTTCTTGGTAAAGATGGTGAATTAAATACACACAGCTACTTCCATTCCTTACAGGAACTCCACTAAAATGGCACAAAGGGATTTTTTTGGTAAGGCAAAATATCACAGAAATGGAGAAAACAAGAGAGGAGACAAGTGATAAACACAATTCTTTAAACTGGCAAACAGATAAGAAAACTGAATCTTATGCCAGTACTGGAGTATCTGAGAACCATCTGGATTTATACCTCAGAATACCCCACAGATTGAGTAGTTGCACCAAGCATTCTGGAAGTAAAAATGAGTGAGGTGAAAGTAAGGGTTAGCTCATGTCCATATGAAAAGCTGTGAGACCTCCTTCCTCACTCTAGCTAAAGACTGGAGATTTACTTTTGAAGACGTTAAAATAAAGGATCTCTGGATTGAGGTCTTCTAGGTATAGTAGTAGCGGGTGAAGGTATAGTGAAAGTAGAAGTATTCATGATTGCATACATACGGGATGTTGAAATTCTCAGCCATCTTCCTCCACTTGGCTCTTAGAACACTGGGAACCAGACCTTCTTCCTTCAGGCTAAAAAACAGGTGTTTTCTGTGGGGAATTTGACCTAAAGGAAAGGCCAATAGTTCCCCAAATGAATTGGCTTCTCCAGATCACCCTATGGTGAAGCTCACAGTTGACAAACTTCACCTACGTCCTCAAAGCTTCCATTCAGCTTTTTCATTTTTGTTTTTTTTTTCTTGAATATAAGTAGACAGCCACAGATTAATAGACAACTGAGGAAATTCTAGAAAACAAAATAGAACCAACCAGGAAAAAAAGCAACTTGGAGAACAAAGTTAGGCAAGGAGAAGCAAATTTCAGAAAGGAAAGGAAAAGAAATCTACTGTCTTCAGAGATGAGCATATATTGCAAAAAACATAAAAACAGGATACTACTATGTAAAAAAAAACATACAGAGAACAAAAAAAGAGCCCTTGGGAATTAGAATTATGATAGCCAAGTGAAAAACTAAAAAAAAAAAACTTTAAAAGATAGTTGCAATCTCCTAGAAAATAGGATAAAGAGGAAAAGATGGAAAAAGAGAAAATTAGAGAACTTGTTCAGGAGATTCAATATTCAAATAATAGGAGTTCTGAAAAGAGAATAGATGAAAATCAAAAGGATCAAATCATCAATGAAATTGTTCAAGAAAATTTCCCTGAACTGAAAGTTTCCAGAGTCAAGGGTACTAACCCAGTACATGAATGAGAATAGATCCACACCAAGGTGTATCTGGTGGATTTTTGCAGCAAACACTGGGACCAGAAAAATCATACAAGCTTCCTGAGAGAAAA
Organism: Manis pentadactyla; assembly: GCF_030020395.1. NCBI lineage: Eukaryota > Metazoa > Chordata > Mammalia > Pholidota > Manidae > Manis > Manis pentadactyla. The sequence continues at coordinate 47,171,841 of NC_080038.1, read as the reverse complement.
CATGTTTAATTCAAAACATTAGAAATCAGAATCGCTTTAGACTTTTCAAAAGCAACACGACAATCTAGAAACCCAGAGCCATGCCTTCAAAATTATTTTCTACTTAGAATTCTATACACAGCCAAATTACCAAGTGTGAGAGTAGAATACAGACATTTTTCAAAAAATGTTTTTCCTGTTTCTCAGGAAGCTATTGGAGGATATGCCTCAAACACAGCAAAAGAAATAAACCAAGAAAGAGAAAGACATGGTCTCTAGGAAATGGGAGATTAGTTCTGGGAGAGTGAGTATCCTGGAAGGACAGCTGGTCCATATTGGACCAGATTATAGGATCCATAAGAGACCGCTACAGAAAGCTGAACAGTGACAGGAGAGAGGAGAATTGGGACACTTGTCCAAAAGGGGATTATATTACTAATGCACAGAAAACTAAGCAAACAGAAACAGGAGGCTATTTTTAATATAGTCTAGAGACATGTTATTCAGGGTTTTAAGACAAATGCCAAAATAAGCAGAAGTGAAAGTGATTGGCTCTGGGGACTGGAGAATGTCCGGGCATGCTAGTTGTATAACAAATCTTGTAGAACCATTTGGTTCTTAAAACTGCTTGTAAGACTTATAAAAATAATGAAAAAGTCTCGGGCCAGCTTAATGAAAAGTGATACTTTAATTTTTTGTGAAAATTACTAGGGAAGTTGAAATGTTACGGTGCGTACATTTCCTAGTTTTGACTCACATCTTCCTGTCATCACAAACCAAAAGTTTGAGAGCAGAGGCCAGTGGCCCTTCATTTTAGAGTCAGAGGTCAAGGAATTTGTTGCCAGACTGTGTTCCCTGAGGCTTTCCTTTGTCTCCTTAAGGACCCTGTGATTATATCAGCATTCTGCAGACTGGAAAACCTCCATCTCAGTGAGCTTGGGCTTTCTTCCTCAGGTTGTCCGCACAAACCAGTGTGCAGGAGAATTCGTTATTACCTTCCCTCGTGCTTACCACAGTGGCTTCAACCAAGGCTACAACTTTGCAGAGGCTGTCAATTTCTGCACGGCTGACTGGGTGAGTCTGGAGTGTGGTGGGCTGGTAGGGTGAAGGGGAAGCTGAGGCACCACAGCCTCCAGACTTGGCCACAACTCAACCTTGAACCTGCCCACAGTTGCCAGCTGGGCGCCAGTGCATTGAGCACTACCGCCGCCTCCGGAGGTACTGTGTTTTCTCCCATGAGGAGCTCATCTGCAAGATGGCTGCCTGCCCAGAGAAGCTGGACCTGAACCTGGCAGCAGCTGTACACAAGGAGATGTTCATCATGGTGCAGGAAGAGCGGCGTCTACGCAAGGCCCTGCTGGAGAAGGTGGGTTTGGGGAGAGTGCCCTGCATTGGGCACCCCAAACTGGCAGAGGTCAGGGGAGGAAGAAGTAGAAGATGGAGCCTTTACTCCTGGGGTGTACTTAAAAGAACTAGGTTTATCTGGATTAGAAACCACATTCCATTCTTTGCTCTTTCATTTACCAACAACCGTGAGCAATTTGATTTACTTTATTGAGTGTCAGTACCCTTGTCTGGAAAATGGGGTTTAGATTCATGCTTATCTTTTTGGATAGTTGAGTGGATTAAAGATATTGTTTGTTAAGTAACTGACCCATAGCAGGTGCTGGTATAGCTGCTATTTAGCATCATTTAAATAATCCAACAAGACAGATCAACATATAAAACCCCACTGCTGATAAGCTGGGTGATCTTAAATTACTTAACCTCTCAGAGTCTCACTTCTCCACTCTGTAAAATGGGAATAAGTACCTAATTTGCAAGGTGGTTATAAAGCTTGAGTAAGATTATTTATGTCAAAACATCTGTTACTGTACTTCCAATGTAGCAGCTATTGGTAATAAGACATGAAGAAAATGTTTAAAATATGGACCATTTCTTGGGAAGTGCCATCCTCTTACATCCAGTTGGTTCAGTAGCTCAAACTAGGGTGATAGTTACAAGTAGAAGGTAGTACTCCTTTAATAGAATTCTCATAAGCATGTGTCAGTGTCTCTGTAGGTGAGTGGGACTGCTGCTCATGTAGTTCAGCTGCCTTCTTAAAGCTCCACATTTGCCCAGTTAGGGAATTGACTTAGTAAGAATCTTCCATAGGATTACAAAAGGAATGTTGGTCTTGAGGGATCCCTGTTTAAGGTATACTTTATTTTTTTTTTAATCTTAGTGTACAGTTCGATGGATTTTGACATGTATATACATCACACAGATCAAGATACCAAACAATCTCACTGATTTTTTTTTTCCCTTCACCTATTTTACCCTTAACCTGTCAGTGCAGCCCTATGGCAACCACCAGTCTATTCTCTATGTTTATGAGTCTGTCTTTGTTTTGTTTGTTCATTTGTTTTGTTTTTTTAGATTCCACATATAATTGAAATCGTACAGTACTTGTTTTTCTCTGAGTTATTTCACTTAGCAGTAATACCCTTTAGGTCCATCCATGTTGTCACAAATGGCAAGATTTCATTCTTTCTCATGGCTAAATGATACTCCATTATATATATGTACCACATTTTCTTTGTTTATCCATTCATTCATTGATGGACTCTTAGGTTCTTTCCATGGTTTGGCTATTGTAAATAATGCTGCAGTGAACATGTGAGTGCAAATATCTCTTAGAAATCCTGATTTGAGTTCATTTCCCTTGGGTATATCTCACAAGGGGAATTGCTGGGTCCTATGTATTTCTGTTTTTAGTTTTCTGAGAAACCTCCATACCACTTTCCATAGTGACTGCACTCTACCAATTTGCAATCCCACTAGCAGTGTTTGATGATTTCTTTTCTCCACATCTTTACCAACACTTGTTATTTCTTATCTTGTTGGTATTAGCTACTCTGACTGGGGTGAGATGATACCTCATTGTTGTTTTGATTTGCATTTCTCTGATGATTTGTGATGTTGAGCATCTGTTCATGTTGACCATCAATGTCTTCAGAAAACGTCTTTTCAGGTCTTCCACCCGTATTTTAATCAGATTATTTGGGGGTTTTTGGTGTTGAGTTGTATGAGTTCTTTATATGTATTAGGTATTAGTCTCTTATCGGGTATATCATTTATAAATGTATTCTGCTATTCTGTAGTTTGCCTTTTCATTTTGTTCATTCTTTCTTTTGTTGTGCTGATACTTAGTTTGATGTAGGCCCAGTTGTTTATTTTTGCTTTTGTTGCTTATGCTTTAGGTGTCATATCTAAGAAATCATTGCCAAGATCAATATCAAAGAACTTTTTCTCACTATTTTCTTTTAGGAGTTTTATAGTTTCAGGTCTTATGTTTAAATCTTTAAATCCATTTCAAGTTTATTTTCATGAGTGGTATGAAATAAGGTTCAGTTTCATTCTTCTGCGTGTAATTATTCAGTTTCCCCAGTACCATTTATTGAAGAGACTATCCTTTCTCCATTGAGTATTCTTGACTCCCTTGTCAAGTATTAGTTGACCATATATACGAGGATTTATTTGTGGATTTAACTCTGTTTCATTGGTCTGTGTGTCTATTTTTATGTCAGTACCATACTATTTTATTACTATGGCTTTGTAGTATAGTTTGAAGTCAGGAAGTGTGAAACTTCCAGTTTTGTTTTTCTTAGGATTGCTTTGGCTATTAGGGGTCTTTTGTGGTTCTACTCTTAAGTGCTAAGGTACTTTTCTAAGTCCTTAGTTGCTTTACCTCTGTTAATCCTCATACAACCCGATGAGGATGGCACCATTATCTCCATTTTACAAGACAGGGAAACTGAAACCCAGGGAGGTTTAAATAATTTACTCAATATCACACAACTAATAAGTGGCAGATAGCACCTTTCCTCCATTTTTGGAATGGATTGCTTTTTCTCCGTCTGAGCAAACAGATGAAGTCATTGCATTAGTTTTGTAAGCCATGTTTTTGAGAAAAACATTCTATCTTTAAACAATGGACACAAGCATGTAAAGTTTTATTTCTATAAGGTATATATGTGCACACAGTGTCTCCTGCCTGCTAAGCGGTCAGCACTGTGCGTGGACACAGCACTGAGTGACTGGAAGCCAGCATTGTTCCACAGTACACAGCCATTCTCTTGTCCATTCCCACACATTGCCACCTCTCCTTTGCCTTGGTCCACCATTTTCCTCATCTCTCACCCTAAAGCCCTTACTGTTGATCTGAATCTTACCCCAGTTTTTATTCCTCTCGGCCCATGCTGATCTAGCCCTGGTTCATCTGATTCCCAGCTTTTGAGGGGCTGGACTACACAGAGGCAGTGTGTTGGTGGAGTCTGGTCTCCCCCACAGCTTTCAGCACAGATTTGAGTCTAACATGGGGCTTGGTGACATTAGAGATGGGGGCGTTTCTGCAGCCCTGTTCTGGTTCTGTATAAATGTGCATGGGTTGAATGCCCCCAGGGCATCACGGAAGCTGAGCGAGAGGCTTTTGAGCTGCTTCCAGATGATGAGCGCCAGTGCATCAAGTGCAAGACCACGTGCTTCTTATCAGCCCTGGCCTGCTACGACTGTCCAGACGGCCTCGTCTGCCTCTCCCACATCAATGACCTCTGCAAGTGCTCCAGTAGCCGGCAGTACCTGCGGTGAGTAGGGGACCTAGTGGAGGAAGTAGGCCAAGGAGGGGGATGCAGAACTGGGCCAGATATGCTCTTCCTGTCCCTCTTTCTCCAGGTATCGGTACACCTTGGATGAGCTCCCTGCCATGCTGCATAAGCTGAAGGTTCGGGCAGAGTCCTTTGATACCTGGGCCAACAAAGTGCGCGTGGCCCTGGAGGTGGAGGATGGGCGGAAGCGCAGTGAGTGATGGGGGGATGGAGGGACTGCACAGGCAAGTTCTATTCCCTTTTCTTCTGTACTCTCTACCCCTTCCTCTGCCTTTACTCAATACTGCCTACTCCTTGCTGCTCTCATTCTCTCTCCAGGCCTTGAAGAGTTGAGGGCACTAGAGTCTGAAGCCCGTGAGCGGAGGTTTCCTAACAGTGAGCTGCTGCAGCAACTGAAGAACTGCCTGAGTGAGGCGGAAGCTTGTGTGTCCCGGGCTCTGGGACTGGTCAGCGGCCAGGAAGCTGGGTATGGTGGTGGGTGTTGATGCGCACAGATAGCCTGCTGAGGAGCCAGCACCTAGGAGAAAAGTACTACAAGGGGCGAGCTCTGAGTATCACTGGGCAGACACGCCAGCAGGAAGCTGACAGGCATGGCAGTGCGAGGTGGCCTGGAGGTGTTGGGGAGGGCAAGGAGACCAAGTAGCTAGAATGAAACAGAGTGCCTTGGTGCTAAGAAAGCTAGAACTGTTTCTTTTTATTGGCACCTGGAGGAGATTTCAGACAGACTGAGGGGTTTTGTGGACAGAGAGGAGTTGTGGAAGGTTTAGGGGCAAGAAAAGGATATAGAAGTATAAACCTGGTCAGAGTTCACAAGAGGATGGACTGAAAACTCTAGCTTCTATTGTCATCAATTAATTTCTAAGCTTCCCTCCAAATATGTCAAATATGTCCTATGTTCCTCTCCTAATTCTTGTCCCTCCTCATATGAAAGTTCTTGTATCTTAAAAGTGCTAGCACCCTCCTCTAACCTGGGCAGCTGGGGGGAAGTGATGTATGAGACATCAAGGTGGGCAGGTGTTAGGAAAGATGTGGGGGTCTTAGCACAGAGTTGGAGGAAGGTGACTGGGTTTGCACCTGAAACCCCACATATGAAACTCCATAGCCCCCACAGGGTGGCTGGTCTACAGATGACTCTGGCTGAGCTCCGGGCCTTTCTGGACCAAATGAACAACCTACCGTGTGCCATGCACCAGATTGGGGATGTCAAGGTGAGGAGGGGGGTTTACTTGGAATGCTGCTGTGGCATCAGAGGGATTGGGAGACTTGAGAACAGACAGCTACTCTTGGCTCCCTTGAAAAGTGTCAAGTATTTGGGAAAGACAAAATACTTTGGGAAAGACAAAAGACAAAAATCAATTGTCAATTATTGGGAGGTAGGGGGCAAAGGGTGTAGTGACTGCCTCTTAGAAATGGGATTTGAGGGGCAAATAGCAAAGTAGGAGTACAAGATGCATAGTCAAGGGAAGGTTTCCTAGTGGAGGTAGAAGAGGAGAAAGGAAGTAACAAGGGTGTTTGTGGGCCTGGAGAGCAGTGTCCAGTTCAGGAAGATAGAGGTGAAGTGGGATGGAGAGGCATTGGATGCAGTGTGAGTGTAGAGATTTGTAAGGAGGCCAAGCATAGCAGAGCAGTTTTAGGGCAGAGGGTCTCTTGGTGCTATACATTAGAATCATCTGGGGACTTAAAAGTACAGACTCCTGGTCAACCCCTATTAAGAAATTCCCTAGGGTACTCTAATAGGCAATGAGCATTAGGAACAACTTTTGTAAGGCATGGCAAAGTAGAACCCAGCTCATGTTAGGCTCTCTTCCTAAATTCTGGAGGGTGAGAAGGTGGGGTAAGGGTATCTGCTGGTGGGACCCCTGAGTGGACCCAGCTGAGGAGTTTGTTCTTCACTTGTATCCTGATAGGGTATTCTGGAACAGGTGGAGGCCTACCAGGCTGAGGCCCGTGAAGCCCTGGCCTCATTGCCCTCCAGTCCAGGACTACTGCATTCCTTGTTTGAGAGGGGGCGGCAGCTGGGGGTGGAGGTGCCTGAGGCCCAGCAGCTCCAGCGACAGGTGGAACAGGCACGATGGTTGGATGAAGTGAAGCGCACACTGGCCCCCTCAGCCCGAAGGGGCACCCTGGCTGTCATGCGGGGACTGTTGGTTGCGGGTGCCAGTGTAGCCCCTAGCCCTGCTGTGGATAAGGCCCAGGCAGAGCTGCAGGAGCTGCTGACCATTGCTGAACGCTGGGAGGAGAAGGCCAATCTCTGCCTGGAGGCCAGGTAAGTCCAGCCTCTTCCCCTCTTCCCTGCTCTACCCCAACCTTCAAAGTTTAGTGGACAAGCTGAAGATGATTCCCATGGGTAGCCTTGGGCACTGGACTCCTGTGTTGGTGTAGTGACTCTCCTCCCCTCTTTTGTTCCCTAGCTTTTTTTTTTTTCCCTCCGTGTACACATAGAGGCAGAGAGAAACTTAGGGGGAAGCAGAGATGGACAAATGTAGAGATGCATAGGGGACTAGCTCCATAGGCTGGTGTGGGCACCTGCACAAGTGGAAAGACACTGTACATGGTGCAGTCTGGCAAACTGTAGCACCAGATTCATACCACAGGTTGTGTGTGTGTGTACAGACACTGACAGTAGGCTGACAGGTGGACAGGCAGAGGCACAAAGGCTATTATAAGTTGAGTGTGTGTGCAGTCTAGAGCAAGCAGGGACTGGCAACCCCCACAGACAGAATACAAGCAAGGAGGCCTAAGTGGCAGCCTCACGGGCTCATGCCAATATATCTGATGGTCAGGCTGGGCTGCTGGTCAGGCAGACCACCCCAGACTGAGGCCTCTTCTTTTTCCCCTATCTTCAGGCAGAAGCATCCACCAGCCACGCTTGAGGCCATAATCCATGAGGCAGAAAACATCCCTGTTCACTTGCCCAACATCCAGGCTCTCAAGGAGGCTCTTGCTAAGGCCCGGGCCTGGATTGCTGATGTGGATGAGATCCAAGTAAGGACTGACCCCCACCCCCCACCCCCTGCGCCCTTCCATTCCAGACCTTCAGTCTGGCTGGGAGAGACAGCATACATGGGGTTGTGCTGGGTTCGGTTGGTTTGGCTAGGGGAAGTGGTTAGCTGGCAAAGTGGCTTGGTGAGCAGCGTGAGGAGGGTTTGCGAGGCTGGTCTAAGGGAAGAGGGTGCCGATTAGGGTGAGAGTGGTGGGGCAAGGAGGGTAGAAGAGGCAAACCCCAGCAAAACACTAGTCTGGTGGTCCTGGGAGCTGAGCCAGTGGATGGAGCAGTTGTGGGAGAGCCAGGGCAGGTGTGCCTGCCTTAGAATGACTCTTTTTTTTTTTTTTTTGAGAGGGCATGTCTCATATTTATTGATCATATGGTTGCTAACAACAATAAAATTCTGTATAGGGGACTCAATACACAATCATTAATCAACCCCATGCCTAATTCTCAACAGTCTCCAATCTAGAATGACTCTTTTTTTGTCTCAAGACTCCGATTTCCGTCCATTTGCCCAGCTCAGAGCAAGGCACACAGTAACATCTGCAGAGGTTGGCAAATTGAATCGAGCTTTCTCTTGCTCCTCTCCCAGAATGGTGACCACTACCCGTGTTTGGATGACTTGGAGGGCCTGGTGGCTGTGGGCCGGGACCTACCCGTGGGGCTGGAGGAGCTGAGACAGCTAGAGCTACAGGTCCTGACAGCACACTCCTGGAGGGAAAAGGCTTCCAAAACCTTCCTCAAGAAGAATTCTTGCTACACGCTGCTAGAGGTGAGGCCTGGGGCCTGACCCACAACCTCTCCTGCCTCTGGCCTGGCTGTATGAGACAGTTCATATGAGAACATAGGAGTTAAGATGTGCTGGGGAAGGGAGAAGGGCTAGGAGGTAGGGGAAGCCTGGTTATTCCCACTTTCTCTGCCTGCCTCAGGTGCTCTGCCCGTGTGCAGACGCTGGCTCAGACAGCACCAAGCGTGGCCGGTGGATGGAGAAGGAGCTGGGATTATACAAATCTGACACGGAGCTTCTGGGACTGTCTGCACAGGACCTCAGGGACCCAGGCTCTGTGGTAAGTAAGAAGTTTGGGCCCAGGTGGGAAGAAGAGCCTGGTGGTGATAGTGTCTGAGCTGGGTGACCATGGGAAGACCACTTATATCCTGGGCCACAGTTCTCTTTGTTTGGTAGGGGAAAGGGAGTGTTCATGGTACCAGAGAACGGAGGGGATGGGTTGCTTACTTTCCCCCCCCCCCATCCTGGGCATGGCAGATCGTGGCCTTCAAGGAGGGGGAGCAGAAGGAGAAGGAGGGTATCCTGCAGCTGCGTCGCACCAACTCCGCCAAGCCCAGTCCACTGGTGTCGTCGACCACAGCTTCCTCTGCAGCCTCTATCTGTGTGTGTGGGCAGGTGCCGGCTGGGGTGGGAGCTCTGCAGTGTGACCTGTGTCAGGACTGGTTCCATGGGCGGTGTGTCTCGGTTCCCCGCCTCCTCAGCTCCCCAAAGCCCAGTCCCACCTCATCCCCACTGCTGGCCTGGTGGGAGTGGGACACCAAATTCTTGTGTCCGCTGTGCATGCGCTCACGGCGCCCACGCCTGGAGACCATCCTGGCACTGCTGGTAGCCCTGCAGAGACTGCCTGTGCGGCTGCCTGAGGGTGAGGCCCTACAGTGCCTCACAGAGAGGGCCATCAGCTGGCAAGGCCGTGCCAGGCAGGCTCTGGCCTCTGAGGATGTGACTGCTCTGTTGGGACGGCTGGCTGAGCTTCGCCAGCAGCTGCAGGCTGAACCCAGGTCCGAGGAGCCCCCTACCTACCCTTCAACCCCTGCCTCTGACCCTCTCAGAGAAGGCAGTGGCAAGGATATGCCTAAGGTGAGCTGCCCAGCCCAGCTCTTGCCCTCAAATTCCTATCTTCTAGCCCCAGCTTCTATTTAGGCTCAAGCCCTTTCCTTGCTCTCAGATTTTTGGTTTCCTTTGGACCAGCCTCCCTGCCCAATCCTGCATCCCATCCAGATCCCTAGACTGCTCCTTGCCAGTAGCCTGTGTCTGCTCTCCTCCAGGAGGTGGAGGGTCCCAAGTCAGGTTGTGGGGGAAGAATAGGGCCTGGTTCTTCAGTTCAGTTACCACTCCCCTTTTTTGCTCTCCTTGGCAGGTCCAGGGGCTGGTGGAGAATGGAGACAGCGTGACCAGTCCTGAGAAGGTAGCCCCTGGGGAGGGCTCAGGTAAGAGAGGTAGGTCTAGGTGTGGATAGGCTATTAATTTGATACTGCCAGTGACCTATGTGGTCCTCGGCTCTGCTGTGGTAGTGGGGATATGAGCAGGGGCAACCTCTAACCCAGCCTGTCCCCACACTCCTAGACCTGGAGCTGCTGTCCTCACTGTTGCCACAGTTGACTGGCCCTGTGTTGGAGCTGCCTGAGGCAACCCGGGCCCCTCTGCAGGAGCTCATGTTGGAGGGGGACCTGCTTGAGGTGACCCTGGATGAGAACCACAGCATCTGGCAGCTGCTGCAGGCTGGGCAGCCTCCAGACCTGGAGCGGATCCGCACACTTCTGGAGGTGAGAAGAGGAATCATGGGCAGGGCCAGGAGGTCAGGCCAAGCAGGCAGGGAGCCCAGGCCTGACCACTGGCCCTCGCCTCTTTCTGCCTGTCTGATCACAGCTGGAGAAGGCAGAGCGCCATGGGAGCCGGGCACGGGGCCGGGCGCTGGAGAGGAGGCGGCGGCGGAAGGTGGATCGGGGTGGGGAGGGCGATGATCCAGCCCGAGAGGAGCTAGAGCCAAAGAGGGTACGGAGCTCAGGGCCAGAGGCTGAGGAGGCCCAGGAGGAGGAGGAGCTGGAGGAGGAGACTGGGGGTGAGGGGCCCCCGCCACCCTTGCCCACCACTGGCAGCCCCAGCACCCAGGAGAACGAGAATGGCTTGGGGCTGGCACTAGGGGCCAGTTCAGGTCCCTCGGCCCCTTTGCCCACTCTGTCTCCACAGCTGCATGTGCCCTGCCCACAGCAGCCACCTCAGCAACAGTTGTGACAGTGGCTAAGCCTAGCACAGACCCCCAACAGAGACCCCACCACCCCCGCCCTTGGCCTCAAGGATCCTCTTTCTGACCATCAAGCCTGCATCTTGGGAGGTGGGCAAGTAGTGGGGAGGGGGGGATGGTCACCTCAGCCCACCCCTGAGTCCCTTGACTTTTATATTCTGACTCCAAGGTATTGTTCAGACCTCAGCTCCTGGGGGCCGGCCCCTGGAGTCCCCGCCCCTGGTAGCCTCTAACCAGCATTCCCAGACACCTGAGGCAGATATATGGATGGGCAGGTGGGCAAGGGGTGGCTGGGGCTGGGCCAGCACCATTCCAGAGACAAGGCCAGGGTATATGCAAACTGGGGGGACCTCCTCTCCCTTCTCCCCTGGTTCAGCCCTGGCCAGGCCATTCTACACTAACCTCCCCTCTCTTCTCACTCTTTTTCCTCCTCCTCCACTTTCCTTCCTACCTACTCCCTTTGCCTCCCTCTCCCATCTCCTCCCTTCCCCTGACTATTCTGCCCAGGAGGAGGAAACTTCACATAGCTGTGCTCAGTTCTTTATTTTAAATGGATTTGGGTGGGGAGCTGAGCAGGGCTCCCTGCTATCTAAAAGAAGCTTTTGGTGCTTGTCCTCACAACCACCTCAGCCTACCCCCTGCCCTCCCCACCCCCTGCCCAGCCTCCTTTCCTCCTCCTGGGTTCATGTTGTAATAAAAGAAGATTGTTGGTGTGTAATTAATTTGTTCAAAAGAAAAAAAACAAAACAAGAAACTTAGTTCCAACTGAAGCCTATTTTAATTTTATTTTATTATTTTCCTCTTGTTAGAAATAAAACCCTTAGCAACATTTTTTGGAAACATGTTTCTGAAGTGCATTTCTCTTGGAACTGGAGAACAGTGCCTCCATCACCTGTAGTGGAGCAGCTGCAGTGCTGACGGGAGCGCTAGGGCTGAAGCCAGGTAGCTCTGGGTTCTGAAACCGAGTTCCACCAGGTTCTCCTTAACCGTGTGGGCAAGACCTCCCTGAGTGTCCCCCGACTCCACCCTCAAGCCAGTTTCCCCATCTTCCACCAGATGGGCCCTAGCACCTCTCACCTGAACTCCCAACTTAATGCCCTCCATTCTTTCCTTCTCAAGCCCCAAGAGGGATTTTTTTTGCCTTTATTGAGGTACAATTTGCATATCATAAAATTCACCTGTTTTAAATGTACAACTCAGTGATTCAGAGGGATGTTTCCAAACTGCAAATCTGATCATATCTACTGTTTAAAACTGTCCATGATGTTTCATTGCTCTTAAGATCAAGATTATAATCTCATTCTTTCTGGAATGCTTTTCTGTCTGACCCATATGCCACATGTAGGGACTTTTCCCTGATTTTTCTCCACCCTAAAGGGTTCTCTATGCCCCTGTGAATGGGAACTAAAGCTCAGATGTGTGGTCGTTTGCAAACCCTGAGTTAACTTTTTAAACACAGTTTTACTGCAATATAATTTATGTACTATATGTACTGTTCACAATTCAGTGGCTTTTAGTATATTCCAGTTGTGCAAACATCACCACAAAAGATTTTAAGAGTGTTTCCATCATTCCAAAAAGAATCTCCAACTCTAGGTATTGCCCTCCCAGCCCTATGCCACCACTAACCTATGTGAATTTGCCTATTTTGAACATTTTATATAAACGGAATCATACAATACGTGCTTTGTGACTGTGTTCTTTCACTTAGCATAATGGTTTCAAGTAGAGTTCACTTCTAAATGTATATATTAATGATGTCTTTATAGTAGACAGATTTTTTTCCTCTTCTGGGGCCTAAAGTCTAAAATGAGGGTGTTGAACTAGATCAGGGACCATCACCACTCTGCCCTTTCTTGTCTGAATGCTCAGTGGGTTTATTTTGCTCTGCTTCTCCCCTTTCCCAATATTTCCAGGTGATCTGAGTCTAGTGATAAGTGAGAAAGCCCACTGTCCTCCAGTGGACACCCCTGTCCTGGGCCCAGTTTGACCCCAGGCCCCAGTCCAGAGGAAAAGCCTGGCCCTTTGCCTCTCACCTATTTGGAATTGATCATGAAAAGAGGGCTGAGAGGAGGTGACATCAAAAGAGACTGGGGTGTGAGAGGGAACACGGGGAAGGGAAGGAACTCAGGTTCAGCACTTCACTACCACTCCCCACCCCAAGACACTCAGCCCCTGGAAGTGGCTGATGGGAAGGAGAGGGTGCCTACAACCTACAGTAGCTCCCAGACTACAGAAACGCTGGGTGTAGGCTAGGGTCCTCCAGGGTATGGGCCAGCCTTCAACATTGGTTTCCAGACAACCTTTCCCATCTTGGCACCACCCTCCATCCCTCATGCTGGATGAGCATCCCAAGGGCTCTGTAGGAGAGGCCTTAGCCCCCATCCTATGAGACAGAGATCTAACATTGCCTTTCAGAGAGCTTGCTCTTGTTGGGGATCTGTCCCCCTTTCCCAGGCACTCACCCAGAAAGGGAGGAGTGGCTGACTCAGGGACCCCAGATGAATGGGAGATGGGGAAAAAGAAGATTGGGGTAATGGTATCTTTTCACCCCACAAGTCATTATCCAGTGCAGACACCGCCATCCTCCCAGAGGTTGCTACATCCCTCGGGATACTTCCGAGTCTGCAGATGAAAGGGGGATGGGAAGAGATGTCATTTCCACTAAGGACTTTTCCTAACCCCTTCTGTCAGGCCCAACCAACCTCTTCTTTCCACCTCCCTAGTGCCTCCACTATGCCTTGCATGGCCTCTGACACTCTAGGATTAATGTGCCTGTCTCTCCCACCCCTAGGTTCCCCCTACTGGGGCTCAGAAGGATGGGGACAGAGACAGCATCTGCCTCTCTGCTGTGCATGTGAACTCTGTCCCTTTGCATTGCATAAAGGTCATTGGTGAGGGTGCTACCCCATGGGAGAGGGATCTGGAGTCCAAGGTGTGTGGTCACTGGGGCCCTGAAGGGCAGACACTGACCCTGCTTCCCAGGAGTCCTGAAATTGTAATGGGAGACGAGAACTTGGGAGCCTGAGAGACAGAGCCCCTGTCCCAGGAAATGGAAGGGAGCAGGGGCATCCGAGCCCTCTTCTGGGTGCCAAGCTGTCTGCTGAGGTATTTCACAGTCCTTGTCAGACATGCAGGAAATAGATTCCTTGAAGAACAGGCTTGGCCCAGATATGTCAGCCTGGCAGAGCCGGGATTCCCACCATCTGTGAACCTATGGCCTATGCTGTGTGACAAAAGAGGTCCAAAGTAATCAGCCTGCCCCCAGGAAATAGTTCATAGTAGGAGCTCAGTGTTGATCTCAGCAGGTGGGAATTCAGCAGTGTTCTAGCCAAATTGGCTTGGTAGGTAAAAGTCCATATTGCTGCACTTGTACATAACCTCCATGCCTGCCTGTATTCGTTATGTATTGCTACGTAACAATTACTCCAAAAACTTAGTGGCTTAACACATTTATCTCAGTTCCTGTAGGTCAGGAATCTGGGTCCAACTTAGCTGGGTTTTCATTTCAAAGTCTCTCAGGCTGCAGTCAAGGTGTTTGCTGGGGCTGTAGTTATCTCAAGGTGTGACTGAGGAAGGATCTGCTTCCCAAGCTCCAACTAAGTGATTGTTGGCAGGATTTAGTTCCTTGAGGGTTGTTGAACTGAGGACCTCAGTTTATTGCTGGCTCTTGCCTGGAGGGCACTCTCGGACTCCTTGCCATGTGGACCTTTCCATAGGGAAGTTTACAATATGGCTGCTTTTGCTTCATCAGACAAATTGAGTGAAATGAAGGAGAATTTTGCGAGTGCAAAATACAAGTCCCAGTCTTTATGACTCCATCTCTGAGGTGACATCCCATCACTTCTGCCATATTCTATCCATTAGAAGGAAGTCACTAGGTCCAGGCTACACTTGAGATTACACAGGGGTGTGAATACCAGGATCATTGGGGACCATGTTGGAGACTACCATAGTTCCATCTCTGGTCCCTTCCACATGCAGAATACATTCACCCCTTCCCAAGGTCTGTAAAAGTTTCATTTCAGCATCGTGTCAATGTCCAGAATCTCATCTAAATCAGGTCCAGGTGTGAGCCAGACTTCTCAGGTGTATTCCTTAGGTATGGCTCCTTAAGTACTATTTTTCTCCATCTGTAGATCTGTGAAACTTAAGAGACAAGTTATCTGCCCTCAGCACACCGAACATACTCTGGTGGAATAGGCACAGGATAACTGCTACAGACATTCCAGTTCGAAAAGGGAGAAAATGGGAGATCCAAATGAGTAACTGGTCTATAGCAATTCTGAAATCTGGGCAAATGGAACTTTCTTGATTAGGTTTCAAGGATGGGGAGTAATTCTCCATGGCTCGTGGCTCTGTTTTCTGAGCTCTTTGTCTCACCCACCGTGCCTGCCTTCCTTTTTCATGAAAGGTAGTGCATGTTTGCACCTTGAGTCGTTTTCCCAGTCTGCTTCCTGCCAGAATTTTGGGGATCCACTAACTTCTTTTTGTACTGTCTGTAATCTTTTCCTAGCTGCCCCTGGGAAGTGATTCAATAGAGGGATTTGGTGTTTCTCTGCTGTTGGGAGGGTAGGCACTCAACAGTGGCTATAGCCAGATCAGCCTTGGTGAAGGTCCATATTGTGGAGCTTATGCCTAAACTCTATGCCTGCCACCATGGCCATTTTGTTCAGGAGTCCATTGAGTAAGGAAAAGAGTGACAGATAGAATTTGGCTGACATCCACAGAATAGGACATCTTGTCCATCTGATTGAGATCCTTCTTCACAGTGGATTCTCTCTGGTGCTCATTTATGTGGGACACTCTGTGCCCATTCCAAGAGGGACATCCATATGCCTTTTCCCCTAGACCTCATCAACAGTAATTCAGTCCTGCTCTTTCCAAGTCCTTGACCATCTAGGCAAATCATTAGTAACTACTCATGAGTTAGTGGAAATCTATACCTCTTTGTGAGCAGGCAGTCTTCCTACTGGGAGAATTTCCCTTCTCACTGTAAAGGATCAGCTCTAAGTGGGGCTGTAGCACTACAACTAGTCACTTCTAGCTGGTGCCAGCATATCTATCTGTAAACTACAGAACTATCTGTAAACCAAGGTTGAGTATTGTGTTGCTTAGTCACCTGGTCACAGAGAATGCCCCATGAGACCTCAAGTGTGAGAGAAAGGGATGGCCACTTAGCCTGCTAGAACATGATCCACCTACTAGTGTTCTCTAGCCCTGCTTATAAAAACCTATTGTTTAGTGATGGAGTACTGCTGCACATAGACACGAGGTCATGGCTTGATGGGACAGTTAACAAACAGCTCCCAATGGGCAGGTCGGCTTGCACAAGTGACATGGTGTCCTACGTCCAGGCGCTCATTCACAAAATCTGCTTTCCCATTTTTATTTTTTCTCTGCTTCTGGGACTCCAGTATCACAATGTGACCAGTTCTAATTTTACCTTCCAAGGTATAATTGACATATATTAGCTTCAGATATATGACATAATGATTTGATATTTGTATACACTAAGAAATAATCACCAAGTAAGTCCAGTTTCCCCCATCACTGTATACAGTTACATACTATGCAATACAATATTATTGATGATAGTCACTATGCTGTACATTACATCCCATGACTTATTTTATAACTGGAAGTTTGTACCCCTTGACCACCTTCTTCCATATTGCCCACACCCAACCCCCTCCCCTCTGGCAGCCACCAATCTGTTCTCTGTGTCTTGTTTTGTTCTTTTGTGTTTTAGATTCTACATAAAAGTGAAATCATATGTATTTGTCTGTCTTATTTCACTTAGCATAATACCCTAAAGGTCCACCCATGTTGTCACAAATGGCAAGATTTCATTCTTTTTTATGGTTGAGTAGTAGTCTATGGTGTGTGTGTGTACCACATCTCCTTTATCCATTCATGCATTGATGGACATTTTGGTTGTTTCTGTATGTTGGCTATTGTGAATAATGCTGCAGTGACCATAGGGGTGCCTATATCTTTTTGAATTAATGTTTTTGTTTTCTTTGGATAAATAACCAGAAGTAGAATTGCTGGATCATATGGTAGATCTATTTTTAATTTTTTTAGGGACCTCCATACAGTTTTCCACAGCAACACTGCACTAGGGTTCCCTTTTCTCCACCGACACTTGTTATTTTTTTAATCTTTTTGATAACAGTCATTCTGACAGGTGTGAGCCGATATCTCACTGTGGTTTTGATTTGCATTTTTCTAATGGTTAATGATGTTGAATAACTTTTCACACACCTGTTGGCCATCTGTATGTCTCTGGGAAAATGTCTGTTCAGATCATCTGACCATGTTGTAATTGGATTGTTTTGTTGTTGTTTTCAAGTTGTATGAGTTTCTTTATATATTTTGGATATTAGCCCCTTTTCGGGGCTATATGATTTGCAAGTATCTTTTCCCATTGAGTAGGTTGCCTTTTTATTTTGTTGATGGCTTTCTTCGCTGTACATAAGCTTCTTAGTTTGATGGAGTCCCATTTGTTTATTTTTGCTTTTTATTTTGTCATTGTGTTTAGAGTCAGATCCAAAAAATATTTCCAAGAATGATGTCAGGGAGCCTATTGCCTGTTTTATTCTACAACTTTTACAGTTTCTGGTATAGTCAAGTCTTTAATCCATTTTGAGTTATTTTTTGTGTATGGTGTAAGACAGTGGTCCAGTTTCACTCTTTTGCATGTGGCTATCCAGTTTTCTCAACACCATTTTTTTTCAAAAGATTGTCCTTTCCCAGTTGTATATTCTTGCCTCCTTTGTTGTAAATTAGTTGACCATATATGCCTGGGTTTATTTCTGAGCTCTCTATTTTGTTCCATTTATCTATTGTCTGCTTTTATCACAACACCATACTGTTTTGATTACTATAGCTTTGTAATATAATTCAAAATAATGGAGCATGATGCCTCCAGTTTTGTTTTCTTTCTGAAGATTGCTTCGGCTATTTGGGGTCTTTTGTGGTTCCATACAAATCTTAGAATTGTTTGTTATATTTCTGTGAAAAGTGCCATTGGGATTTTGTTAGGGATTGCACTAAATCTATAGATTGTTTAGGGTAATATGGAAATTTTAATATTCTTCCAATCCATGAGAATGGAATATCTTTCCATTCATTTATCTTAAAAAATATTTTGTATCTTTTCATTCTTTCCTGTTGATTTCCAGAAGAGGTCCTCAATCTGATCTTTCCACTCACTAATTTGTTCTTCAGCTGTAGTCCTACCTTTTATGGCATCTATATCCTGTATACCCTAATAATGTGTCTAGGAACTGGGAAAATCACCATAGGATGGGACTTGGGATCCCCTGGGCCCAATATGGAAAAGACTCAGGCTCACACTTCATGTATGACTTGATCCCACTCTGACTGGTGGGCCACAGTGACAGTGGTCACCAGCAATTACCATTAACTCAGTTTCCAAAGGTCTGGATATTTCCGGCCCCAGGGCATAGTTACACTGGCTGTAGGTCCCCATGGGAAAAACGAGGAGGAAGAGTTTTGTATTTGTGAGAAATGTAGCAAGGTCCTTCAAATGCATCCACTCCTTCATTCATAGATCTAGTCCTTGAACTGGGGGAGAGGCTAGGAGTCTATATTTTGGAACTAGACCAGATCTGCACTTGCCAGACTAGACTTTTTGGTTATACAAGTCAAGTAGGACCTTATTAGGCTGTCCATCTATTTTGGCCCTAGGGAAACCATGTTTAATTAGCCACTACTACAGATCCCCACAGGTCAAACCATTCTGGTTACTGCCATGGCTCTGCTGTCCATTTTAGGAACCAGACCAAACTGTCTCTGGATGTGATCCTGTCTCCACATTTAAATCAGAGGACCCATTATCATGATCTCTCACCATGACTCTGACAGAAGAAAAAACATTTCAATGCTTTTTAAGGATACTGGAGTTCACTCAAGTATTAGTTAAGATAAAGTTAGCTTCTGGGACAGAAAAAAAGCCTCTAATGTAAAACAATAAAAATTTCCTTATTTCTTCTGTAATACTCCAAAACAGGTGTTAATAGTTGGATTGCCCTCTTCTTCTACAAGGTGATTCAATGGTTTAGTCACCTTGCATCTAGAGGGTCTGCCATCTCCACAACATGGTCACCATTGTACTGTTATAATCTCTTTTCCAACCAACTAGAAGAGGAAAAGACCGTGTGGGAGGTTTTATGAGCTAGGCCTGTATGTAGTGTACATCATTTCTGCTCATATTTCATTGTCTAAAACTCAGACAGTGGTCATACTCAACTACAGGAACACTAGAAAATGCAGTCTGAGGAGGAAGAGGAAACAGGCTTAATAACCACCTAGCTAGTCCCTGTCACACCTCTTAATGTATTTCTCAAAGCCTTTGGGAAAGGAATGTCCATATAGGTAGATGGCAAGTTAAATAGGTTACACATGGTGAATTAATTCCAACATTCTTACTGCCCTATGCTCACCACTATACCACCAATACCAGTAGCATTTGGATTTCCCCCTCTACATTGTACATCTGGCATATTAATCTCACTTAACACAGGCTACTGTTGAGTCTAGGTTTCAGTCAGTCAATAGAACAAATCTAGAGATACTCCTAGCTGCTCAGCTAACAGAGCATATCCAGGATTGCCGATAAATGCCTCTCATATTGAAAAATTTGGCCCTACCAAAACCAGATAAAGAGATCACAAGAAAATAAAGGTATATACCAATATCCCTTATGAATATAGATGCAAAAACCCTCAACAAGACACTAGCTAACCAAACCCAACAGCATACTAAAAGGATTATATACTATAATCAAGGAGGGGTTTATCCCAGGAATGCAAGAGTGGTTCAACATCACAAACTGATCAAGGTTACATATCATCTTAATAGAACAAAGGAAAAAACCTAGATGATAATTTAAATTGATGCAGAAAGGTATTTCAGACACAGAAAAGGCATAGAGCTAATAAATTCAGCAAACTTAGAAGGTACAAGATCAACACATAAAAATCAGTTGTGTTTTTACACGCTAGCAGTGAACAACCCAAAAATGTAATTAAGAAAGCAATTCCATTTAGTATAACATCTAAAAGAAATACCTAGGAATAAATTTAACCAAAGAGGCAAAAGACTTGTATATTGAAAACCATAAAACATTGCTGAAAGATATTAAAGGAGGCCCAAGTAAATGGAAAGACATCCTGTGTTCATGAATTGGAAGACTTCATGTTATTAAGACGTCAGTACTACCCAAAGCAATCTACAGGTCCAAGACAATCCCTGTCAAAATGCCAACAGCCTTTTTGCAGAAATGTGGAAATGACAATCCTCAAATTTATATGGAATTGCAAGGGGCCCTGAATAGCCAAAACAATCTTGAAAAAGAAGAACAAAGTCAAATGGCCAAGTGGTTTTTGACGAGGGCCAAATCCATTTAAAGGGCCAAGGATCATCTCTTCAATAAATGTGCTCGTACAACTAGATTTCCACATGCAAAAGAATGAATGTGTCTCACACCATATACCATTAACACAAAACATCAACAACCTAAATTTAAGAGCTAAACCCATAAGACTCTTAGAAGAACACATAGGAGTAAATCTTCATGACTTGGATTTGGCAACAGATTCTTAAATATGACACTGAAAGCATGAGCAACAACAAAATAGATAAATTGAACATCAAAATTAAAAACTTGTGCATCAAAGGACATTATCAAGAAAGTGAAAAGAACCTCTAGAATGGCAAATACTTGCAAATCATATGTTTGATAAGGGTTTAATATGCAGAATATATAAAGAATTCCTACAGCTAGCTCAACAACAAAAAGGCTAAAATCTCAATCTAAAAAATGGGTAAGGGACTTGAATAGACATTTCTCCAAAGAAGACATACAAAGGACCAGCAAAACATGAAAAGTTCCTCAACATCATTAATTATTAGGTAAATGTAAATCAAAACTACAATGCATTACCACTTCAAACCCAGCAGGATGAGTGTAATAACAGTAAAACACTGGAGAGGATGTGGAGAAACTGGAACCTTTGTACATTGCTGGTGGAAATGTAAAATGGTGTTAGCCACTGTGTAAAACCGTTTGGCAGTTTCTCAAGAAGTTAAACAGAGAATTACCCAGCAATTCTACTCCTAAGTATATACCCAGGAGAATTTAAAACAGGTACTCAAACAGATACATGTATTCCAATGTTCGCTACAGCATTATTCACAATAACCAAAAAGTGGAAACAACCCAAGGGTTCATCAACAGATGAACAGATAAACAAAACATGGTTTATACAAATACTGGAATATTATTCAATGATAAAAGGTATGAAATTTGAACACAGGCTACAACATGGATGAACCTTGAAAATATTATTCTAAGTGCAATTATCCAAACATAAAAGGACAAATATTGTATGATTCCACTTATATGAAATACCTAGAACAGGCAAGTTCATAGACATAGAAATAGGTTAGAGGTTACCAGGAACTGGGAGATACAGAGTTATTGCAGAGCTTCCATTTGGGATAATGAAAAAGTGTTGGGTTTTTTTTTCAGTTTCATTGGTTGTTGTGTTTATTTCAATGCCAGTTCCATGCTGTTTGTTATTGTTATTACTATTGCTTTGTAATATTATTTGCAATCAAGAAGTGTGATGCCCAAAGACAAGTAGTGATTCTATAGCATCTTACTACACTGATGGACAGTGACTGTAATGGGGTATGTGGTGGGGACTTGATAATGGGGGGAGTCTAGTAACCATAATTTTGCTCATGTAATTGTACATTCATGATACCAAAATTTTTAAAAAGTGTGATGCCTTCAGCTTTGTTCTTTTTTCTCAAGTTTCCTTTGGCTATTTGGAATCTTGTGTGGTTCTATAATAACTTAAGAGCTTTTTCTATCACTGTGAAAAATGCCATTGGAATTTTTATAGGGATTGCAGTGTAGATTGCTTTTGTTAATATGGGCATTTTAACAATATTAATTCATCCAATCCAAGAACACAGGATACCTATCCATTTATTTCTGACTTTGTCAACTTCTTACATCAATATCTTACAGGTTTTAGTATCCAAGTCTTTTATTTTTTTGGATAAATTGATCTCTAAGTATTTCCTGATGTTTTAAATGAGATTGCTTTCTTAGTTTCCCCTCCTGATGGTTCATTGTTAGTGTATAGAACACAACTGATTTTTGTATGTTGATTTTGTACACTAAAACTTGACTGAACTCATCTATCAGCTCTAACTTTTTAGTGGAATCTTTAGATTTTTCTATATATATGATCATGTATACATACAGAGATAATTTTAATTATCCAATATTCCTAATATACTTGTCTTTTTTTTTCTTTTTTTTGTCTAATTGCTCTTGCTAGGACATCCGGTACTATACTGAGTAGAAGACGTGAAAGTAGGAACAATTGACTTCTTAATTTTAGAGTAAAAGTTTTCGTATTTTCACTGTTGAGTATGATGATAGCTGTGGGCTTGTCATATGTGCCTTTAAAGATGTTGAGGTACATTCTTTTTATATCTAATTTGAGAGGTTTTTTTTATCATTAAAGAACATTGAATTTTGTCAAATTCTTTTCTGCATATATTAAGGTGATCCCATGAATTTTATCTTTCATTCTATTAATGTGGTATGTCACATTTATTAACTTGCTTGTTTATCCTAGGGATAAATCCCACTTTATCACAGTATATGATCCTTTTAATGTGCTGTTGAATTTGGTTTGCTAGTATTCCAATGACTTTTGCATCTATGTTCATCCTGGGTAATGACCTATAGTTTTCTCTTTTTCTTTTTCTTTTTTCTTTTTCTGTAGTGTACAGCTTGGTGAACTTTGATTTGTGTATACACTTGTAACCATCAACCAGATCAAGATATGAAACATTCTCACTAATTTTCCCCCCTCATCTATATCACACATTCTCTCCTCCCCCATGGCAATCACCAGTCTGTTCTTTGTGTTTATGAGTCTATTTCAGTTTTATTAGTTCATTTGTTGTTTTTTAAGAATCCACATATAAGGGAAATCATATAGTATTTGTCCTTCTCTCTCTGACTTATTTCACTTAGCATAAAACCCTCAAAGTCCATCCACATTGTCACAAATGGTAAGATTTCTTTTCTTTTTTATGGTTGAGTAATATTCCATCATGTATATGTACCACATCTATTTTATACATTCATCTATTGATGAACATTTAGGTTGTTTCCAAATTTTGGCCATTGTAAATAATGCTGTGATAAACATAGGAGTGCATGTATCTTGAAAAAGTTTTGGAATTCTATAATGATATTGTTTGCACAACATTGTGAATGTAATTAATGCCACCTAATTGTATACTCAAAAATGGTTAAAATGGCAAATTTTATGTTATATATTTTTTACCACAATAAAAAAGTTTACCCCAATCTAAAATTACATATTTTTCTTTGGGATCTATCCACTGTAGAATCAATTCTCATGCATATTACTGAAGCTTCTGCAGAAATAAATTAGCTACATTTTTATCATTTTTGTGTGTATGTAGGATTTCTTCTCACAAATCCAACTCTGCTTCCCCTGGGACATGCAAGAATATGAATCCAGTAATGGGTATGGAAGCACCAACAGGTGATATGAGTGGATCTTTAGAAAGATTAGCCAAATCATTAGAGGGCCCCCAAGTCATACAAGCCCAGCCCCATTAGACTGGGAAGGAAGAGCTGACTCTGGCATCAAGGGATGCTCAGCGGAGACTGGGGACTAGGGAACTCAGATCTGCCCAAGTCAACCCTGATGTTTACTATTCAGTCCCGTCCCCCCTCCATACACACACACACATATATCCACGTACTGGAATATTATTCTTCCCCCAGTCAATGGCTTTTTGGCTCCACATAAGAGACCTGGAGGTCTTGTGAATTCAACCTGCATTGTAATTCAGCAACCTGCAAGACTCGGCTTTATGTCTGATTCCTGGCTACATCAGTCCTGTGACTAGAAGAGATACAGAGATTTCTTGTTTTTTATTTTCTTTTTTCTTGTTTTTTAATATAGGCTTTATTTTTCAGAGCAATTTTAGGTTCAGCAGAATATGAGAGGCCCTGTTATTCACATCCTTACCAATCCTTGGTACTATGAATTTTTAACTTTTGCCAATCTGAGGAGTGTGAAATGGTATCTCATGTGGTTTAAATTTGTATTTCCCTGATAACTAATGAAGTTGAGTACCTTTTCATATACTTGCCATTTGGGTATTCTCTTGTAAAATGCTCATTTAACTGTTTTGCATGTTTTATATTGATTATCTTTCTCATTCAATTGTAGGACTTCAATTTATAATCTGGATATAAAATATTTGATGGTATAAGTGATGGTATTAAGATATATTTTCCCATTTTGTAATTTGTCTTTGCACTGTTTATGATGTTTCTGGGTGTAAAGAAGTTTTATTTTTAATGTAGTCAGTCTTAACAGTCCTTTCCTTTTTTTTCTTAGAAAGTTCTATATTAAACTGTTCTTGAACACATCAGTACATGCAGTAGAAAAAATGGATCACTTCTATTTGTTAATATAAGATTAGTTTGTCTTTAAGTCCTTTTTTGTAGTTAGTAATTCTGGTGTCTTGTTTAAGAGATCTTTTATTATTCCAAAGTCAAAAATATATTGTCTTATGTTATCTTCTTTGCTTTTCACATTTAGGTTTATAATCTATCCATGAATAATTTGATTTTTTAGATACATGATGTGAGGCAAACAACTGATTTAGGTTTTCTTTCCTATTTGAATACCCAATTGTCCCAACACCATTTATTGAAAAAACTGCCCTGGCACCACTGCCCTAGAGTGCCACAATTTTTAAAATCAAGTATGCAAATATGCATGAGTCTGTTTCTGCGCTATTTGTTCCACTAGGCTAGTTTTCTATCCTTGTGCCAATACTAGAGTCCTAAATACTATGGCTTTATTTTTTCAAAAATCTGAACATCTGATAGAGTAATTCCATATTGCTCTTATTCAGGAGTTATGGTTATTTTTTGGCCTTTTTCATTTCTACATACATTTTGTAATCAAGTTCCACAAAACAACCACAACTCATCAAGGCTTTAAGTAGAATCACATTAAGTCTGTAGATTATTTTGGGGTGAACTGACATCCTTATAATATTGATTCCATCAGCCCATGAATATGGCATATCACTCCATTTATTTACACCTTTAATCTCTCTCTTAAAAAGTTATATGGTTTTCTCCAAAAAACTGACATATCATCTGTTGGATTTATTTCTAGGATTTCTAAGTAATCACTTTTAAAGTGCTATTTACATAGTAATTAAAACTTAATTTTCTGTTTCTGCTTATATACAGAAATACAATTGATGTTTGTAAACTGATTTTGTACCCAGTAAACTTAATCCTCAGATATTTATCTCCATTCACCAACTATTTTCTCCTCTCATTTGTTTTGTTTGTTCTTATACTTTCTCTGAAATATTATCAAGATGCTGGTATTTCTATTTACATTTCTCTGATTTATATAAATCAATATATATTTTCTATATTTTTATTCTTAGAGAATTTCTCAATTTGATCTTTCAACTCACTTATTCATTCTCTATCTGTATTCAAACTACTGTTTATCCTCTATTGTGTTCTGTATTTCAACTATATTTTTTGTGTTTGCCTAGTATTCCTACTTTTCTGTGCCTAAGGGAAGGGGTAAGGGAATATCCCACAGAGAGAAGGTGTTGCTGAGCTATCTGAAGAGATGAGCAGGGGTTTGCTAGGTTATGAGGAGAGAGAGAAGAATCATCCTGAGGGTTCTGCAGTATCTAAGGCCTGGAGACCAGACAGCAGGGCCTAACTTGTCCTACTGGGAATGGCTGGAGCACTGGAAGTAGGGTGAGAGGTAGATGAGGTGGGAAACTGCAGGGTTTTATACTTTCTAAGACCATAATATTGAGGCTGGTGGAGAGAGCCCTGGCCTGTGAGCCCTGCAGACTGTGGTGACCTCTGGAGAAATGGAAGCTTCAAGGCAGTGTTAGAGGATACCCAGCCCTCTGAGCTGAAGAGACTCCCCTCCATTTCATGTTCCAGCTCCATCCATCCTCCCTCGGGCACCTGCCAGAAGGTCTCTCCTTTCTTTCCTGGGGAGGAACGTAAGTAGAAACAGGGAAGGAGACTTGAACACAGAAAAGGCAACCTAGAAAACCTGTGATTAGATCTGGATTTTGAGGGATGCTTGGGGTGGGAAGGTAGTAGTTCAAATAAGGAGAGGATTAGAGGAAGGCAGCCATGATAAAGGAGTCTAGGTGTGAGACAAAGATGGTGGGGAGGAACCAAGAACCTGCTTTTCAACAGAAGCACCTAATCTGAAAGGGGTTGGGAGCTGAGGCTGGTGAGAAAGGGGCCAGACCCCGGAGGTGCCCCCCGGGTCATGGCCATCATTTCTCAAAAGCCACTGCAGGTTTCAAGTAGTTCTCTCTCCCCTGGCTGCCCCACTGCCTCCTTCCTAGTGGTTTCCTGGACTGCTTGCTGATGGGAGTGAAGATGAACAGCCATTTAGGAGAGCTTAGCCAAATTAACAGTATATATACTCTATGACCCAGCAATTCCAATCCTTGGCATACAGTCCAAAGAAATTCTCCCAAAGGTCCATAAGGAGACAGGGAGGAGGATGCTGAACACATTAAAATTTGTGATGGCAAAGAACTAGAATCAATCTGGGTGTCCGTCTTTGGTGAGTAGACAGGAAAAACGTTTGCACACCATACAGTGCTGTGAGGTAGCTGAGGTTAATAGAAGATGTAGATGCAGCCTCTTGAATATATCTTACAATATACTGCTGCCATTATTCATCATAGCCAAAAACTAGAGATGGCTCAAACGTCCATACTGATAAATGGATAAATAAAATGTGGTATATCCATTCAATGAATATTATTTGGCAATAAAGTGAGTGAAGTACTGACTCATGCTATAACATGGATGAGCCTTGAAAACATTATACTAAATGAGAGAAACCAGACACAAGATACTTATCATATGATTTCATTTATATGAAATGTTCAGAATACGCAAGTCTGTAGAAACAGAAACCAGATTAGTGGTCGCCTAGACAAGCGGTACAGGGAGGTTGGAGGGAAATGGGGAGTGACTGCTAATGGGTACAAGTTTTCTTTTTGGGGTGATGAAAATATTTTAAGCCTAGATTGTGTTGATGGTCAAACAACTGTGAATATGACAAAACCTCCTGAACTGTACACTGTAAATGTGTGGATTTTATGATATGTGAATTATATTTCAATAAAAGTGTTATATGTATTATGTACATTTTAGAGATAATTTTATCTCAATAAAGTTGGTATATATAAACATACTGCTGAGACATAAAGCATTTATCTCTCTCATCCATCTATCTAAACATATTGCTGCCTCTTCAGAGAAATGGTTGATTTCAGTGCTGGGACCAAGAGAGTTAAGAAGGGCTTAAAAATTAAAGGAACATGTCAAGAGCACACAGAAGCCAACTTGAAGGATCTCCCAATGTCCAGCCTGGGACAATATTAGCAACAAAATAAATAATGGATGAATGAAATACAATCCATAAAAAAGAATTCATGAGTCCATATGTATATAAATGAATGAATAAATAGGGGGGAAGGCAAAGTCTTCATTACAGAATTCCAACTAATAAGGTCTTAATAAATGTAGACGGAATGACTGAAATAGAAAATCACTACTTGACAAACACCACAGTAAGAACTCTCTCAGGCATGAATCATCAGCAGATGCTAAAATTAGTGGGTGAGAGCTTCATGAAAAACGGCATTTGAATAGATATTATCTCCTCATAAGTTAGTTACTAACTTCAAAGGTGAGAATGGTGACTTCACAATGGTAGACACAACCTTAACCAAGTGATGAAGGTTAGTATCACCAATAAGAAGACATGATGACATCATAAACCCTGTGCTAAAGGAAGGAGAAGGGTGTATTGCTTCTTGGTTGTAATTTTTGCCCAAAATGCATAGCCTAAATCTGATTATGAGAAAACATCAGAAAAACCCAACTGAGGGACATTCTACAAAATAGTTGGTCTTTCGAGAGACAGAGTGTCCATGAGGCAGCACAGACTGTGAATTGGCTGCTTCTCACAATATTTAAAAAGTCTACAGAAGAGAAGGACATGCTCCTGAAAAAGACCCAAGAAATGGCAGCACAAGAATGTGAGCTGCAAACTTCTGTGGATTCCCTGAAGAAGGAAACGGCATTGATGCGAGAGAAGGCAGCACAAGAACACGGGTAGCAAGGTGCCATTGAAGAGATAAAAGATTCCCTACAGAACGAGATGGCAGCACTGCCAGGTACTCTAAAGTAGGAAAAGGCTGTCAAGGAAAAAGATGAACTCCTGAGGGAAGCACAGGTGGAGGTGGCACAAGAACACCAGCTGCAAACCATTGAGGTGAAGGTAAGAGAGCTGCTGAAGACTGAGCTAGCATTGCTGCAAGGCACGGTAGAAAAGGTGAAGGTTGTAGCAGAGGAGGCACTTGGGGGAGGAGAGAGAAAGATGCCATGAACCCCGGAAACAGAGGAGCTGGGAAGGATGAAAGGGTGGTGCTAGAGGAACTGACCCCTCCTATATTGAAAGCATGCCCAGTGGTTGTAAAGAAAATAAAGACCCAGCAGCTGAGAGTTCCCCAAGGAGAGGATCAGCCCCCTCCCCAGGTCGTGGAGCACTCTATGGTCCACCCCTATACTCAGGCGGAGCTGGTAGATTTGGGCTCCCAGCTTAGGCAGAAGCCCTTGGAGTCAGTATCAGCTTGACTCCTGTGTCTGCGGGACTTAGGGGTGGATGGAATTGTTCTGTCAGGATCAGAGATGGGAAAGCTATCTTCCCTGACAGTGCAGCCTGCCTTGAGGCAGCAATTACAAAATGAACATCAGACACCAGGGAGTCACTCCCTCCTCAATTGGCTTATGGCTACACTTTGTGCTGTGTGGCCCAATCAGGGTGATTTACCATCCTCCCCTCTTAGATGGCAGATGTATGCTGAGCTCCAACAGGTATTAAGAGAACTAGGCATAAGAAATGCCATCTATATTCCAGAGAATTATGGCCCAGATGAAGAGATTTTCACTACTGGGATGAGAAATATTGTGCTTCAAATGGCTCCCACATCCCTGTTTGGGTCTCTAGTGGCCATTCTTTCCCCTCACTTAGGGCATCCCATAAGCGAGGTGACACATACAGTAGCAGACATAGGGGAGGCTGAAGCAATGAGAACCCAGAAAGAAATAAGATCTGCTACTCACAAGAAGAATTAAAAGGGCCCCATGAAGGGTTGATTTAATAAGGGCAGGAGCAGATGGGAGGAAATTACATGGGAAATCAAATGGGATTTTACTAGAGCTATGGCAACAGCTGAAACCAGAGCCGCAGTTCCAGCCATTAAGAAAAAAGAGGCAGACTTCAGAGACAGAGCCACGAGTCTGGCCTGTGTGTTTGCAAGACTTCCTGCTGGAGAGTGAGCCAACCTCACTTGGGCCCACACAGGAAGGTGATTGGGGAACATGGTTTGTGTGAGGGAAGGTGAAGGTATCTGCCCTGAGGGACCAGGGGGGGAACGGAGGCCACATGTTGAAATAGCTATCCATTGGTCCCC
The DNA here is from genome assembly GCF_030020395.1 of Manis pentadactyla. Taxonomy (NCBI): domain Eukaryota; kingdom Metazoa; phylum Chordata; class Mammalia; order Pholidota; family Manidae; genus Manis; species Manis pentadactyla. Next base: position 47,142,532 of record NC_080038.1, on the reverse strand, counting down.
AGTGAACATACAATGTGTCCTGGCACTGATGGACACAGGGGCTGAATGTTCACTGATTCATGGTAACCCTGAGCAGTTTCCCGGTACCTCCACTATCATAGATGGATACGGGGGTAAGTCTATCAGAGTGAAACAAGTCAAAATCCCTTTGGGAATAGGGCATCTACCCCCAAAAGAGTATACTGTGTATATATCTCCTATACCTGAGTATGTTTTGGGGATTGATATCCTGCAGGGTCTATGGTTGCAGACCAGTGCAGGTGAGTTCAGACTGACAGTACATGTGGTGATGGCAGTTCTGAGGGGACATGCTAGGCACCTGCCCGTAGCTTTGCCTGTGCCTTGGTGGGTGACTAATACCAAACAATAAAAACTGCCTGGAGGGCATAAAAAGATTGGAGAAACTCTCCAGGAGCTGGAAAAGGTGGGTATTATGAAGCAATCCCATAGTCCTTTCAATTCCCCAGTGTGGCCAGTAAAAAAGCCAGATGGCTCCTGGCATATGACTGTGGATTACAGAGAAATGAATAAATTCAGACCCACTATGCACGCAGCTGTACCTTCTATTGCAGGCCTGATGGATACCCTCAGCCATGAACTAGGAACATACCATTATGTGGTAGATCTTGCTAATGCCTTCTTTTCCATTGACATTAAGCAGGAAAGTCAGGAACAGTTTGCCTTCACGTGGGAAGGACAGCAATGGACTTTCACTGTCCTTCCACAGGGATACCTCCACAGCCCCACCATCTATCACAGACTTGCAGCCCAGGACTTGGCTACATGGGAGAAACCACCAACGGTGCAGCTGTACCATTATATTGATGATGTCATGCTCACGTCTGATTCTCTTTCAGATCTAGAAGGTGCAGCACCTAGACTGCTGCAACATCTACAGGAGAAAGGATGGGCTGTGAACAGTACCAAGGTTCAGGGACCTGGTTTCTCTGTCAAATTGCTGTGGGTCGTCTGGTCAGGTAAGACCAAAGTTGTACCAGAAGCAGTTATAGATAAAGTCCAGACCTTTCCTACCCCTACAACTGCAGTATTGCTACAGGAGTTTTTGGGTATTCTAGGCTACTGCAGAGTGTTTATCCCACACTTGGCACAAATTCTGAAGCCCTTATACCGGTTGGTATGAAAGGGCATCAGGTGGGACTGGGATGAGACATGGGCATCTGCCTTTACTACAGTAAAACCGGTAGTCAAGGCCATACAGGTTTTGAGTGTAATAGACTCATCAGGCCCTATGAGCTGAATATTCACGTGACTGAAGATGGTTATGGCTGGGGTCTCAAGCAGCAGCTTGAATGAACACACTAACCTATTGGGTTCCGGTCTCAACTCTGGAAAGGGGCAGAGGTACAATACAATTTGCTAGAAAAACAACTGGTTGCCATGTATCATGCCTTGCTGGCTACAGAAGCCATCACTGTAGTGGCCTCGATAAAGGTAATAACCACCTATCCCATCTTGGGGTAGGTACAACACTGGACCCAAAAGCCAAGGAGTGGTGTGGCACAAACGCTCACAATAGCCAAATGGGGTGCTTACCTACAGCAGTATAGTGCCCTCTCTAGTAGCCCCTTGAGTGAAGAACTCCAACACTTACTGGGGCCAGTGACATATACTAGTGAAAAGCAGGAAGAACTTGCTTTTGAACCATTAGTAGCAGAGTCCCCATTGGGAGGGAAAAGCCCCTATACCTGAAGATGCTTGGTACACAGATGGCTCCAGCTGTGGGCAGCCCCCAAAATGGAGGGCCATAGTTTTCCATCCTAAGACTGAGACAATATGGATGGAAGATGGTGAGGGGAAGAGCAGCCAATGGGCAGAGTTGTGGGCCGTGTGGCTTGTGATCAGCCAGGAGCCCTCCCCTATAGTTGTCTGCACTGACAGCTGGGTTGTCTATTGGGGCTTGACCCTGTGGCTACCAACCTGGTACCATGCCAACTGGCTGTTTGGTCACTGAACCCTTTGTGGGCAAGACTTGTGGCAAGACTTATGGGCCTGTGGTCAGACCAAAATAATTACAGTATACCATGTGACAGGTCATTTGGTATCCTCAGGAAATGATGAAGCACCTAATTTGGCCTGGATACATTGGTTAGAAGGAAAGCATGCCTCTGATATTGCCCAATGGTTACATCACTGTTTGTCGCATGTGGGGAAAAGACAGTGTGGGCTGTAGCCCTTCAGTGGGGCTTGCCTTTGACCTTCGGGGAAGTTATTAGAGCCTGGCAGGAGTGTGTCATGTGCTCCAAAAGGGACTTACACCAAGTTCCACAGCAACATGGGACAATAGCTAGACATGTTAACACATATGGCTGCCTCCCCTATACAACTGCAAGTACAAATCAAGGAAGAATCACTGAACCCAAGGTTCAGACATCAGAATAACATCTTGCTTCCAGCACCAACTGCACTGAACCCCAGAGACTCCATTGAGTGGACATGGCCTTGGAGCTTTCGACACATGAACCAACGATGGCTGGCTCTCCTGCCATCTTGCGGACAAGGCCTGGAAGCTGGCCTCATGTGTATTCCTGGAATAATAGCAGAGTGGCCCCCAAAGGTCACAGTAGTATATCCTGAACAGACAGAAGGTAGGAGCATATTACTCGGCAGTTTTGTTTTATCATTATGGCCAGTGCATGCACCTCTGGCAGCACTATATATAGACCCTTCATTAACCCCCATGGGGAAAGGAGTGAAAGTGTGGTATCCTAGACCTGGAAGGGACCCCCTTCCTGCTACAGTCCTATCACAGGACCACCCTCTTGCATGCATCCTACCTGATGGACAAGATTTGCCTATGTTGTTATCTTTAAAACATGTGTCTTATTGCCCCTAAAGTCTTTGTGGATTGGGTACTTCCTCTAGCTTGAGGATTATTATAATTTTTGTTACCTGTATCAAAATTTTGTTGTATCTTAATTTTTGTTATTATCTCTAAGTTGCTGTTATCCTCTGTTGCTATTGTAGAATCTGGTTACAGTGCCCCAGCTTTCTCCCACAGGGACCATTGCAGAAGCCTGAAAACATGTAGATTGTAAGGCGAGAATCCTGGAGGGGTGGAGTGTTGTGACGTTGGGTTTCCTTTGGCCAGGATCCTCACTGAACTTAAACCACCTGATGATGTAACTGGCCTGTTGCTGGGCTGCCGCTTCCACACCTTTAGACAATAAGCTATTATTGTGCTATATAGAGAGCTCAGCCCAGTGCTCTGGGCAGAGGCAGAGATGCTAGTGCTCAATCTACCACTGGGAGAACAAGCCGGGTATTAAACCCTTTCACCACAAAGAACGTTTTGCTGTCAATTTCTTTGGTCACATTGAATCCATAGTGAACTTGCCCGGGACTGAGACCCATTGGCAGGACAGGGATAAGTTGAACAGTCTCTCAGTCATACTGGCTTCAGCTTCCCTAAGCACTTATAAGAGCCACTTCTGGGGAATCCAGCAGTGAGATCATGTGGAGTTCAGGGAAATACACACACAGCTCACCACAGTAACAATACAGTTTGATGGGGAGTGGACCTCTCTCTATTTTTACTCTCCCCATGACCACCGCCCCACAATAGTAGATGACAGCAGATCACTTCCCTTGGGTGGAATGTGTATGCACACCAGATCCGGGCTGCTGCAGAGTTTGGAGGGAGGGTGGGCAGGAGCTCTGGAAGCATGTGGCCTAACTGGCCGAGTACAACTCCTCTCAGCCAGGCTCAAATGGGCATGCTGCCCTCAGGTTAACAGAGGACAGCCGGGGCTGCTTCCTTCTTAGTGAAGAGCAGATACCAAAAGATGAATGCTATGGGGCGTGGGGGACATAAGACAAGAGAATATACAGTTTGTTTGTTTTCCTCCCTTTCTTGTTTTATTTCCCATTCTCCACACTTCCATTCCTCTCCAAATCCTGCCACATTGGGATCGCTTTGAGTGTGTTTAGTGTATATCCTTTAGTTTTCCTGAGTTCTTGTGAGATGTATATTTGGCATGTATGTGTCTGCATTTGTAACTTATGTGAATAGTGTTTTGTTATGTGGCTTATTTACTTTTTTGCTCAGTGCTGTGTGCTGAAAATTGTTAGTGATGCTCTGTGGACATTAATTCACTGATCTAACTGCTGAAAGGCCAACAATGGAGTGCACCCCTAGCTATTTCCAAGTGCACATGCCCAGTGATGGACACCCAGAATGCCTCCTACTCCCCACTGGCACAAACCACACCATAATGAACATTTTCCTACATGACCATGTATGGATCTCTGTGAGAACTGCTTCAGATGGCCCATGGTGATCCTGAATTTGACTATGTACTGCCACATTCATTACTGGGATGGCTGCCAAAGTCCCTACTGGAAGTGCATGAGAGTCCCCATGCCCCACATTGCCCTTCGAGGACCTGGTGTTTGATTCAGCTTTTTAAAAATTTTGCCCCTCTATGAAAGCAAAAGTGAAATATCACGGTAGTTTTATTTTGTATTTTTCTGATAAACTAATGCACTTGAGCATCTTTTCTCATGGTTGTTAGCCTTTTGGGTTTTTCATTTCAGCAAACTGTTTCTTCAAATACTTTGAAGACCTGTTTGTGGAGGCTCTTCCACTGTTCTTTCTATGTGGGGTCTGCTGATAGCCCTGATCCTGTGGGAAGGCAGGGCCCAACCAGGGCTTCTGTACTCTGTATTAGGCACTGTGGTGCCTTTGTACTTCCATATGAATTTTAGGATCAGCATGTCAAGTTCTGCAAAAAAGGAATTATAGGAATTACACTGTATCTATAGGTCAGTTTGGGAAGAACTGATTCCTTAACAATCCTGAGTTTTCTGACCCATGAACAAGGTGTATCTTTTCATTTCCTTTGTTCTTCCTCTCAGCAATATAGGTGTATAGGTCTTTCTTTTACACCTTTCGTCAGGTTTATTCCTAATTTACAGTTTTAGATGTTATTGTCACAGGGATTTAAAAATTTTAATGACAAATTGTTCATTACTATATATGGTTGGTATATATTTATTGTTTGGTTTATATTGATCGTGTATCTTGCCACTTGATGGGTTTACTTATTTGATCTAGTAGTTTTTCTTGTTGTTTTGCTAGATTGAACTAGATTTTCTACATAGACAATCATGTCATCTTCAAACACAGTTACTTCCTCCTTTCCAATGTGGATGCCTCTTTTTCCTTTTCTTGCTTGACTATACTGGCAAGAACCTCTGGTACAATGCTGAATAGAAGTGGTGAGAGAGGATATCCCTGTCTTATTTCTGATCTTTGGAGGGAAAACATTCAGTCTTTCATCACTAAACATGATGTTAAGTGTAGGGTTTTTTTTTTTCTCATTGTTTCTCTGGTTTCTTATTTTTGTTGTTGTTGTTATCATTAATATACAATTACATGAAGAACATTATGTTTACTAGGCTCCCCCCTTCACCAAGTCCCCCATACACACCCCATTACAGTCACTGTCCATCAGCACAGTAAGATGCTGTAGAATCACTCCTTGTCTTCACTGTGTTGCACAGCCCTCCCCGTGCCTCCCCCACACATTATACATGCTAATCATAAGGCCCCCTTCCTTTTTCCCCACCCTAATCCCTCCCTTCCCACCCATCCTCCCCAGTCCCATTCCCTTTGGCAACTGTCAGTCCATTCTTGGGTTCTGTGATTCTGCTGCTGTTTTGTTCCTTCAGTTTTTCTTTGTTCTTATACTCCACATATGAGTGAAATCATTTGATCCTTGTCTTTCTCTGCCTGGCTTATTTCACTGAGCATAATACCCTCTAGCCCCATCCATGTTGTTGCAAATGGTAGGATTTGTTTTCTTCTTATGGCTGAATAATATTCCACTGTGTATATGTACCACATCTTCCTTATCTTGTGTACTGATGGACACTTAGGTTGCTTCCATATCTTGGCTATTGTAAATAGCACTGCGATAAACATAGCGGTGAATTTGCCTTTTTGAAACTAGGCTGCTGCATTCTTAGGGTAAATTCCTAGAAGTGGAATTCCTGGGTCAAATGGTACGTCTATTTTGAGCTTCTTGAGGAACCTCCCTCCGTATTGCTTTCCACAATGGTTCGAACTAATTTACATTCCCACCAGCAGTGTAGGAGGGTTTCCCTTTCTCCACAACCTCGCCAACATTTGTTGTTGTTTGTCTTTTGGATGGTAGCCATCCTTACTGGTGTGAGGTGATATCTCATTCTGGTTTTAATTTGCATTTCTCTGATGATTAGCGATGTGGAGCATCTTCTCATGTGTCTGTATGCCATCTTAATTTCTTCTCTGGAGAACCGTCTCTTCAGCTCCTCTTTCCATTTTTTAATTGGACTATTTGCTTTTGTTTGTTGAGGTGCATGAGCTCTTCATATATTTTGGATGTCAACCCTTTATCGGATCTGTGATTCATGAATATATTCTTCCATACTGTAAGGTACGTTTTGTTCTATTGATGGTGTCCTTTGCTGTACAGAAGCTTTTCAGCTTGATATAGTCCCACTTGTTCATTTTTGCTTTTGTTTCCCTTGCCAGGGGAGATACGCTCATGAAGAAGTCACTCATGTTTCTGTCCAATAGATTTTTGCCTATGTTTTCTTCTAGGAGTTTTATGGTTTCATGACTTACATTCAGGTCTTTGATCCATTTGGTGTTTACTTTTGTGTATGGGGTTAGACAGTGATCCAGTTTCATTCTCTTACATGTAGCTGTCCAGTGTTGCCAGCACCATCTGTTGAAGAGACTGTCATTTCCCCATTGTATGTTCATGGCTCATTTATCATATATTAATTAACCATATATATTTGGGTTAATGTCCGGAGTCTCTATTCTGTTCCACTGGTCTGTGGGTCTGTTCTTGTGCCAGTACCAAATTGTCTTGATTACTGTGGCTTTGCAGTAGAGCTTGAAGTTGTGGAGTAAGTTCCCCCCCTCCCACTTTATTCTTCCTTCTCAGGATTGCTTTGGCTATTCGGGGCCTTTGGTGTTTCCATACAAATTTTTGAACTATTTGTTCCAGTTCGTTGAAGAATGCTGTTGGTAATTTGATAGGGATTGCATCAAATCTGTATATTGCTTTGGGCAGGATGGCCATTTTGACGATATTAATTCTTCCTAGCCAAGAGCATGGGATGACTTTCCATTTGCTAGTGTCCTCTTTAATTTCTCTTAAGAGTGTCTTATAGTTTTCAGGGTATAGGTCTTTCACTTCCTTTGTTAGGTTTATTCCTAGGTATGTTATTCTTTTTTGATGCAATTGTGAATGGAATTGTTTTCCTGATTTCTCTTTCCATTCGTTCATTGTTAGTGCATAGGAAAGCCTCAGATTTCTGTGTGTTAATTTTGTATCCTGCAACTTTGCTGTATTCTGATATCAGTTCTAGTAGTTTTGGAATGGAGTCTTTAGGGTTTTTTATGTACAATATCATGTCATCTGCAAATAGTGACAGTTTAACTACTTCTTTACCAATCTGGATTCCTTGTATTTCTTTGTTTTGTCTGATTTCCATGGCTAGGACCTCCAGTACTATGTTAAATAACAGTGGGGAGAGTGCACATCCCTGTCTTATTCCCGATCTCAGAGGAAAAGCTTTCAGCTTCTCGCTGTTCAGTATGACGTTGGCTGTGGGCTTATCATATATGGCCTTTATTATGTTGAGGTACTTGCTCTGTATACCTATTTTGCTGAGAGTTTTTATTATGAATGGATGTTGAATTTTGTCAAATGCTTTTTCAGCATCTATGGAGATGATCATGTGGTTTTTGTCTTTTTGTTGATGTGGTGGATGATGTTGATGGATTTTCGAATGTTGTACCATCCTTGCATCCCTGGGATGAATCCCACTTGGTCATGGTGTATGATCCTTTTGATGTATTTTTGAATTCGGTTTGCTAATATTTTGTTGAGTATTTTTGCATCTAAATTCATCAGGGATATTGGTCTATAATTTTTTTTGGTGGGTCTTCGCCTCGTTTTGGTATTAGGGTGATGTTGAATGAGTTTCGGAGTATTCCCTCCACTTACATTTTTTGGAAAACTTTAAGGAGAATGGGTATTATGTCTTCTCTTCTCTGTATGTCTGATAAAATTCCGAGGTAAATCCATCTGGCCCGGAAGTTTTGTTCCTGGGTAGTTTTTTGATTACTACTTCAATTTCTTTGCTGGTAATTGGTGTGTTTAGATTTTGTATTTCTTCCTTGGTCAGTCTTGGAAGGTTGTATTTTTCTAAGAAGTTGTCCATTTATTCTAGGTTTTCCAGTTTCTTAGCATATAGGTTTTCATAGTATTCTCTAATAATTCTTTGTATTCCTATGGGGTTCGTCGTGATTTTTCCTTTCTCGGTTCTGATTCTGTTAATGTGTGTGGACTCTCTTTTTCTCTTAATAAGTCTGGCTACAGCCTTATCTATTTTGTTTATTTTCTCAAAGAACCAGCTCTTGGTTTCATTGATTTTTTCTACTGTTTTACTCTTCTCAATTTTATTTATTTCTTCCCTGATCTTTATTATGTCCCTCCTTCTGTTGACTGTAGGCATCATTTGTTCTTCTTTTTCCAATTTCAATAATTGTGTCTCAGGCTATTCATTTGGGATTGTTCTTCCTTCTTTAAATATGCATGGATTGCTATATACTTTCCTCTTAAGACTGCTTTCGCTGCATCCCACAGAGGTTGGGGCTTTGAGTTTTTGTGGTCACTTGTTTCCATATATTGCTTGATCTCTATTTTTATTTGGTCATTGATCCATTGATTATTTAGAAGCATGTTCTTAAGCCTCCATGTGTTTGTGGGCCTTTTTGCTTTCTTTTTACAATTTAGTTCTAGTTTTATTCCTTTGTGGTCTGAAAAGTTGGTTGGTAAGATTTCAATCTTTTTGAATTTACTGAGGCTCTTTTTGTGGCCTAGTATATGTTCTATTCTGGAGAATGTTCCATGTGCACTTGAGAAGAATGTTTATCCTGTTGCTTTTGGATGTAGAGTTCTATAGATGTCTATTAGGTCCATCTGTCTAGTGTGTTGTTTAGTGCCTCTGTGTCCTTACTTATTTTATGTCTGGTGGATCTATCCTTTGGAGTGAGTGGTGTGTTGAAGTCTCCTATAATGAATGCATTGCATTCTATTTCCTCCTTTAGTTCTGTTAGTATTTGTTTCACATATGCTGGTGCTCCTATATTGGGTCCATATATATTTATAATGGTTATATCCCCGTGTTGGACTGAGCCCTTTATCATTATGTAATGTCCTTATTTATCTCTTGTTACTTTCTTTGTTTTGAAGTCTATTTTTTCTGATACTAGTACTGCAACAACTGATTTTTTCTCCCTGTTGTTTGCATGAAATATCTTTTTCCATCCCTTGACTTTTAGTCTGTGCATGCCTTTGCGTTTGAGGTGGGTGTCTTGTAAGCAGTATATAGATGGGTCTTGCTTTTTATCCATTCTATTACTCTGTGTCTTTGATTGGTGCATTCAGTCCATTTACATTTAGGGTGATTATTGAAAGATATGTACTTATTGCCATTGCAGCCTTTAGATTTGTCATTACCAAGGTTCGAGGTTAGCTTCTTTAGTATCTTACTGCCTAACTTAACTCGCTATTATAGACACTGTCTGGTGCTTGTTTATTTCTCTCCTTTCTTATTCCTCCTCCTCTATTTTTAATATGTTTGGTGTTTTATTCTGTGCTCTTTTGTGTTTCCTTTAACTGCTTTTGTGGGTAGTTGATTTTATTTTTTGCCTTAGTTAGTATTTGGTTGGTCTGCTTTCTCTGCTGTGATTTTATTTTCTCTCATGACATCTGTTTAGCCTTAGGAGTGCTCCTATCTAGAGCAGTCCCTCTAAAATAACCTGTAGAGATGGTTTGTGGGAGGCAAATTCCTTCAACTTTTGCTTGTCTGGGAAGTGTTTAATCCCTCCTTCATATTTGAATGATAATCGTGCTGGATACAGTATCCTTGGTTCGAGGCCCTTCTGTTTCATTGTATTAAATATATCATGCCATTCTCTTCTGGCCTGTAGGGTTTCTGTTGATAAGTCTGATGATAGCCTGATGGGTTTTCCTTTGTAGGTGACCTTTTTCCTCTCTCTAGCTGCCTTTAGAACTCTGTCCCTGTCCTTGATCTTTGCCATTTTAATTATTATGTGTCTTGGTGTTGTCCTCTTTGGGTCCCTTCTGTTGGGAGTTCTGTGTGCTTCCGTCATCCGAGCAACTATTTCCTCCCCCAGTTTGGGGAAATTTTCAGCAATTATTTCTTTAAAGACACTTTCTATCCCTTTTTCTCTATTCTTCTTCTTCTGGTACCCCTATAATGCAAATATTGTTCCATTTGGATTGGTCACACAGTTCTCTTAATATTCTTTCATTCCTGGAGATCCTTTTATCTCTCTCTGCGACAGTTTCTCTGCATTCCTGTTCTCTGATTTCTATTCCATTAACAGCCTCTTGCACCTCATCCAGTCTGCTCTTAAGTCCTTACAGAGATTGTTTTATTTCTGTAATCTCCCTCCAGACTTCATCCCTTAGGTCTTGCATATTTCTCTGAAGATCCATCATCATGGTTATGACCTTTATTATGAATTCTTTTTCAGGGAGATTGGTTAGGTCTATCTCCCCAGATTCCTTCTCAGGGGAGGATGTCTGAGTTAGTCTGGTCTGTATCAAATTTTTCTGCCTTTTCATGGTGATAGAGGTAGTTGTGGGGAGCTGGCATGTGTGTCGGCTGGGAGAATGTCCCTTCTTGCTGGTTTGTGGCCTTCCTCTCCTGGGAGAATGGCAACCCCTAGTGGCTTGTGCTGGGCAGCTGTGCGCAGATGGGATTTCTAATTCTTGCCTGGCCACTGTGACAGAAGCTCTGCCCTGCTGCTGTGGGTATGGCCAGCCTCAGGCTGCTTCTCCACTATGGCAGAGCCACGTTGGAGGAGAAATGGGTGGGAGGCTGTTTATCACCATGAGGAGCCTCTGAGCTGTGCTGCCTCCCAGGGGGTTAGGGTGCCCGGAGTTCCCTGGGATTCCCAGCTGCTCAGCTAAGTGTCCCGGGATGCTTCCGTCCAGCGGTGGGGTCCCTGTCCCTTTAAGACTTTCAAAAAGCACTCGCTTTTCTTTGTCCCATTTGTGCTGGCTGCAGCGACCCACTTGCAGGTTTTACTGTCCCATTTCCCTAGTATCCAGCACCCCACACACTGTGTGTCTGCACTCCTGTGCAGATGACTAGGGCTGGCTATTTAGCAGTCCTGGGCTCCCTCTCCCTCCCTGCTCTGACTCCTCTCCTCCCACCAGGAGCTGGGGTGAGGGGGTGCTTGGTCCCACCGGGCTGGGGCTTGTATCTTACCCCCTTCACGAGGCACTGGGTTCTCTCAGATGTGGATGTAGCCTGGATGTTGTCCTGTATCTTTTGGTCTCTCTTTTAGGGATGGTTGTATTTGTTGTATTTTAAGAAAAATATATGGTTTGGGGAGGAGATTTCTGCTGCTCTACTCATGCTGCCATCTTCGCTCCTCCTCCATCTGTATGGTTTTTGTAGATGCCCTATTATCAGGTTGAGAAAGTTCCATTCTATTTCCAGTTTGTCAAGAGGTTCTTTTCTTTTTTAATTGGGAATGGATATTGGATTTTCTTAAATGCTTTTCTGCATTTATTTCAGTGATCATATGGGTTTTTCTTTCTTTGGCTTGTTAACGTGGTGAACTGCAATTCTAATGTTAAACCCACCCTGCATTTCTGAGATAAACACCACTTGGTCATGCTGTCTTATCTTTTCAATATATTGTTGTACTTGATTTGATATAATTTTGCTTAAAATTTTTGCATCTTTTGAACTTTCACTCTTAACACTCTTTCCTCAAATTCGACACCCCACCAAGTACTTACTTTCAGTATGACCCACTCTTACTGTCCATATCCTCTAGATTGTGTCTGGGATGGCTACTGAGGATGGGACTTTTTCCAAACTCAGAGAGGGCCCAGAACAGAAGCTGTTTTGGAATTTAGAACAGAGGCTGAGAGCATTTTTAATGTAGTCAGTCCTACCTCTGAGAGTTTGAGTCAACCCTGGCAGCAGCCTTGCCATCAACAGATGTGTGTCCTCATCCAGAAGAGCCATCGCATCCTTTAAAGCCTCTCCATAACTGACAGGTTTGTTCTGAAGAGAAGAGCATTATTAAATGATTCTGAAACCCTTGCCCTAAGATAACTCCTCATGGTCACTGATTCCCCATTTGGTGTGGCTCTGCTCCACCAAGGAAACAGCCAACATGAGTCCCCTCTCAAGGGGGCCCATCCTTAAACACTGCTTCCCATTTTCCCACTGGAGAACCCTATCCTATTCTGAATACCTCATGAACTTGCTATCCTATACACTAAGGTGCCCAAATAATTCCTCTGAATTCCTGACTTTGTGTTTTTTGTGAATGGCTTTTGTTTCTGAAATATTAGGGCATCATACAGGGCAAAACATACTCTGTCCTTTCCTCATTGTACCATAGAAACTCTGTCGTCAATACCCTCAGCACAAAATTAATAATGCTAATAATAGCAAACACATATAGAGAGTTTACTATATGCCAGACACTATTCCAAACATATTACATATATTAACACACTTAATAGCCTCAGTCACCCTTTCAGGTAAGTAATATTATTATCCTCATTTTTATAGAAGGTGAAATTAAAGAATACAGAAGTTAAGTGACTTGCCCAACTCTGACAAGGCAGATCCGGGATTTGAACCTAGGCAGTCTGCCTAACCCTAACCCTAACCTAACAATCCTAAGAACCCTAATGCTAATCCTAACAATCCTAAGAACCCTAACCCTAACTTTAAGACTCAATTCATATGTCATCTCTTCTAAGAAACCTTCCTTGGATCCCTGAGCTGGACTGTATGTTCCTTAGGGGCTCTTACAGTCTCTTTCACCCATTACTGTTAGTGCACTGGTCACACTGAAGTTATGGTTCTGTGTCTGGGAACACATTTTTTCCATCTCTGTGTCCTTAGTGCAGGGAAGGAGATCCAACACATAGTAGGTGGTCAGTCAATTTTGCTAAACTGAACTTATATCTAGTTGGATTACACTGATAATGATTTGTGAATTGATGCTGGCCCAGAGAAAGTTCTCCAGCAGCATATCCAGGGCCCTATGTATACTGATGGCATTCCAATGAAATTAGTGGGTGACAAACAACTAGGCAAGTAGGTTAAGCATTAGACAACAGAATTAGTATCCAAACAGTCATGGGAATGCAGAAACACTGGAGCCATGCTCCTCCCAAAAGGCTTAGGGGAAAAGTCAGGACTCAGATCTCACAATCTGTTGCAGCCTTGACAATGGAAGGCATTTTTGAGTTGAAACTTACCTACCTAGTGTCCACTGCTACAATATCAGTCACTGTGTGACAGGCTGTACAACTTCTGTACCACCAGCACCCCCACCATGTACCACAGAAAAAAGTCTAATGGGGGTGATCTGCTTGGTCTGGGGACCAAGAAACAGTTCCACACAAGGCAGGAGAAAGGGAATCCCAGCGAGGATCAGAAGGCTCAGGTAGAGCTAGGGTAGAGCTACACCAAGTAACAGGGAGGTTACAACACAGTGTTGTTTGAGAAAGAGGCAAGTGTACCTTCAGGAGCCCCAGGATATACAGAGACAGTCAGAGAGAATATGCAGCTGTGTCACCACCCTACCAACTGTGAACTTGCTTCTCAAAAGAACCCAGAAACTATTCTCACTGCTTCTTCACAGGCCCCACCCATCTGAACAATGACATCCAAGCTCCTTAGCATGGCATGAAAAAGCCTTCATGACTAGTCTAATTCTCAATGCATTTCGCTATCATTCATTCATTCATTTGTTCAGTTTATTCCACAAATATTTATTGTTTACTAAATATTACTATGCATTGTTTTTCTTGGCACTGGGGATACAACAGTGAACAACAGTCCCTGCTTTGTGGAGTTTACAATCTATTGAGGAGATACAAACACTAATCACAATAGATAAATATAAAATATGTCAGGTGGTTATCAGTGCTTTTTAGACAAACATAACATAAAGTAGGACAAGGGGACAGAAAGTGCTAGTGAATGGAACTAGTTCAGATATGCTGGTCAGGGAATGCTTCTCTAGGGAGGTGGCATTTGAGCATATTGGAAGTGGGTGGGCAAGTCATCAGACTATCTGGGAAGAAGAGTGTTCCAGGTAGTGAGAAGAGCAAGTACAAAAGGCTCTGAAGATGGAGAGTACCTGACATGTTTGAGGAACAGTAAGGAGGCCAGTGTGGCTGGAGAAGAGTGAGTGATGGGGAGAGTGATAGGAGACAAGGTCAAAGAGGGGAGAGGGACCAGATTGTGTAGAGACTTTTGGGTCATGGTGAGAGCTTTGCCTTTTATTCTGAGGAAGCTGGGGGCCATGACAGAATTTTGAGGAGAGGAGGGAAATTATCTGATATGGATTTTAAAGGGAATTTCAGAGAAGAATCAGTAATGGTAACCCTAGAAAGAAAAACCAGACAATTACTAGGAAAACAAAAAGTTACACAAAAAATATATAATCAGAGTATACTATGAGGTTTAGGTGTGAAAAATATTCATAATGTCATACTTGTGCAAACAGCAATTACTTGTTGAACAAAAATTGTATAAAATGTTTAAAGAAATAATATACGTAACCACAAAGATTAGCAACAAGAGACTACTATGGATTAGGCAGACTGGGAAATGGACAAATGAAAATCCAACTGTTGAAAAAAAATTCAGTGGACAGATTAAACAGCAAATCAGACTTAGCTGAAGAGAGAATCAGTAAGCTGAAAGATACGTTTGAAGAAATTATCCAGAATGAAGCAGAGGAAAACAAAGAGATAGAAAATGTCAATGAGATGTTATGAGATGAAAGAGATAATGAGGAGGTCCAAATATGACTAACAGGATTCTGAGAAAGAAAATCTAGAAAGAATGAAAGGCACTATTTGAAGAAACAATGGCTGAGAATTTTCTAGAACTTATGAAAAACATGAATATAGATGCATGAAGGACATTTCCAAAGTAGAATAAATAGAAAAGAAATCCATGCCCAAAAATATTAGAATGAAACTGGAGAAGCCTCTGCATATCTCTAAAAAAAAAAAGGAGTGAGAAAGAGGAAAAAGTTCTTAAAAGTAGCCAGACAGAAAGTCTCAATAAATTTTAAAGAGCTATTATCACACACACACACAAATCTCAAAACTAAAAAAGCAGGCAAGAAAAGAGAAAAATGAAGCTACTGGAGAAGTCTGTGTTCCAGTTACCAAAACAAAAACACCTACAAAAAACAGACATTAGACTGACAGCAGACTTTTAAATACCTATAAAAACTTATCTTTTAAGAATGAGGATAAAATAAAGACATTTAAATATAACAAAGATTTAACATTTTAAATTTAACAACAAGAGACATGTACTCAAAGAGCATTGGAACATTGTATTCAGAATGAAGGAAAATGATCCCAGAATGATGGTCTGAGATGTAAGAATGTATGCATGTAAATCCATACAAATACTGTCTATATAAAATAATACTAGTGATGATGAATAGTGGGGTTAGAAAAAAAAAAGGAACACACTAACATACTCAAAACAATAGCATGTGGTCAAAAGAGGAATGACTAGAGTTTAAGTTTCCTGCATTCTTCAAGAGAGAGGCTAAAATTCTGTTTAACTTTAGACCTTATAAGTTAAATATGTATGGTAAAATTTGAAGGATAACCACAAAAAGAATAGAAAAAGAATATGTACATCCAAATACTAGGGAGGGAAAATGTTGAATAAAAAAGCAAACAAATCTCAAAACTAAAAAAGTAGGCAAGAAAAGAGAAAAATGAATCATAGAAAAGGTGTTGGTAGGAAATAGAAATAAAACTGTGATGACAGAAACAAGTCCAAATATCACAGCAAATGTAAACAGATGAGACTTGCCCATTAAAAGACACAGATCACCAGATTAGATATAAAGGTCCAGCTATATGCCCTTCTCAAGAAATTTAATTAAAACATAAGAGCATGAAAATGTTGTAAAATAAAACAATGGAAAATTATTTACCACACAAATCCTAGCAAAAAGAAAAGCTTGCACTGCTATATTACTATGAGATAAACTAGACTTCAAGAAAAAATGCATTACCAGGAACAGAGAGGGTCATTACATATTTACTAGGAATACATAACAATTATTAATTTGAATATTCCTAATGAAATATCCTCAAAATGTATAAAATTATAAAAAGAACTACAAGGAGAAATAGACAAATCTACCATCATAGTTGAATATTAACATACCACTTACAATTACTTGTATATCATGACCAAAAAATCAGTATAGATATAGAAAACTTGAACAATACAATTAACAAACTTGATAATAGACTTATCTCTGCATTCAACAATTAGAAAACATACATTCTTATAAAGCATGTAGGACACATTAAAAAATATTGATCATGTACTAAGCAAGTCTCAATAAATTTTAAAGAGCTATTATCACACACACATCTTCTGACCATAAAGCAATTAAAATTGATTTCAATAACAAAGAGATAAATTTTAAAAACTCAAACAATTAGAAATTTAAAAGCACACTTCTACATAACTCACAGATTAAATAAGTAACCATTATGGAAATGTTGAAGTACTTGGAACCAAAGTATAATGAAATATGACATGTCTAAACTTGAAGAAAAGCAGTATTTAGAGGGAAATTTATATCCTTAATTGCACAAATTAGAAAACAAGAGAGGCTGAAAATTAATGAGCTCAGTGTCCAATTTAAGAAATTAGAAAAAGAACAACAGAATAAATCCAAAAAATGTAGAAGGAAAGAGATCAAAAAAGATAAGAGCAGAAATTAAAGAAATAGAAAACAAAGACACAATAGAGAGGAGCAACAAAGCCAAAAGTTGATTCTTTGAAAGGACTAATAAAATAGACAAACCTCTGGTGAGATTGATCAAGAAAAAAAGTGAGAAGGCACAAATAACCAATATTAGCAATGAAAAAGGAGACATAACTACAGGTTATATACAGCAGAGAATTAAAAAATAAGGAAACTTTATGCCAATAAATTTGAGAACACAGAGAGAATGGACCAATTCCTAGAAAACTATAACTTACCAAAATTGACTAAAGAAGAAAAAGAAATCATGAACAGTCCTCTAACTACTAAAAGAATTGAAGCAGTAGTTAAAACTCTTCCTACCAAACAAACAAAGCACAAAAAATGGCAGGAGACAAAATTTTCTACTTAATATGTGGATTACAGGTAGGGGAAGAGATATTGATCCTCTGGGCCCTATTGGTGTCCACATATGACCTAAGGCAGTAGAGATCCTAAGGCAGGCCACCCTTCTATGGGCAGTCTCCTGTGGAGATCTTTAGAGTGTGGCCCTTAGTAAAATGGGGTCTGACAAATCCCTCTGTAGCTCCTGCAGGTAGTAAGCAAGAATGGGTAACAGCCAGCACTCAGTTACTGCTCTGTGGTAAATGTGCTAATAAGCAGAGCCAAGGAGGAGCTCTATCACTTGGAGAGCATCTTCAGTAGCCAGCTTCTGTGGTCTTCGGCTCACTGAGGACAAGGGACCTGTGAAGCTGCTGGAGAAGTCTGTGTTCCAGTTGCCAAGAATCACCACACACTGCCCACGTTGTAATTGGCTGGGTGTGCAGGGGCCAAGTAGGGGCTTCTGGAGGGTGTAGCTCCAGGTAGAAGCCCTGAATCTCTGTCTTCACAAGTATCAGAAATTTCTATCCATCCGCAGCTGATGAGCCCTTTTAATGGTGTCCAAGCTAGCTGCAGGGTGATGGTTCTAACAGTGATGCATATTCTGCAAATAAGAGCTTCATCATTATTTTGAAATAATCAATATGAAAGAGTTCAATTGGATTTGAAATCTAATCACATTATCATAAGAAATTTTAACAATATATTTGTCAGTGAAACAGAAAGGCTGTTAGATATTATTTCGACTATTAAACATATTTGAACAATTTAAAAATTAGTTTTATATACTTTATCACCTAATTGTACAAAGAAATATTTTTATTGATGGTGACTGTTAAGAATTTGAAAACACATCATTAAAAAGTCTTGCTCAGGATTTGATGTATAGCCATTTCAAGCACAAACCTGATATAAAATAAATATGTTATGGAAGCAAATTTCAAGTATCTCATTTAAAATTTTGAAAAGATTTTATTTAGAAGTTTAATATTAATTAAATGTTAAAAAGGAAAACACCAGACCAAGATGGCTTTACAGGAGTATTCTACCAAACAGATCATTCCAAAATCATACAGCATCTTCCAGAATATTGTAAAAGAGGGAGCACTGACTCATTCTGTGATACCAGCAGAACTTGAAGCCAAAAGCAAATACGGACAGCATGGGAAAGGAAAACTAAAGGCCAGTTCACTCATGGACACAGATACAAAAATTCTGAACAAATATTAACAAACTAAGTCTAGCCACTGTATGAGAGAGAAAAGATCATGACCAAGTTGTGTTTATACCAGAAATGCAAAGGTGGCCAACATGAGGAAAGTCTATAAATATCATCTACCACTTTATCACATTATTGGAGGAAAAAAACCATAATTGTACTAAGAAACAGAAAGGGTATTTGATAAAAATTCAACACCCTTTCATGATTTGAAACAATAATAAAACTTCATAGCATAGAGGAACAGGCTGGAATGTGCTTTAATCTGATAAACACTCTGGAGATCTACAGCAAATATTATCCCTAATAGGGAATAGTGGCTCTTCTAAAACACCCAATGAGACAAGGATGCTCACTACTGTCTTTTCCATTTAACACTGTCCTGGAGGTTCTGGCCATCTCAGTAAGACAAGAAAAATAAATTAAAGGCATAAAGACTTGAAAGGAAGAAATAATGCTGTCGTTATTTATAACTCACATGGTTGTCAACATAGGAAACAAAAAAGAATATACAGACAACTTAAAAGGAACCAGGGCTCCTTGAGAAATGGTCAATTTTAGGGTTGGGGCAGGAAAAAACAAGATGAGTAGGAAGTATCTTGTAGTGCCAACAAGTAAGGAAGTGCTCAAAAACAGAAGGATGGGGGCATGTCAAAGGGACACAGGAGCCAACGTGAAAGAGTCGCCAATGGCCAAAGCTGGAACAATTTGATCAACAGGACAAATAACTTAGTTTTGGAATTATAACTCAAATTATTAAATTAATCTACACAAGTTCATACTGATACAAACAAGTGACTGAATAATAAGTAAATATACAAATAAACAAGTCAGAAAAAACAAATCCTTTTTTACAGAAGAATTTCAAATAATGTCTATAAATACAACCCCCTCCAGAGATAGAGCTTAATTCCTCTCCCTGTTCTTGAGGGTGGGATAGATTCTCCCAAAGAACAGAGACTAAAAAGGGCATTTTTCCTTTTTAGCAACTTCACAGTGGTGAAACCTGGCAATCACCACCTTCACCAAGTGATGAAGTTCAACATCACCAGTGATGTCATGGGGCTATCACTTCACCCTGATATGATGGCATGAAAAGGACACTTCAACTCTGTGGTATTCTTTCCAAAAACAACCCCAGTCTAATTATGAGGAAAACTTCAGACAAATCCAAATTGAGGGACATTTTACAGTACCCCTCAAAACTGTTAAGATCATGAGAAACAAAGACTGTCCAAGGAGGAACTGTCATAGATCAGAGGACACTAAAGAGACATGACAACTAAATGCCATGTGGTATTTTGAACTGAATCCTACAACAGAAAAAGGACATTAGTGAGCAAACTGATAAATACATATAAAGTCTGAAGTTTAGTTAATAGTAATATGCCAGTGTGGCTTTCTTAGGTTTGACAAACATGCCATGGTAAGGAGTCTCCATTACTATCTCTTTGCTTGTCTGTAATGATAAAGTTATTCTAAAATAAAAAGGTTGCTTAAAAATAATAAACATTTAGCAAGGTGAACAGCTATACTATTAACAAAAAGTCAACTTCATTTTTATACACCTACAAAAGAGATAAAACACATTAAATAATATCTCATTTATAATATCAGCAAAAACCATAAATACCAAGAAATAAATCTAACATAAGATATGCAAGACCTTCTGCAGAAAATTACGAAGCTCTACCAAAAGACATTCAAGAGTTTATTTAAAATGAAAGGATCTATCATGTTCTTAGCTAGGAAGACTCAACATCATAAACATATCAATTCTCTTCAATTGATCAATACTTTCATTGCAATTCCAATATTTTTGTAGAATATGACAAGATGATTCTGAAATATGTTTGAAATAACATGGGCCAAGAATATATGGTATTCCTGAGGAAAAATAAGATAGGGAGATTTTGCTCTCAAACATCAAGATTCTTTATGAAGCTAAAGTAATTAGAGTAGTATGTGTGGTACTGGTTCAGGGACAAAAAGTTAGCCAATAGCAGAGATCTCAAAAACAGTCCTATATAGATATGGAACTTTAATGCAGGACAGAGGTGGCACTTCAGATCATTAGGCTATCCATGTGGAAAATAATGAAACTGGCTCCCTACCTTATACTCTATACCACACAAAAATAAATAAATTGCAGTTGGATTAAGGACTTAAATGTGAAAAGTAAATTTTTAAACTTTTATTAGAAGAAACAAAGAACAATAAAGAATATCTTTGTGACCAGGTTAGGGAATACAACACACAAAAAAGAAGAAACATGAAAGGCCAATAAACATGAAAAGATGCTTACTCACATTAGTGACTGGAAAAATGCTGATCAAGTCTACAATGAGATAATCATTTTGCACTCATTACAATGACAAAATTTAAAAAGTGAGACAATATCAAGTACTGGTTAGAGTGTGGATCAATGGGATCTCTTATGAATTGCTGGAAGGTGTGTAAATTGGTACCATCAGTTTAGAGTACATTTTGGCATAATTCTGTCAAGCTGAATGTTTACATGTCCCATTAACTAGCAACTCCATTCCTACGTATATAACTTAGAAAAATGGGTGTGCATATGTACCAGGAGAATGTGCATAGTAACACTATTCACAAGAGCAAAAAGCTAGAAAACAACCCAAATGTCCATCAACAGATAAATGGGTGAATAATTTGTTTTGTGGTCATCCAATGAAATATTATACAGCCCTGAGAATGAAAACCTACACCTACACGCAAAACACAGGGGACCCTTGGAAACATAATAATGAGTGAAAAAACAAGTCACAGAACACCACAAAAAGTATGATACTATTTTTACAAAGCTCACAAGACAAATTTTGGTTAAGCATTTCCAGAAATATGAAAAAATATGTATCAATATGTCTTATGTCTACCATTTATTAGAAGAAATAAAGAAGAATAAAGAACATCTTTATGCCATAGATTAAAGAACACACAAAAGAGCTGGCTCTAGAGAAAAAATTGAATTGTTCAACTCAATTAAAATTAGTAATTTCTGCTCATGTAAAGACACCATAAGGAGGAAAAGAAAGCCACAAACTGAGTGTTAAACATACAACTTACAAGAATGGTAGTTTCTGGTAGGGGTGGGGTGAGGAATAGGACAGAAAATGACACAAGGATAGATGCCATCATTAATGTTGTTTCTTGGGTGGGGTTGTGAATTCTCAGGCTTTCATTACATTATTATCTTTATAACTCATACATATAATATTTTATTATACATCTAAGATACTTATGTGAACAAACAGAGAATGGGAGAAGTGTAGGAGGAAGTGAGGAATGAAAACTCCTTTGGAGAGTTTTCCTGTTAAGGAAATAAAGTCATAGCTGCAAGGAGATGTGGGATGAAGAGAGTTTAAAATTTTTTTAAAGATGGGAGCAATAGGAGATCAATAAAATGGCAGAGAGGACTGTGATGACTATCTTTCCCTTTAAAACAATGAATATATGGGAAACCAACTAAAATAAACTATTTCAAAACTCTGGCAATTAACCAAAAGTACAGAATGAAGTATCATCCACCCAAGGGAACCTATTTAATCTTGTTAAGACAGAGGTTTCTGTAACATTTTAATTTGTGACTATTCCCATCCTCCTTATCTCTCCAGCTCAGCAGTGCAACAGCCAAAAGCTGACAATTCCAGACAACAGAGAGGTCTGACTGCTTTGGCCATGAATTAAAATGAAATCTTGAAAAATGAGACAACTGCAGGGAACCCTTAAAAGGTCTGACATATTCTTGTGGTTCTAAAGAGTTGTGCACGTACTCAAGGCTACACGCATACCCAAGAAAGAGTTGGAAATGAAGAATGCCCAAGTCACTTACTTCTGGCTGACTGTGAGGCCCTGTGCAAAAAGAAAGTGAAAGCTAAGGCTACTTTGTACAACTGCTCAAGTATGAAGGCATATCCTCTCACACAGACCCCCTTGGCAAAGGATGGAAGACACATAGGCAAAGCATTTAAAGAAATCTGACCAATCACTAGCTGACAACCAAATTACACTTACCCATGTGTGACCCCTGGAGTCCAGGCTTAAAAATAAAAACAACAACTTCAAAAAAAAATAAGCTAGCAGGGAACTCTGGGGCTATGTAAAACAGGGAATATAGAATCCACAGAATTACTTGAGAAAAGTCACTAAACAAATAAACAGCAACAAGAACGTTAACAATAACAACAACCACACAAAAAAAACCCAGAACAACAAACCTTGAGGGTGTAAGAACCTGATACCAGAGTTGTCAGAATAGAGTATCTAAAATGTGTAGTTTTTGACATAAAATTATGCACACGCAAAGAAATAGTAAAGTATGTTGTATTACATATACAGGAAAGATAGCAGTCAACAGAGTATGTCCCCGAGGGGGTTCATGTTTGGGACTTAATAGACAAAGACTTTAATTTAGCTATTATACATATTTTCAAAGAACTGAAAAAGACCATACCTAAAGAATTAAAGGAAAGTATGAGAACAATGTCTTACCAAATAAAGAATATCAATAGATACAAATCATAAAAAAATCAGATAGAAAATCAGGAGCTGAAAGTATAATAACCAAAATGAAAAATTCACTTAGAGAGGCTCAACAACAGATCTTAACTGGCAAAAGAGAGAAAGGGTAAAGTTGATGACAGGTCAGTAGAGATTACCCAGTCTAAAAAGCAGAAAGAAAAAAGGATGAAGAAGCAGAGCTTCACAGACCTGTGGGGTACTACCAAAAGTACCATCATATGAGTAATAGGAGTCTCAGAGGGGAAAGAGGGAGAAAAAGGAACCAAGACATCTCAAATTTGATGAAAAATATGAATCTATATATTTAAGAAGCTCAAGTAGAATAAACTCAAAGAGATCTACATCTAGATACATCATAGGGCAACTGATGAAGGTCAGAGACAAAAACAATATCTTGAATGAGCCAGAGAAAAGAGAAAAATGACTTGCCACATATGAGGGAATCCTCAATAAGATTAACAGCTGACTTCTCATCAGAAACCATGGAGGCCAGGAAATAGTGTGATGACACCCTCAAAATGGAAAAAAAAAAGACTATCAACTGAGAATTCTATATCTAGCTAAACTGTCCTTTAAACATGAAAGAGAAGTTAAGATAAACAAAAATTGAAAGAATTTGTAGCTAGAAGACCTATCCAAGAAATACTACTTTCAGGCTGAAATTAAGGGACACTAAATGATAACTTGAAGGTAACTACATAGGTGCTATGAAATAAAGTATTTTTGTCTGTAACTCTTATTCTCCTATCTATTTTAAAAGACAACTGCATAAAGCAATAATAAGAAAACCATGTTGATGGGACTATCATGTACAAAGAAGCAATTTGCATGATAATACTACTACAAAGGAGGAGAGAGGGAACAGAAGTATACTGGAGCAAATTTTTATATACTATTGAAATTAAGTTAGAATTGATCCAAAGTAGATTGTTTCAAGTTAAAATGTTAGTTGTAATCTCTAGTGCAACCACTAAGAACCTAACTAAAAAATATATCATTATTAAGGAAATTTAAAAGTTACAGTAGAAAGCACCAACTTAACACAAAACAGGAGAACAATTGAAGAATAAAGTAACAGAAAGACAGATGACATACACAAAGCAAGTATTAATCATTCACGAACTCTTCCAAACAACAGAGGAGGAAACAGTTCCCAGCTCATTCTATGCAGCCAGTATAATCCTGATATCAAAACCAAAGATATCGAAAGAAAATTACAGACCAAGATACTTCACGAGTACAGATGTGATAATCCTCAAAATACTAGCAAACCAAGTTCAGCAACATATCAAAAAGTATTATATAACATGACCAAGTAAGATTTATTTTAGGAATGCAAGGTGTTTGAACATCTGAAAGTTAATCAATGTAATATACTATATTAATAGAATAAAGCATAAGTTCCAGATGATCATTTTAACAAATGCAGAAAAAGCATGTGACAAAATCTAATACCAATTCATGGTAAGAAGACTCAAGAGATTCAGGAGTAGAAGGGAGCTTCCTCCACTCAATAAAGTGTATCCACATAAAACCTACAGCAACATCACACCTGATGGGGAAGACTCAATACTTTCCTCTTAAGATCAGGAACAAGACAAGAATGTCTGTTCTCATCATTTGCAGTCAACAATGTATTACTAGGTCTAGGCAGGGCTATTAGTCAAGAAAAAGAAATAAAAGGCATCCAGATTTGGAAGGAAAAGTAAAACTATCTCTATTTGCAGATGACATGATCTTGTACACAGAACATCCTAAGGAATCCACTAAAAAACTATTTGAACTATTAAACAGGCTCAGGATTGTGGCAGGACAGATCAATAAACAAAAATCAAATCTATTTCTATACACCAGCAATGAGTAATCAGCAGGTGAATTTAAGAAAATAATCCCATTTACAAAAGCAGCAAAAAAGAATAAAATACCCACTAATAAACTTAACAAAAGAAGTGCCAGACACTGAAAACTATAAAACACTTCTGAAAGAAATTAAAAAGATCCAAATGGAAAGACATATCACGTTCATGGATTGGAAAATTTACTAGTATTAAATTGCAATACTTCTCAAATTGATATATAGATTTAATGCAATCTCCATAAAAATTTCAACTGTTTTTCTGCAGATATTGATAAGCTGATCCTAAAATTCATATGGAAATGCAAGAGACTTAGAACAGCCAAAACAGTCTTACAAAAGAACAAAGTTGGAAGACTCCCACTTCCTGATTTCAAAACTTAACTACACAGCCACAGTTCAAGACAGTGTGGTCTGGCATAGGACAGACATACAGATCAATGGAGTAGAATTAAGAATCCAGAAATTAACCTTTATATTTATGATTTATGGTCACTTGACCTTTGACAAGCTTGCCAAAACAATTTAATGGGCGAAAGTATATTCTTTTCAACAAAAGGTGCTGGGACATTAGACATCCACATGCCGAAGCATGAAATTTGGACCCCTATGTCACACACAAAAATAAACTGAAAATTAATCATTGACCTAAACGTAAGAGCTAAAACCATACAATACCTAGAAGAAAACTCCAGAATAAATCTTTGTGATGTTGGATTAAGGAATAGTTTTCATGGATATGACACAAAAAGCCCAAGTGACAAAAGAAAAAATAAATAAATTGGACTTCACCAAAACTAAAATCTTCCTTCATTAAAGGACACCATCAAGAAAGTAAAGAGACAATCCACGGAACGGGAGAAAATATTTGCAATTCACCTATCTGACAAGAGACTTGCACCAGAATACATAAAGAACACTTACAACCCAACAATAAGACAAATAATCTAATATTAAAGGGGCTAAGGATTTGAACAGACCTTTCTCCAAAGAATATATACAAATAACCAACAGACATAGGAAAAGATGTTCAACATCATTAGTTTTAGGAAAATGCAAATCAAAACCACAATGAAACACTACTTCAATTCTCTAGGATGGCTATAAGACAGACAATAAAAAAGTGTTGGTGAAGATATGGAGAAAATGGAAACCTCATACATTGCTGATGGGAATGTAAAGTGGTACAGCCACTTTTGCAGTTTGGTAGTTCCTCAAAAACTGAAATGTAGATTTGCTATATGACAGAGCAATTCCACTCCTAGGTATCCACCCAAGGGAAAAGAAAACACACATCCATACAAAAACTTGTGCACAAATGTTCAGAGCAACATTATTCCTAAAAGCCAAACATGGAAACAACTGAAATGTCCATCAACTGACAAGAGGATAAACAAACTGTGGTATATCCATATAAGGGAATGTTACTAGGCAATAAAAAGGAATGTTACATGCAGCAACATAGATAAGCCTCAAAACAATTATGCTAAAAAAAGAAGCCAGTAATAAAGACCAATATACTATATGATCCCACTTACATGAAATATAGAGAGACAGAAAGTAGATAAGTTGGTTACCTAGGACTGGGGTGGGCAGAATGATGAGGAGTACCTGCTAATGAGTGTGAAGCTTCTTTTGGGGGGATACAGATGTTCTAAAGTTGATTGTGGTAATGGTTGTACAACTGTAAATATACTAAAAATGACCAAATAGTACCCATTAAAAAGGTGAATTTTATGGTACATGACATCTATCTCAATAAAGGTGTAACAAAATGATGGAAGCCATAACAGAATGTCTGTGTGCAAATGGGAATGATCTTGTAGAGAGGGGGAGTTTGCTGGAGTATGTCCTCAAGTAGGTAAGAGAGGGTGTGATCTAAGACCAAAGTGGAGGGACTGGATATTGATGACAGCAGGGACAGTTTATCCATGACACAGAGAGGAAGGCAGAGTGTGTGAGTGCAGATGCAGCATGGTGGTTGGGTATGGGGTTGGACTCGGCGCAGATTTTCTTCTGTTGGTTTTAATTCTTCCATCAAGTAGGCAGCCAGAGCATAGGGTAGGAGAAGAGGTGTTGGAGATTTGAGGAAAGAGAGGGCATAAAATGGTCATCTAGGAGGATAGGAGAGTCAGTAGCCTAGGGAAATGCAATGGAGCAGGCAGACAGTTGGACTGAACTAGGGCTGGGGTTCTGCCCCAGGGACAGAGAGCAGGGGAAGTAAGGAAATATGCAAAGGAATGATTATAATGAGGGACCAGGGAATCTAAGCTGATTAGAGGAAGGACATGGGAACACATCAGAAGTAAAGGGTAGTGAAAACATTCAGTCCCGGTGGCACTGTGGTATTGTGTAGGCTGGAAGGACAGAAGGTGCCAGGCGGATAGCAAGATGCCTGACACTGAGATTATGGAGGCAATGCATCACATGTCCCAGTAAGGAGAAATGTAAGACTGTGGGAGACTTCCCAGTCACATGTCCCAGTAAGGAGAAATGTAAGACTGGGAGAGGGGGGCTGAAGTGGTGTTGAAAACCAAGAGCACTATAGGAGAGAGGATCATAGAACTGACAGACAAGAACATTAGAAGGATCAACTATGAGGATATTAAACTTACCAAGAGGTCGGACTATGGTAGCTTAAAACAGTGACAGTAAACCAGCTGCTAAATTCTATGAATGAAGCATGACAGGGCCAGCATCTGTGTATGTGTGTGCATGGTGATATAGTCTGATGATCTCAGATTTAAAACAAGGTGGTTGATATTTACATCATCTTAAAGTATCTCTCCACAAATTACTTACTCAATACAAAGGAAAAAAGAGTAACTACAGTGGAGAAACTTGACAGACACCATCTTAAACAAAGAGTCAAAGTGAAAAAAACAGTATTGGGACAAACTGGTATCATGAGCCCCACGATGTAAAGCAGTGAAGACACATCTCTTATGTGGTATTCTTGCCAAAATTACATAACTTAAAAGGAAACATCAGACAAACCCAAATTCTATAAAATAACTGGCCAGGGCTATTCAAAAGTATCAAGGTCATAAAAGACAAAAAAGCAAAGAACTGCTTCAAAGTAGAAGACCCTAAGGAGACATGATGACTAAACACAATGTGCAATCCTGAGTTAAATCGTAGGAAAGAAAAAGGATATTAGTGGAAAAACTGAAAAAATCCAAATAAATTCAGTACTTTCATTAACAGTACTATACCACAGTTAACTTCCCGATTTTGATAACTGAACTGCACTTGTATAATGTCTTACCACTTTAAGAATCTGAGTGAAGGATATATGGAAATTCTTTATACTATTTCTACAGCTTTTAAAACTCTAATTTAAAAGTTTAATTTTTAAAAGTTTAATTACTAAAGGATATTGGGAGAGACTAAAGATGGCAGCATGAGAGGTGAGACAGAGAACTCCTCCCAAAACCACATATGATACGAAAATGTAATTAATACAACTAATCCTGAAAGAACAACAGGAAAGAAGGCTGCGCCAGACTGCATACACCTGGAGAAAAGAACAAACTTCACAGAACAGGGTAACATACCAAAGCCATGATTTGGCAGGACCCAGGCACTTCCCCTACCCCAACTCACTGACAAGAGGAAGAAAACAAGGGAGGGGAGGGAGTAGAGGCCTAGGAATGCTGAACACCTAGCCCTGGAGATCTGCTCTAGGAGCACAAACCTACATTGCATGGTGCTCTGGTGATTAGTGGGGTTGGAAAGCTAAGACAGACAGAATACCTGGAGAGAATGAGATTTCAGCTACTTGTGGAAAACAGGGATCCATATCCAGCTGCTCTGGGGCAAAAGAAAGGCAGGCAGTCTGAGAGACTTCCTAAGAGCAAGAGGGCTGCTAAAGGGGCAGGGATTGCACAGAGCTTACTGCTCAGGAGAGAGGACAGGTAGACAAAATTATCTGGGCTCACTCTGCCCAGCAGGTTAGGAATTTTCCGGAGCTTTAGGCACTCCATCCCACTTGCTGGCAATGCAACTACGAGGCCCCATTATGTGATACACAGTGTGCTGCAACTTCCTCTCAGCCAGACAGCACCTGGCTCACAAACCAGCAGCTCCTGCCCTGGCATCAGGCCAGCCAGAGGGAAGCAAAACCTACAGCAGCTACAAACGCAAAGCATAGAGGCTTACACCTGTGTGTTTGGCCCACTGGTTCTGTCAGTGGAGAAAGGCATAGCAGCTGGGAAGCAGGATACAGCTCTTTTCTTCCCCCCAGGCACAAGCACTGCTCCCCTGCAACCCCCACAATCGCTCCAGGGTCTGAGCAGTTCCAGAGAGTAGAGCTTCAGGGCACTAGAGGGTGCCACATACAAATGTGAAATGTCAAAAGAACCTGGTTCAAACCAAAATTCCAAAAATGCCAGAAAAAGGATCAAGTGAAACTGAACTCATCAATCTTCCTGAAAGAGATTTCAAAATAAAAATCATAAACATACTTATGGAGGTACAGAAAAATATTCAAGAACTCAGGAATGAACTCAGTACACAGATTCAATCACTAAGGAATACAATGGAAGGATGTAAAAGCAGATTAGATACGCTGGAGGAGATGATAAATGAAATAGAAATTAGAGAACAAGAATACAAAGAAGGTGAGGCACAGAGAGAAAAAAGGATCGCTAGGAAAGAATATAGAGAGAACTGTGTGACCAAGCCAAATGGAACAATATTTGTATTACAGAGGTACAAGAAGAGAGAGAAAAGGGATAAAAAGTATCTTTGAGGCGGTAATTGCTGAGAATGTCCCAAATCTGGGGAAGGAGACAGTCTCTCAGGCCATGGAGGTGTACAGATCTCCCAACCCAAGGGACCCAAGGAAAACAACACCAAGACACATAATAATTAAAATGGCAAAGATCAGGGGGCCGAGCCAAGATGGTGGTGTGAGTAGGACAGTGGGACTCTCCTCCCAAAAACATATATATTTTTGAAAATACAACTATCCCTAAAAGAGAGACCAGAAGATACAGGACAACAGCCAGACCACATCGACACCTGCGAGAACCCAGCGCCTGGTAAAGGCATAAGATACAAGCCCCAGCCCAGCGGGAACCGAGTGCCCCTCACCCCAGCTCCCGGCGGGAGGAGAGGAGGTGGAGCAGGGACAGAGAGGGAGCCCAGGACTGCTAAGTAGCCAGCCCTAGCCATGCGCACCCAGGCGTGGGGTGCTGGATACTAGGGAAACAGGACAGTAAGACCTGTAGCAGGTCCCCAGAGCCGGCGCCCCAGGGACAAAGAAAAGCAAGTGCTTTTTGAAAGTCTTAAAGGGACAGGGGCCCCACAGCTAGACGGAAGTGTCCCGGGAAACAGCCTAGCAGCTGGGAATCCCAGGGAACTCCGGGCACCCTAACCCCCTGGGCAGCAGCTCTGAGACCCCTCAAGGCAATAAACAGCACCCCGTCCGTTCCCCCTCCAGTGCCACGACACAGCAGAGCAGCAGCCTGAGGCTGGCCACGCCCACAGCAAGGGAGCTTCCTTCATAGCGGCTGGGCAAGAAACAGACCGAGTCTACGTGCAATTGCCCAACACAGCCGCTAGGGGTCGCCGTTCTCCCAGTGAAGAAAGGCCAGGAGCAAGTGGAAAAGGTCTTGGCTCTCCCAGCTGACAGACGAGTCAATAGCATAACCACTGCACCTATCAACATGAAAAGGCAAAAAAATTTGATCCATACCAGGCTAACCCAGACACCTTCCACATCCTCTCCTGAGAAGGAATCTGGGGAGGTAGATTTAACCAATCTTCCTGAAAAAGAATTCAAAACAAAAATCATAACCATGCTGATGGACGTGCAGACAAATATGCAAGAACTAAGGAGGGAGAATATAGAAATAAAACAATCTCTGGAAGGACTTCAAAGGAGAATGGAAGAGATGCAAGAGACCATTAATGGACTAGAAATCAGAGAACAGTAACACAGAGAAGGTGATGCAGACAGAGATAAAAGGATCTCCAGGAATGAAACAATATTAAGAGAACTGTGTGACCAATCCAAAAGGAACAATATTCGCATCATAGTGTACCAGAAGAAGAGAGAGAAAAAGGGATAGAAAGTGTCTTTGAAGAAATAATTGCTGACAACTTCCCCAAACTAGGGGAGGAAATGGCCTCTCAGACCACAGAAACACACAGAACTCCCATGACAAGGGATCCAAGGAGGACAACACCAAGACACATAATAATTAAAATGGCAAAGATCAAAGACAAGGACAGAGTATTAAAGGCAGCCAGAGAGAAAAAAAAGGTCACCTACAAAGGAAAACCCATCAGGCTATCATCAGACTTCTCAACAAAAACCTTACAGGCCAGAAGAGAATGGCATGATATATTTAATGCAATGAAACAGAAGGGCCTTGAACCAAGAATACTGTATCCAGCATGATTATCATTTAAATAAGAAGGAGGGATTAAACAATTCCCATACAAGAAAAAGTTGAGGGAATTTGCCTCCCACAAACCACCAATACAGGGTATCTAGATGGGAATACTCCTAAAAAGAGCACAGAACAAAACATCCAATATATGAAGAAGGGAGGAGGAGGAATAAGAAGGGAGAGAAATAAAGAATCATCAGACAGTGTTTATAATAGCTCAATAAGCAAGTTAAGTTAGACAGTAAGATAGTAAAGAAGCTAACCTTGAACCTTTGGTAACCACAAACTTAAAGCCTGCAATGGCAATAAGTACATATCTTTCAATAATCACCCTAAATGTAAATGGACTGAATGCACCAATCAAAAGACATAGAGTAACAGAATGGATAAAAAAGCAAGACCCATCTATATGCTGCTTTCAAGAGACTCACCTCAAACCCAAAGACATGCACAGATTAAAAGTCAAGGGATGGAAAAAGATATTTCATGCAAACAACAGGGAGAAAAAAGCAGGTGTTGCAATACTAGTATCAGACAAAATAGACTTCAAAACAAAGAAAGTAGCAAGAGATAAAGAAGGACATTACATAATGATAAAGGGCTCAGTCCAACAAGAGGATATAACCATTATAAACATATATGCACCCAATACAGGAGCACCATCATATGTAAAACAAATGCTAACAGAATTTAAGGAGGAAATAGAATGCAATGCATTCATTTTAGGAGACTTCAACTCTCAACTCACTCCAAAGGGCAGACCCACCAGACAGAAAATAAGTAAGGACACAGAGGCACTGAACAACGCACTAGAACAGATGGACCTAATAGACATCTATTGAACTCTACACCCAAAAACAACAGGATACACATTCTTCTCAAGTGCACATGGAACATTCTCCAGAATAGACCACATACTAGCCCACAAAAAGAGCCTCGGTAAATTCCAAAAGATTGAAATCCTACCAACCAACTTTTCAGACCACAAAGGTATAAAAGTAGAAATAAATAGTACAAAGGAAGGAAAAAGGCTCACAAACACATGGAGGCTTAACAACATGCTCCTAAATAATCAATGGATCAATGACCAAATTAAAATGGAGATACTGCAATATATGGAAACAAATGACAACAGCAACACAAAGCCCCAACTACTGTGGGACGCAGCAAAATCAGTCTTAAGAGGAAAGTACATAGCAATCCAGGCATATTTAAAGAAGGAAGAACAATCCCAAATGAATAGTCTAATGTCACAATTATTGAAATTGGAAAAAGAAGAACAAATGAGGCCTAAGGTCAGCAGAAGGAGGGACATAATAAAGATCAGAGAAGAAATAAAATTGAGAAGAATAAAACAATAGCAAAAATCAAAGAAACCAAGAGCTGGTTCTTCGAGAGAATAAACAAAATAGATAAGCCTCTAGGCAGAATTATTAAGAGAAAAAGAGAATCAACACACATCAACAGAATCAGAAACGAGAAAGGAAAAATCACAACAGCCCCACAGAAATACAAAGAATTATTAGAGAATACTATGAAAACCTAAATGCTAACAAGCTGGAAAATCTAGGAGAAATGGACAACTTCCTAGAAAAATACAACCTTCTAAGACTGACCCAGAAAGAAACAGAAACTCTAAACAGACCAATACCAGCAATGAAATTGTAGCGATGATCAAAAAACTACCCAAGAACAAAACCCCCAGGCCAGATGGATTTACCTCGGAATTTTATCAGACATACAGGGAAGACATAATACCCATTCTCCTTAAAGTTTTCCAAAAAATAGAGGAGAAGGGGATACTCCCAAACTCATTCTATGAAGCTAACATCA
The DNA here is from genome assembly GCF_030020395.1 of Manis pentadactyla. Taxonomy (NCBI): domain Eukaryota; kingdom Metazoa; phylum Chordata; class Mammalia; order Pholidota; family Manidae; genus Manis; species Manis pentadactyla. The sequence goes on along the minus strand of NC_080038.1, from coordinate 47,109,443 downwards.
CCCTAATACCAAAACCAGGCAAAGACCCCACCAAAAAAGAAAACTACAGACCAATATCCCTGATGAACGTAGATGCAAAAATACTCAACAAAATATTAGCAAACCGATCATACACCATGACCAAGTGGGATTCATCCCATGGATGCAAGGATGGTACAACATTCGAAAATCCATCAACATCATCCACCACGTCAACAAAAAGAAGGACAAAAACCATATCATCATCTCTATAGATGCTGAAAAAGGATTTGACAAAATTCAACATCCACTCATGATAAAAACTCTCAACACAATGGGTATAGAGGGCAAGTACCTCAGTATAATAAAGGCCATATATGAGAAATCCACAGCCAACATCATAATGAAAAGCGAGAAGCTGAAAGCTTTTCCTCTGAGATCGGGAACAAGACAGGGATGCCCACTCTCCCCACTGTTATTCAACATAGTACTGGAGGTCCTAGCCATGGCAATTAGACAAAACAAAGAAATACAAGAAGTGCAGATTGGTAAAGAAGAAGTTAAACTGTCACTATTTGCAGATGACATGATATTGTACATAAAAAACTCTAACAACTCCACTCCAAAACTACTAGAACTAATATCTGAATTCAGCAAAGTTGCAGGATACAAAATTAACATACAGAAATCTGAGGCTTTCCTATACACTAACAATGAACTAATAGAAAGAGAAATCAGGAAAACAATTCCATTCACAATTGCATCAAGAAGAATAAAATATCTAGGAATAAACCTAACCAAGGAAGTGAAAGACCTATACCCTGAAAACTATAAGACACTCTTAAGAGAAATTAAAGAGGTCACTAACAACTGGAAACTCATCCTATGCTCCTGGCTAGGAAGAATTAGTATTGTCAAAATGGCCATCCTGCCCAAAACAATATACAAATTCAATGCAATCCCTATCAAATTACCAACAACATTCTTCAATGAACTGGAACAAATAGTTCAAAACTTCATATGGAAACACCAAAGACCCTGAATAGCGAAAGCAATCCTGAGAAGGAAGAATAAAGTAGGGGGGGATCTCGCTCCCCAACTTCAAGCTCTACTACAAAGCCACAGTAATCAAGACAATTTGGTACTGGCACAAGAACAGAGCCACAGACCAATGGACCAGAATAGAGACTCCAAACATTAACCCAAACATATATGGTCAACTAATATTCGAGAAAGGAGCCATGGACATACAATGGGGAAATGACAGTCTCTTCAACAGATGGTGCTGGCAAAACTGGACAGCTACATGTAAGAGAATGAAACTGGATCACTGTCTAACCCCATTCAGAAAAGTAAATTCGAAATGGATGAAAGACTTGAACGTAAGTCATGAAACCATAAAACTATTAGAAAAAAACATAGGCAAAAATCTCTTAGACATAAACATGAGTGACCTCTTCTTGAACATATCTCCCTGGGCAAGTGAAAAAAAGCAAAAATGAACAGGTGGGACTATATCAAGCAGAAAAGCTTCTGTACAGCAAAGGACACCACCAATTGGGCAAGTGAAAAAAAGCAAAAATGAACAGGTGGGACTATATCAAGCAGAAAAGCTTCTGTACAGCAAAGGACACCACCAATAGAACAAAAAGGTATTCTACAGTATGGGAGAATATATTCATAAATGACAGATCCAATAAAGGGTTGACATCCAAAATATATAAAGAGCTCATGCACCTCAACAAACAAAAAGCAAATAATCCAATTAAAAAATGGGCAGTGGAGCTGAATAGACAGTTCTCTAAAAAAGAAATTCAGATGGCCAACAGACACATGAAAAAATGCTTCACATCGCTTGTCATCAGAGAAATGCAAATTAAAACCAGAATGAGATATCACCTCACACCAGTAAGGATAGCTACCATCCAAAAGACAAACAACAACAAATGTTGGCAAGGTTGTGGAGAAAGGGGATCCCTCCTACACTGCTGGTGGGAATGTAAATTAGTTCACCCATTGTGGAAAGCAGTATGGAGGTTCCTCAAAATGCTCAAAATAGAAATATCATTTGACCCAGGAATTCCACTTCTAGGAATGTACCCTAAGAATGCAGCACTCCAGTTTGAAAAAGACAGATGCACCCCTATGTGTATCAATGCACTATTTACAATAGCCAAGATATGGAAGAAACCTAAATGTCCATCAGCAGATGAATGGATAAAGAAGATGTGGTACATATTACACAATGGAATATTACTCAGCTATAAGAAAAAAACAGATCCTACCATTTGCAACAACATGGATGGAGCTAGAGGGTATTATGCTCAGTGAAATAAGCCAGGTGGAGAAAGACAAGTACCAAATGATTTCACTCATATGTGGAGTATAAGAAACAAGGAAAACTGAAGGAACAACACAGCAGCAGAATCACAGAACCCAAGAATGGACTAACAGTTACCAAAGGGAAAGGGACTGGGGAGGATGGGCGGGAAGGGAGGGATAAGGGCAGGGAAAAAGAAAGGGGGCATTACAGTTAGCATGTATAGTGCATGGGAGGCACAGGGAGGGCTGTGCAACACAGAGAAGACAAGTAGTGATTTTACAGCATCATACTACGCTGATGGACAGTGACTGTGAAGGGGTATGTGGGAGGGACTTGGTGAAGGGAGGAGCCTAGTAAACATAATGTCTTTCATGTAATTGTAGATTAATGATACCAAAATAAAAAAATGGCAAAGATCAAAGATAAGGACAAACTATTAAAAGCAGCCAGAGAGAGAAAAAAGATCACATACAAACGAAAATGCATCAGACTGTCATCAGACTTCTCAACAGAAACCTTACAGGACAGAAGGGAGTGGCATGATATATTTAATCTAATGAAGCAGAAGGGCTTTGAATGAAGAGAACTCTAACCAGCAAGATTATCATTTAAATTTGAAGGAGGGATGAAACAGTTTCCAGATAAGCAAAAGCTGAGAGAATTTACCTTCCACAAACTGTCTCTATAGTGTATTTTGGAGGAACTGCTATAGATGGAAGTATCCCTAAGGCTAAATAGCTGTCACCAGAAGAAATAAAACTATAGTTAAGGCAGTAGACCAATTAATTACTAAGCAGATGCAAAATTAAATCAAATACCCCCAAAGTCAGTCAAGGGATAGACAAAGAGTACAGAATATGATACCTAATATATAAAGAATGGAGGAGAAATAAAACCTTTAGATTGTGTTTGTAACAGTATAGTAACTGAGTTAAGTTAAACTGGTAGAGAGTAAGGAAGTTACCCTTGAACCTTTGGTAACCACGAATCTAAAGCCTGCAATGGCAATAAGTACATACCTATCTATAATCACTCTAAATGTAAATGGTCTAAATGTACCAATCAAAAGACACAGAGTCACTGAATAGATAAAAAAATACAAGACCCCTCTATATGCTGCCTACAAGAGACTCACTTCAAACCCAAAGACATACACAGTCTAAAACTGAAGGTATGGAAAAAGATATTTCATGCAACCAATAGGGAGAAAAAGCAGGAGATGCAGTACTTGTATCAGGCAAAACAGACTTCAAAACAATGAAAGTAACAAGAAACACAGAAGGACATTACATAATGATAAAGGTCTCAGTCCAACAAGAGGATATTACCATTATAAATATCTATGCACGCAACACAGGAGAACCTACATATGTGAAGCAAATACTAACAGAATTAAAGGGGGAAATAGACAGCAGTGCATTCATTTTAGGAAACTTCAACACACCACTCACTCCAAAGGACAGATCAACCAGACAGAAAATGAGTAAGGAGACAGAGGCACTGAACAACACATTAGAACAGATGGACCTAACAGACACTTCAGAACACTCTACCCAAAAGCAGCAGGATACACATTCTTCTCAAGTGCACATGGAATATTTTAAAGAATAGATCATATACTATGCCACAAAAAGAGCCTCAGTAAACTCAAAAAGATCGAAATTGTACCAACCAGCTTCTCAGACCACAAAGGTATGAAACTAGAATTATGCAAAGAAAATGAAAAACCCCACAAACACATGGAGGCTTAACAACATGCTCCTAAATAACCAATGGATCAATGACCAAATAAAAAAGAGATAAGTCAATATATGGAGACAAATGACAACAATAATTTAGCACTGCAAAATCTGTGGGATGCAGCAAAGGCTGTGCTAAGAGGGAAGTATTTTCTACTAGGAGGGAAGTATATTGCAATACAGGCGTACCTCAGGAAAGAAGAACAATCCCATATGAACAGTCTAAATTCACAATTAACAAAACTAGGAAAAGAAAAACAAATGAGGCCCAAAGTCAGTAGAAGGAAGGACATAATAAAGATTAGAGCAGAAATAAATAAAATCAAGAAGAATAAAACAATAGAAAGAATTAATGAAAGTAGGAGCTGATTCTTTGAGAAAATAAACAAAATAGATAAACTCCTAGCCAGACAGACCAAGAAAAAAAGAGAGTCTGCACGCATAAACAGAATCAGAAATGAGAAAGGAAAAATCATGATGGACACCACATAAATATAAAGAATTACTAAAGAATCCTATGAAAAATTATATGCTAACAAACTGGATAACCTAGAAGAAATGGACAACTTCCTAGAAAAATATAATCTTCCAAGGCTGACCCAGAAAGAAACAAAATCTGAACAGACCAATTACCAAAAAGGAAACTGAATTGGTAATCAAAAAACTACATAAGAACAAAACTCCTGGACCAGATGGCTTCACTGCTGAATTTTATCAAACATTTAGTGAAGACCTCCTCCTTCTTAAAGTTTGCCAAAAAGTAGAAGAGGAGGGAACACATCCAAACTCATTCTATGAGGCCAGCATCACTCTAATACCAAAACCAGGCAAAGATACCACAAAAAAAGAAAATTAGAGACCAATATCCCTGATGAACATAGACACAAAAATACTCAACAAAATATGAGCAAACTGAATTAAAAAATACATCAAAAAGATCATCCGTCATGACCATGTATGATTTATTCTGGGGATGCAAGGATGGTAAAATAGTAGAAAATCATCAACATCACCCCACATCAACAAAAAAGAAGGACAAAAACCACAGGATCATCTCCATAGATCCCGAAAAAGCATTCAACAAAATTTAACATCCATTCATGATAAAAACTCACAATAAAATGGGTATACAGGGCAAGTACCTCAACATAATAAAGGCCATATATGACCAACCCACAGCCAACATCATACTTAACAGCAAGAAGCTGAAAGCCTTTCCTTTAAGATTAGGAACAAGATAAGGATGCCCACTCTCTCCACTTTTATTCAGCACAGTTCTGGAGTTCCTAGCCACAGCAATCAGACAACATAAAGAAATAAAAGGCATCCAGATTGGTAAAGAACAAGTCAAACTGTCACTGTTTGCAGATGACATGATAGTGTACATAAAAAACCCTAAAGAATCCACTCCAAAACTACTAAAGCTAATATCTGAATTCAGCAAAGTTGCAGGATACAAAATTAATACACAGAAATCTGTTGCATTCCTATACACTACTGATGAACTAGCAGAAAGGGAAACCAGGAAAACAATTCCATTCACAATTGCATCAAAAAGAATAAAATACCTAGGAATAAACCTAACCAAGGAAGTGAAAGACCTATACCCCAAAAACTACAAGACACTCTTAAGAGAAATTAAAGAGGACACTAATAAATGGAAATTCATCCCATGCTCTTGGGAAGGAATAATTAATATCATCAAAATGGCCATCTTGCATAAAGCAATATAAAGATTCAATGCAATCCCTATCAAAATACTGACAGCATTCTTCAATGAACCGGAACAAATATTTCTAAAATTTATATGGAACCACAAACGACCCCAAATTGCCAAGGCAATCCTGAGAAGGAAGAATAATGCTGGGGAAATTATGCTCCCTGACTTCAAGCTCTACTACAAAGCCACAGTAATCAAGACAATTTGGTACTGGCACAAGAACAGAGCCACAGACCAATGGAACAGACTAGACAGCCTAGATATAAACCCAAGCATATATGGTCAATTAATATATGATAAAGGAACCATGGACATACAATGGGAAAATGACAGCCTCTTCAACAACTGGTGTTGGCAAAACTGGACAGCTACATGCAAGAGAATGAAACTGGATTATTGTCTAACCCAATACACAAATGTAAACTTGAAATGAATCAAAGACCTGAATGTAAGTCAGGAAACCATAAAACTCTTAGAAGACAACATAGCCAAAAATCTCCTGAGTATAAACATGAGCAACTTTTTCCTGAATGCATCTCCTCAGGCAAGGGAAACAAAAATAAAAATAAACACCTAGGACTACCTCAACCTAAAAAGCTTCTGTACAGCAAAGGACACTATCAGCAGAACAAAAAGGCATCCTACAGTATGGGAGAATATATTTGTAAATGGCATATACTGACAAGGGGTTAACATCCAAAATAAATAAAGAACTCACATGCTTCAACAACCAAAAAGCAAATAACCCGATTAAAAAATGCGCGGAGGATATGAACAGACAATTCTCCAAAGAAGAAATTCAGATGGCCAACAGGCACATGAAAAGATGCTCCACATCACTAATTATCAGGGAAATGCAAATTAAAATCACAATGAGATATCACCTCACACCAGTTAGGATGGCCAACATCGAAAAGACTACAAACAACAAATGCTGATGAGAATGCAGAGAAAGGGAACCCTCCTACACTGCTGGTGGGAATGTAAGCTAGTTCAACCATTGTGGAAAGCAATATGGAGGTTCCTCAAAAAGTAAAAATAGAAATACCATTTGACCTGGGAATTCCACTCCTAGGAATTTACCCAAAGAACACAAGTTCTCAGATTCAAAAAGACATATAAGCCTCTATGTTCATTGCAGCACTATTTACAATAGCCAAGATATGGACGCAACCTAAAGTGTCCATCAGTAGATGAATGGATAAAGAAGATGTGGTACATATACACAATGGAATACTATTCAGCCATAAGAAAGAAACAAATCCTACCATTTGCAACAACATGGATGGAGCTAGAGGGTATTATGCTCAGTGAAATAAGTCAGGCAAAGAAAGACAAATACCAAATGGTTTCCCTCATTTGTGGAGTATAACAATGAAGCAAAACTGATGGAACAAAATAGCAGCAGACTCACAGACTCCAAGGAACTAGTGGTTACCAAAGGGGAGGGGTGGGGCAGGGTGGGTGGGGAGGGAGAGAGAAGAGGATTGTGGGGTATCATGATTGGTGCACACGGTATGTGGGGGGGTCACGGAGAAGACCATGTAGCTCAGAAAAGACAAATAGGGACTCTGTGGCATCTTAATACACTGATGAACAGTGACTGCAACAGGGCATTGTGGAGGAACTCGATAATATGGATGAATGTAGTAACCACATTGTTTTTCATGTAAAACCTTCATAAGAGTGTATATCAATAATACCTTAATAAAAAATTTTAATTACTAAAGGTCTGAGGAGGAAGAGAAAATGTCTAGGATGGGCAATTAGAATGAGGACATCTTCCCCCATCTGCTGTCATCCTGGCAAGAGGGGTATGAGAGGGTTGCTGGGGAGCACAGAGCTCAGGGGAAAGCCTGATTTCTATTAAACAGTGTTTCTCAGGGAGGACAGTCAAGGGGTGTTTGGGGGCATTTTTGATTGTTATAATAATTGGAGATCACTAGTGCCATTTAGTAGGCATGGAGCAGGGATGCTCAGTCTCTTGCAGTGCACAAAACAACTCCACAGAGCCAAGAGTACCACATCTCCTACAACTTTAGAATGTCCCAATAGACAATCATGTAGGTGGAAAACCTGTTCATTCATTCATTTATTCATTCAAGAAAAACTGACTGTGTGAGGGTATTATGTGCCAAGCACTCTTATAGGTAACAAAGATCCATCAGGGCACAAAAAAGATAAAAATCGCTGCCCTTCTGGAACTTACAATTGAGTAGAAGAGTCAGACAATAAACAACAGATATAATAAAGATGTAAATTATATACTATGTAAGAGGGTGAGGAGCACTATGGAAAACATAGAGCAGGGTACATGCTAGGGGTGAGCTGCAATTTTAAACAGGATAGTCAGGGTAAGCCTCATTGAGAAAGTGACATCTGAGTAATGGCCTGAAGTGAGGGCATGAGCCTTGTGGATATTTGGGAAGAAAGCAGTCTAGGTACAAAGATTGGTCCAGTACAAACCCCTGAGTTAGAAGTGTGTCTAATAAGTTCCAGTAGCAGAAAGATGGCCAGCATGGATAAAACAGAAGGTGCAAGTGGGGAGAGTGATAAGAGATCAGGTCAGAAAGGTTATGGGGCCCATTCATGGATTTTAATATATACTGACTTTTCAAGAAACTCACCAAAACCATACAAATTGAGAGAAGATTGCACTTTATCTTGTTTAAAAATTTATGAAGAATTGTTCATCACCTAGGAAAACTGCATCACCATGGTTTCTGAGTCACCAGTCAACATGTGCAGTTGTCACACTCCCAGGTACAAGTATCATTATGTACAAGACCACTTCATTATGTCTTCCAATGGAATTCTATCCCAGCCTTTACATATTGAAATACATGTTGCTTTATTATAAATTGCTCTTCCTTTACTTCTCCCTTATATTACAATTAGGACATTATATTGGTTTGGAGGAAATTATGTGTGTAGATGGATTCTATTATTTATGCACTTCGTTTCAGAATAGTGAAGGGGGCACTTCAAAACATGCATTATAGAAATGGAGTGTTTGGTCCAAGGCAAGAAAACAAAGGACACTATTCAGAAACCAGGGTGAGAGTGGAGGGGATTTTGCTGATGACTGAGGTGAGTTCCAGAAGACCTGATCAGAGGATTTCAGGATGGGAACAGAAGAGAGGGTGTTCAGGGCTATATGAGAATGTAATTAGAAGACCCCTGTTTCTCTTACGGTGACCAACATGATATAGGGTAACAGGCTGATCCACTTTCTCATCTAACTTGCTCCCCACCCTAGGGGTCCCTGCCTGTTTAACACAGTGGGGTGGGGAACAAAGGGTTCTCCCCTCAGTGAGGCCAGAAGCAGCCCAAGGCCAGGCTCCATTTCTTTTACCCATAGAATGGTCCAGAGCCCCAAGGCTAAGCTCATAGGTCCTCTCAGGCTAAGCTCAGTGCTATAAACAATGCACCTCTAACATGTTTAGGGATAGGAAAGAGGCAGGTAGAGAAAAAAACAGTAACAGAGAAATACCAAAACACTAGAAAGAAGAAGCAATGGGGAGAGGGTCAGAGACAGGGAGAAAACGAAGCCAAAAACCAAAAGAGATAATATTCTTTTCAATCACGGTAGTCGTTTTTTATTGAAAATTTTCCAGGGGCCAGGTGTGGGCAAAGAAATGCACATATACGGTTTCAAGTGGAGATTATTAGACCCCCATTTGACAGGTGAGGAAACTGAGGCCCAGGTGGGTGAAGAAAATGGCTCAAGGTCTCATGGCTAATTTTAACTGGTAGGGTCAGGGTCCAGCTTTCTAGGTCTGAGCTCTCTAGTATGTCTCAGACAGAGAGACAGGCAGAAAGACAGACAGAAAGACGGAGATAAAGAAGGAGGGAGAATGAAAGGGAGACGGGGCAAAGGGGGGCGGTGGCGAGAGAGGGGAAACAAGCAGACAGGCATGCAGACGATCACCTAAGCTGCAGACCTGCACTTAACCGTTTTCCAAGAGACGGGAGTGGTGGTGGGTTGGGCGAGCATGGGCAGTGTGCTCTGCAGGGTACTCACCTAGTTGTCGGCTGGGTTCGCAGAGGAACTCGCCCTCACTTTGTGCCCTCACTTTGCTACCCGCAGGATCCTCCGCAGCCTGCAGACCTAGGGTTGAGAGGCCGCTCAAGTAAAAACTCGCCCAGGCCCCGCCCCTCACGCGCTCCGTCCCCGCCTTTACAGCGTCTCACCTGACACCTCCGACCGTGGGCGCCGCCGCTATCGCGCGCTTGAAGATTCGAGGGGCCGGCAGCTGGATCTCGTGCAAACAGGCCGCGTCACTCTTGTCGGTTCTAGTGCGAGCGGGGTCGCAGGCCTCCAGCGCTACTGACAGCTCCCGGGTTCCCTTTGGAGGAGTGCTCTCCTGCCTTCCCTGGGATTGGCTGGAGACGGAAACACTATTTTTTCTGCGCAGGCGGGGATCCGGACGGAAGAAAACTCCGCCCCTTTGGGGGTGTCTTTGATTGGTTTACAGGCCAAGCTCACTCTTTAATAGGATTGGCCAGGAGAGGAGGACTTGTCATTGTCCTTTGCCAAGCTATTTGACAGGGCTTCGGGAGGTTAGTTGGGAACACGCACGCACGAAGCTCAAAGTGAGGCCTTGTACAAGTCACTGAACAGTGGGAGCATCTTGACATCTTACTGTGCATAAGCCACCTTGTGGGGTAAGCCACCTTGCGTCACCTACCCTGCTAAGAGAAACGACTCTGCCCCCAATTTCCTTTAGCTTTACCCCCACATGCAGGGAATTCTGAGCCGGTTTCTCCCAAAGTGAGCATAGCTCCTTATTTCACCCATGGAGGATGGTTGTGGGGTTCTGGCCAGTCACCATCAGCCCTTACTACTTACTGACTCTCGCTAGAAGCCTCAGTTTAGCCATCTGTGAAACAGGAAGATTATTTAAAAATCTTCCCTAACTGTCGTTGTTAGGGTTAAATGAGAGAATATAAATTAATTGTCCAGAGCATAAATAGTCTCCTCTCCCAATTCTTGCCTTTCCCATTGTTCAGATCGAGGTAACTATGGCCCAGAAAGGCAAACTAATTGGTTTGAGGTCACACAGCAGTAACCAGCATAACACCCAGACTAAAACCCAGGCTTTTGTCCTCCAGGTGAAAGTGGTTTAATGAAGGAAGGAAAGCTAGGAAGGACATTCCTACTACCAGGGGCTCTTAATTTGGATTCACAGACCTCCAATCCAGTCTGGGAGGGGCCCGTGAATTTGGAGGAAAAAGTTTACATCTTTATTTTCACTCTCCTCTAATTGAAATTTAGCATTTTTCCAGTAAAGAATGTAACTAATTATAGTTGTAGTAGTATCTGTGATTCTGTCACCAATAGAAGTCACAGCGATTTCCATATCATATTATAAATGTTGCATATCTCTCCAAATATCATGTAATCTCCTGTATTTTAAAATCATGATGTCATTAGACCCTCCATTAGATCTCATGATTTAATGGATTAACAAGAAGCACATATATTACTATAGCACATATTTGCTTTTTCCATATTTTAAGAACAATATTTCAATATCATCAGTTTCTTTTGTAACTTTAGGTATTTTACTTTATGCATTTAAAAGACAATCGTTTTCCAAGGAAAAGTCCAAAGGCTTCACCAGATCACCCACAATGTCCATGGCACAAAAAATTGTTAAGAACACTTGTCTTAAACTCTGGGCTCCAGGAAGACAAAGACTTGGCTTATCGTGTCTCCTTGTTGTATCCCTATCACCCAGTTTAGTATCAGGCACACAGTAGGTGCTCAATAAGTGTTTAATGAATGAACAATAGGATTACTCCCAACCATCTTCCACACTTCCACCACATTATGATGCCATCTGAGAGAGCCAGTGCCATCCCTTTTGGCCATGAAGAAGAAAGGATATTCCTGAATCTAGTTTTGTCCCTGCCAATCTGCTTTTGTTCACCGAAGAGGATGGCATTTTAAAGGTCTGGCTCCAGGAGATCCTGGGATACTCACCCCCAGGATCAGGGCCTTCTGCTGCAGAGGAGTATAGTAGGCTGTGAAGGATACAGAGACAAGTAATTTCAGCATGGGAACAGGCCCTGAGTCAGACTCATCTTCCTGGTCTTCTGGTTTCTGTTTAGGGGCCTAGAAAATGGGGTCCATCTTCTCTGGTTCAGCAAAGACTGTATTTTGGAGTTGGATGTGACTTAAAGACCTTCTGGAACAGCCCTCCCTGGAGAACACTCTTTTTGTGATTTTCCTTTTCTAAACCCATAATTCCAGTCTATTCATGAGAAAAACATCAGACAAATCCCAGTTGAGGGACATTCTACAAAATACCTGACCTGTACTCCTCAAATGTTAATGACTCTGGGTCATCAAAAACAAGGCAACTCTGAGGAACAAGTCATAGCCAAGAGGAGCCCATGGAGACATGACAACTAAATGTATTGTGGTATTCTGGATGGCATCCTGGAACAGAAAAGGGCATTAGGTAAAAACTAAGGAAATCTGAGTAACATGATGTAATTTAAGATGTTAATAAGGAAAACTAATGTAATGTTAATAGGGGAAACTGACTATGGGATATAGAGTATTCTCTGTATTATCTTCACAATAATTCTGTAAATCAAAGCTTCTAAAATAACATTTATTTTTAAAAACCTACTATATCTACCCCATCATGCCACTCTCACCTGAGGTACAGAGTCAACTTCCCTCACTGCTCTCCCTCCCTCCAACTCACTCTCCTGGCAGCCAGCAGAGGGCATTCTCTAAAACGCAAATCTGATCTTACCTGAAGCCTTCCAGCAAAATATGGGCGTTGGATGGAAAGTTCGAGAGGTATATTGCAGAAGACAGACCTGGTATTTGTATACATTACCATTATGATACAGAAAGAATCCAGGAGGTATTTCTTGGATCCCTTGAAATAACGTTACTGTATCCAAAATTTTAAACAACTTGGCTTTTCCAAGGTCTTCCAGCTAGTCAGCCCTTCAGACGCCCAACCACTCGCCACCTGCCCCCCTCCGCCCATCACACGGCCACATAGTAATTTCCATTTGCTTTCCCCTTTTCTCTATGCAAACTCCTCGGCCTGAGCCATCTTTTCTTGACTTCTCTCCCCAGACTAGTTGCAGGGATCCTGCGCCCCCTTCCCTGAAACGAGAGAGCACTCCTGCATTATTGGATTGTGATGGACCAATCGACAAATTTTTTTCTACTACGAGCAAGCGAGAATAGATTCCTCTGGCTCCTCCACGGCCAGCTCGCAGTAGGCCTGAGGAAAGGTTTGGCGCACAATGAATAACAAGAAGAATCTCTGAATATATGGATGTTCCAGGTCGCAGTGCACTTCTGCGCGCATGCGCGAGAAGTGAAGGCGTGGGAAGCCGTTCGCTACCTGGCTGGATCCACTGCAGCCAGAGGGAGAGGGAGGGGCTTCCTCAGCTTCGCCCTGCCATTGGCCAGGAGGGTCCGCATTGGCCTGACGCAACACCTCTGCAGCCCCGCGGAGCTCACCCCCAGCCAGCCAAACCGCCCCCCGAACCCCGCGGGCCCCCGCACCCACCATCTTGCAGGCCAATACGTAGATCAGGAGGGTACATGCTGGCCTGTGGGAAAGGAGACTGGCTGCTGAGGACAGCGCACCGGAACAAAAGACTCGAAGCAGCACTTTGAATTTGCTCAGAACTTTATTAGGATTACCAGGGTTCACAGGGAACAAGGCGGGGCTTCTGGGGGAGGGGTAAAGGTATACCGCACTGACGAACCGGCTTGCATAGACACCGAGGCGGGCTGGCGGGCACAGCGGAGAAAGGCGAGGAATGGAAGGGAAAGAGAGAGACTTGGGAGAACAGGGTGGCAGCAGAGCCCCACAAGGCCACAGCGACCCTCCCCGCTTCGGGATCAAGGGTGTCCACTCCAAACTGCACGAGGAGGGGGATAGAGGGGCCCTGACCAAGGCATCACAATAAATACGTTTAGCAGCACACAGAAGCCTGCAGGGGAGGAGCGCCAAAAGGAAGGGCCAACCCCCCTTTCCCTCCCCCCCAAAATAAGAACTCTGCAATTACCAAACCATAAAAATAAACTTTAAACCCGTGTACGAAGTCGGTAACCCCCCAGAAGTGCAATGTGGGGCCGCGTGGCCGTAGCTGAGGGAGAGGGCCAATGGGGCATGGGGAGGGGAATACGGAGAAGCTGCCCCCAAAAGGGTAAGAGATTTACCCGGTTTTGCCCCTCTTCCCCGGGTTGGCCCAAACGTTTTGGACCTGAAGCACCTCCTCCATGTCGGAGTCTTCAGTGTCTTCCTCTCCTTCCGAGTCGTCTTCTATTCCTTCCTCTTCCTCGCTTCCTTCCTCATCACTGTCCTCACCTTGCTCACTGCCTGCACATCAGTGAAAAATGGAGAAGGATGGTTAGATGGGCAGGTAGATACCAGTCTTTGCTGGGAACAGAGCCCATAGCCAGGGCTTTTGGGGCCTGGGACCCCTCCCCAAGCATCAGGTAGAGGGGTGTATGTGTATGTGTGTGTTCTGTGTGGGTGTGGTGTGTGCGTGTGTGCTCTGTGTGTACACTCAAGCAAGCCCAGAGAGTGAGGGGTAAAGGGAGGGTAACAGGAAGGCAGGGTGGGCTCCCTGACTCTATCCTCTCAAAATCCATACATCTCTGAAGGTAGCTTTTTCTCTCATTGTATGCCTCAATGTGTCGCTTCCCGAGCTCGGACCTCAGCTGAATAAACCTTCTGTTCATCTGGAGGCAGCTCCCTCTCTCCTTCCCAGTTTGTTCCCAATCAGCCCCAGTCTATCTTCTGTAGCCCAATTCCCAACCCCCACTCCCACCCTAGGGCTGGGCAGATAGTTCTGCCTCCCTTCTCTGAAAGAGCTGCCATCTGTGGGAGGAAATGGGACCAGTAACTCCCTCAGTTTCCCTACTCTACCTGAAAATAGGTCCAGGTGGAGTCTATTCACACATTCAGTGCCTCCTTCCTTCATGTTCTGCTTCTGCCTCAATGGAAGTTTCCCAGGGACTCCATGGCCAAAACCCCCATTAGTGGTTGGTCTTCCTGCTCCTTCCACATCCCCCAAAGGCCTGCCTCTCCTTTGTCCACCCGCCCACAGGCCTCTCCCTTGTCTGTCCTCTGCCATCTCCTGTCTAGCCAAGGTTTGGCTCTATTATCATATCTCCTGCTCATTCCTCCCAACCCCAACTGCAATCTGGTTCTGCCCCTGCCAATCCATCAGAAGACTCTTGCCAAGGTCATAGATGATCTATTTGGCCCCACATCCAATGGACACATCCCAGTCCTCATTTTATTTGTCTTTTCAGCAGCACTGGACACTGCTGACAATCCCCTCCTTCTTAGAACATTCCACGACCTGGTTCTCCTCCTAACTTACCCTCTCACAGCCTTAGTTTCCTCATCTATAAAATGGAGTTAACAGTACCTACCTCGTAAGAGTTGCTGTGAAGATTAAATGAGTTAAACCAAGTAAATCACTTAGAATGGTGCTTGGCACATTGTAAATGCTTCATTGTTAATTGGACCCAATGAAGGTTAATTGGACCCAGAATCCAGGGCTAGCATTCTGCTCTGACTTGTTACCCTACTCCACCCCACTTTTTTTAAAAATAACTTCTGACTTCCCAGACAAATAATCAAACCACCTGCCTCTGGGCCACCTGTACCTTATGTCCAACAAAGCCTTTCAATTCCCCATCTTCCTCCCTGCATCCCATCAATCCCACCACTACCATGTTCCCCATACCAGGAAATGGTACCTCCTTTCACCAGTCATCCAGGCAAAAACCAAACCTGGTAATCACCTTATATACTGCCTTTCCCCTTAAACCTCCAACCCTTCCTCAGCATTTCCCAAAACACATTCTTTGGTGAGCAGTGAACAATGGCTTTTGTGGCCAAGAAGATCAGGAAATGCTGGGTTCCACACAATTTAAAGAGATTCCTTACAGCAGGACATCTTAGAACCTTTAAGGTGCTCACATACATGTGACTCTACATGGGGATATTATGGCATGTGGTAATGCCTCAACATATTTGACCACTGAACCTTTCTATGAGAAACAGCTTTCAGAACTGGTGAAGGGTCCTCAGAAGATAGTTTGGAGAACCCTGACCATTGTACTATGCATTTTCACTCTTTCATGAGAATGTCCCTAATGCTCCTTAATAAGAATGCAGCCTCCAATTCAAATGTCACCTCTTTTTCCTAGTTCTCCCCTTCCCCATTCTTCAGGGAGAATTAGCTGCTCCCTTTGAGCTCACAGAGTACATTGTTTTCACTCCCAGCTCCCTCAAACAAGCCTGGGAGTTCCCAGAAGGCCAGTGCTGGGTACAGAGTGCTGAATTGCAATGTGTTTGCCACTTTTCTCCCCCTCTCTGTGTGAACCTGCCCATTGTAGTTTTCTACCCACTGTCTCCTATCTCTTCTCTCTTCTTCGTCTTTTGCTCTGTTACAACCTTATCTACCCAAAACAACACAAACATTTGTTTCTTTGTTCTGTTAAATTTGTAAGTTGTGTTCCCTGGCCTTGTTTAAAAAGTTGCAGAGAATGTTCTTTTCTTTTCTCCACAAGAACAGATTGTGCTCATGCCTGGACACCCTGCCTGACCCTGGCCTGCTTTTCTGAGAGAAGAGAAAGACAAGAGGGGGTCTCGCTCACCTTCCTCACTGACCTCCTCCTTTTCTTCTTCCACTGATGAGGATTCTTCTTCGGATATGTTCTCTACCTCATCCTCATAGTCGTCCTGGTTGTTGCTGTTATCCTGATCCTTGTCAGGGTCTTCAATGACATTTTCATAGTCTTCAATGTCTCCATCATCATCATCGCTGCCTTCATTGTCACCTTCATTGCCGTCATCATCACTGCCCTCGTTGTCTCCTTCATTGTCACTGTCACTGCTGTCCTGGTCGTTGTCATTACTGCCACGGTGGCCACCTTTGGGGTTCTCATCACCATCAGCATTCTCACCATTGTTGTCAGTGTTGTTGTCTTCAGGGTTCTCACTGTTGGCTTCAGTGTTCTCCTTGCTGTCTTCAGGATTCTCAATGTTTTCATCAGCACTCTCATTATCAGTGGTTTCGTTGTCATCAGGGCTCTCATTGTCTGTGGTCTCAGTGAAGTCAGGGTTCTCACTGTCACAGAGGTTCTCATTGATGTCAGTTATCTCATTGTCAGTGGTCTCGAAGCAGTCGGTGGTCTCCATGAAGTCGGAGATCTTGATGTCATGAATGGTCTCATTGTCAGTGATACCATCACTGTCTGAGGTCTCGCTGATAATGTCTTCCATTAGGTGATAGTCATCAGAGTCTTCCATGATCACCACCTCATATTTGTCCCTGTTTTTACTGTGGGGAAACCTGGGTTGAGTATAGGGTTGGTGAGAGATGGTGTACACAGGGCAGACACTGAAAAGTGTTAAGTAAAAGGGGAGGAAGTACACTACAAGGGCTCCCAGGGATGAGGCTATGGTGGGGAGAGTCCCATTTCTGCCTGTCTGTGTAACCTCAGGCCAATCACACCCCATTTCTGGACATCATTCCCCATTTGTAAAACATACTAAACTGGATTTTATGATAAGTCCCTTTGGCTCTATAAATCCTGTGACACTAGCCTAGTCTTTGCCCCCACCTCTAACAAACCACCTCTCAGCCACCAATGCCCCATTACCTTTCTTCCTTGTCTTGCTTCCTTCTGTTTGCCCTGTAGCCCCCTTCTCCCATCATGTAGTAGCGCAGAGGGTTAACCCACAGGTCATTCTTGATAATCTGTTGAAAGAGAGGCAGGGGGAAGGGAGAACAGAGCTATGAGTACAAGCCCCAGAACCTACTCCCAATTCCCCAGGCACCCAAAGGCAAGCCTAGCAAGGCCTTCTCTGGCAGTTCTAGGAGGGGCCCCACCTCAGCAATCCTGTCGGCCTCTGGGAGGCTGTGGTTTGAAAACCAGCTGAAGAAGCTGCGGCTGGTGTCCTTGTTCCTGTGCCTGCTGGCCTGGGGTTCCTGGCCCCGGTGCCAGCGGATTGGGGTAGAGTGAGATACCAGCCGGCCTAAGGGGACAGGACGCTGTGAAGAGGGCACTGGGCATGGATAGATGGAGTGCTCATGGTTTTGCCCTGGGACTGCCTCTTACCCGAACGGTTGCGCTGGAACTCCTTGACAATCACCATGTTTGTGAAGTAGGGGTTTGTCTGGAAGTACAGCTTCATTTTGTAGCCCATGGAGATATGTCTGAGATCCTGTACCTGCTCAGGGTGGGGGTTATGGTGGAATTCCCACCACACAGTGGCCCCTCCCACCCAAGCCCCTCACCTCCAAAGACCAGATTCCTTGCCTGGTCCTAATGAAAAATAACTCTTTGGCCTGACCTGCAGATTGGTCAAGTAGCGGAAAATGTCCTCATCACGTTGGTTGATCAAGATTGAAATTTTGGGGTGGTTGAGGAACTGATGGAGGGAGCAGTTTAGGTCAAGGAGTGACTATTCAATGAGAGAAGGAGGGAAAGAAGGCCAGGCAGGGCAGAGCAAAAGAGAGGCTGGAGCAGAATTCCTTCTGTGTTCATGTGATGTATATCGAACAGGACCTATACTTTTATTACCACAATACTGTTTATGTGGTGAGAGCCTGTGTTTACGCAATGTCAAAACTCTGTATTATGTGGCCTTGCCACAGTTCCTATCTGCTATGTGTCTGGGTGCTGAGGATCTATGTCGATATGATGTTATGTTTCTGGGTGCTTGTTATGCTATGGGGGCTTGTGTTCACAAGACATTTCATGTCTGGGGACTGAAGGCTGGTGTCCAAGTGATGTTCTATCTGACTGCTGAGGGCCTTTAGTCACATGATGTATATTTGGGTGTTGGTCTGTGTTCACATGATGTGTGTCTGGGTCTAAGGGTTTGTGTCTTAAGTGATGCTGTGTCTGGGTGTTGAGAGCCAACAGTCACATGATGCTGTGTGTCTGTATGTTGAGGACCTGTGGCCACATAATAGCTTGTCTGGGTGCTGGGGGCCTGTGATAATTTGTATGAGAATACCAAGGAATCTGTACTCATATAATTCTGATAGAATGTTAAACCTGTGTTCCTAACATGTTTCATGTATATGTGTGCCCCCAGCAATGAGCTTACCACCAATAGTGAATGGAATTCTTCCTACTCTCCCCTTTCCTTCATTTAACTCCTTGCTCTCCATTACCAGGTACTCCTTCTTCTGGCCCTTCAGAGCTCCAGCCCTTTTCAAGTCCTCCTCTCTCCAGCCAGCATTGGGGTCTCCCTCCTATCTAAGCAGACCCCTAGGCTCACAGAGGCATTGTGACTTAGGTACCCTTTCTGGGTAATTTCTCTGCTGTGTGCCCTTCTCCTCTCTCTTCACTGTCTGAGTCCATTTATATTCTCTTTGCCCCCTCCTCCTCCACCTTCTGTGTGCCCCTCCCTCCACCTAATTTTGGTCCAATTTTTCCACTGTGTGCCCCTCTGCTACCCTACCCCTTTCCCCATCTGTGATCCCTTTTTTTTAATTTTATGTTTTGCTTCTCCTCTACCTGCTTTCTCATCTGTGGTCTAGTTTTTATGCTACATTTCTCCCTCCCCACTTCACAGTTTCTAGTCCAGCTTCTCTGATGTTTGGCCCACTCCTTCCATCCCTCCTCCACCAAACCGAGTCATTCTTCCAATAGGAGCCTGCCCCCACACCTTTTCACCCTGTCTGGCCCTCCCCCACCAACCCCCACTTTATGTCATGGGCTCTTGGCCCATGAGTATAGATGACAAGGATACTGCTTTGACCCAGAAGCCCGGGATATGCTGGATGATGAGGTCTCTGTGCTCCAGGAAGGGTCTTCGCATCTGGATGAACTTGCGCTTGAGACGGAGGAAAGCCTTGCCTGCCTTGATGTTCACCGCCTCCAGGTCCAGTTGAATGTTTTCCAGTGCCTGCAGGATGCACTCTATCTTCTCAGCATTCTTCTCTTTGCTGGCCTTCTTCATCTTCCTCTGCTTTCTCTTCCTCCTCCTCCTCCTCCTCCTCTTCCTCACACTTTCCTTTTCGTCCTCATCGTCATCTTCCACTATGATCACCGTCTCTTCCTTCCCCTCTGGACCAGCTAACCTCTGGTACCCCCACACCTCTGCGCTACAGGTTTCTAGGACCTTGTCTTCAACAAAGCTGCTGGGCTCCATCACCTGAAAGTCAATTTCCACGCCTCCGGAAGAGAGGCTTCCCCCTGAAGCCTCCGGAGAGAATGCTTCCAGGCTCTCCATAGGAGGGGGCTCCCCCCCGTACCCTGACTCGATCGTAGGCTCCCAGTCGGGGCTCCCAGAACCGAGGGTGAAGTACGCGCGGACCCCCCCCTCCTCCAGAATGACATAGGGGGGCGGCGGGGGCAGAGCGGGGCCCAGTCCCACCCCCCTCATGTCAGCCAACACCTGTGCCGCCTCGGTTTCCTCCTGGAGCCTCGGGCGCTGCTGGGGTGGAGGCAGGGGCAGTCGCAGGAGCGGCGGCGGCGGCGGCGGCGGATTGCGCTGAGGGGGCTCGGAGCTACTCAGGCGGCGGGCCTTAGCCGGAGGCCCCTCATCCGGACGGTCCATGGTGATCACGCTGACACAGCTCAGGGGATCCCGTTCGCCTCTTCGCTCTCAGCCGGGCCGCCACTGTCTGTGACACCTGAAGCAGAGCCACGGAGCCGCGGTGCCTCACGCGACCAGCTCTGCTCACAGCCTCGCTCTGGCGTTCCCTTCCACAGAGCCTGCCCCACTCCCTCCGCGCCAAGCGCCCAGGCCCCGCCCCCTCCCTGACGCAAAGGGCCCATTCTGCCTCGCCATTGGCTGCCAGCTGCCGCGGCCGCGACCGCACCCCCTCGACCTCTGCCGGCTCTCACGCAATCCGCTTGCCAACACCACACCTCATCACTTTCTGATTGGCTTCCTGCTCCGGACCCGCCAATCATCGGGCTCACTCCCCCAGCGATGAAAGGGAAAGTGCAGGACAATTGGCTGCGAGGAAAGCTAAGGGAAAGAAGCCCCTCTTACTCACCCTTCCAGCGTTTGAACCAATGGGAAAAGTACCAGTGGTTCCGAAGACCAAAAAACAAAACAAAAAAAACAAACGCAGGCCCTGAGCAGGATGTGCTCAAAGAAAATCGAGAGCCTCTCTATCGTTCTCCCTCTCCTCTCCCCTCCCTTTCGCAACTACGCACTTTTAAAATCTGCCCGTTTTCCCTTCCCCGGATTCCGCTCCTATGGCGAACTCTGATAGGGCCGTTGGGGGCTCAGGTTGCCTTAAACTAGACTGAAATTTAGAAACCTCCTGGAATTCTGAAACCTAGAGCCTTTGGTTTGAGGCCAGGTTTTGACGTAGCGTTTTACATTTCTGCAAAATGGTTCTAGAAATAATAATCACATACACAAACTTCCTCTCATCATCAAAATGATTGATTCAGTTCATCTGCCAGATTTTTCGACAGCCTTCTATCTTTTCATCTACTCAATTATCCTCCTTCCAATTCTTTGCTCTCCCTTTCCCTAGTGTATGCTGTTTTTAACTGTATTCTAGTTTTTTTGTTTGTTTGTTTGTTTTTGCTAGATAGACGGTCGCTTGTGAGGCATGGTGGTGACGTTCTGGCTTTGGTCTGGGATTCACATCAGGAGTCGGCTCCTTATTTTGTAACCCGATCAAAATCACTGTCGCTCTCTGAGCTTCAGTTTCCTCTCCTCTAAATTAGACATCCCTAAAGAGACGTTTAGGAAACTGCCCATTGCAGCCTTGTTGTGGCAACACAGAATTGGGTAACTTAGAGACCCACCACCAGGGGAATGGATAAGAAAAATGTGATATATGTATAAGATGGACCCCTAGAATGAATTAGATCTACATATGGCATGGCAGGATCTCTCAAAAACAGAATGTTGAGTGAAAAAAGAAACAGAACAAGATTTATAGTACAATACTGTTTATGTAAATTAAAACACATAACAATACCATATATTTTTCACAGATACACATATATGTAAATAAATACATAAACGGTGGATTGGAAGGATGTATGTTAAATACACGAGAGTGGGTGCTTGTGTGGGAGAGGGGATGGGATCAGGGATGGGTAATGAAGGGGACAAAACAAAATGAAATAAAGAATAAATGGGCCTTGCATTGACCAATGATGATATTGTGTGCCAAGAACTGAGTATGGTCAACTTAATTCTGTGCACCTGAGAGAATATGTAAATAGTACCCTATCTACCCCCACCCCTGTAAAGTAATTGAGCTCACAGGGAGC
Organism: Manis pentadactyla; assembly: GCF_030020395.1. NCBI lineage: Eukaryota > Metazoa > Chordata > Mammalia > Pholidota > Manidae > Manis > Manis pentadactyla. Next base: position 47,087,427 of record NC_080038.1, on the reverse strand, counting down.
AGGCTGTCTGAGTTAGACTCCCAGGCTTGGGTTTGCCCCCAGTGATATCCCTCCCTCTGAATTTAGTCAAAGCCTACCAAAGTCCCAGCTATATACAGTGGACTCCTCAGTAGAGCTCCCATCCCAGAGTGAGCAGTCCCTTCAGAAGCCATTACTTTGTGGGGGCATTTCCTAACCCCATCAGTTCCCCCCAAGTTTGATTCCAATTCTCAGTCCCCATTCTCCATGGTGGTCCAGTTTCAGGAACACCTTGTATAGGGTTTTGTAAAGGAGACTGATACAGGAGTTGGGAGTGGTACCTGGGACCAGGGTTTGGGATGAGATGGGATTCTCAAAGGGTTCTGTCCCCCATGTTCAGAGCCTGAGCCAAGAGAGGAACATCTTATGAGATGGGAGTCTACCCTCTTGTTGCATACATACATAAGGTTTTCAACTTCCATCTCTCTGATGGCTCTACTTCCCGCAGCAGGAACATACTCTAGTTTGTCTCCTCTCAATTAGGTGCAGACATATACATGTGTTATGTGCACTGTACATGTCTCCACATACAGGCATTTGCTCACATGTGTGCACTAGGCCAGGGTGCCTCTCCACACAAAATCACAAGAGATACACACTGTCTCACTCTGTCATACCTCCCCTCCCCACCTGTGGTCACACAGACAGGACACATAGACACAGACACATGAACATACACACACATACACACACACACAGTCAGAAAAGGGAAATACCCAATATAGCATTGTTCATTTGTTTTCCATTTACAAAATCCAATGGTGAATCCAGGCAGTTAGAAAAAGGAAATGGAGGAAAACCCTCCTGAATGTACCCTATCTACCCCCACCCCTGTTGTTCCCCCCCAACTCCCTGGGAAAGGCACCCCTCCACCACTATCATTGAGAGAACAGGCACCCCCCAGCCCCAGCCTCTCAGCCACTCTGGCCTGCCTTTCCAGGGGTACTCCACAGCCAGGCTCATTACTGTCTCTCCTGCCCAGAGCGCCCTCCCCATTTTTCTTGTGTCAAGGCTTCCCCAGTTCCGGGGCTGTCTTGGGGTAGGAATGGAGCTTTGGGCAAGAGCTTCTATTGGGAAGGGAAAGTGGGGTGGATAAATAAGGATCTCCTCCTTTCCTGGGAAATGAGAGGGGGATGGAGAACCTGGGCAAGAACAGGCAAAGGAGCACCAGCCTGGCTCAGCAGTCCATAGGAACTGACCTTGACAGGGGCCCAGAATGGACTCTGCCCCAAGAGGGAGGCTTGGGACCTCCCACCTGGAGGATCTGGCTGCAGTGTGCTCCACTTTGGGTGGAGGGAAAGGTGGTGGGAGGGAAGGGGAGATGGGCTGCTGGGAGCTGTGGGCCCAGAAGGGCTTCCACAGAGGTCCTTGAGGCCCCTGAGGCTTGAGGGAGACAAAAAGAGGTCAGATAGGAATGGACTAAAGTCCACAGTGCCTTGGAGCTTATACCACTGTGAGTTGCCAAGGCCCCAAAAGGATTTTCATCTCCAAGAGAGCAGCATGAACGAAGGAGACAATTCTGGGGTTGAATTCTGCTCTGATCCCCAGCTCCGGGATCCATCTACTCTGGGGAGTTTGGCTCTCTCCCTACACTCTCCTGGAGGGGATGTTCCTGCCTCTGTGGCACCCACATCAGCCCTAGTGGTGCTGGAGTGGATTTCCATTCTCAAAAAGAAGAGCTGAGGGCCGAGAATGCAGCCCAGCTCAGGTCTCTTTGGCTCAAGGCGTACAGCTCACATCCTGCTCTTAATCTAGTTGGGGCCCATCTCAGGGGTCCTCCCTCCCCTCCTGGCTTCTCAAACAGATGCACAAGAAACACCTGGGAGGTCTGGGCACAGTGGGGAGAGAGAGGAGACCAGGCTTGGGACCAAGGTTAGCCTAAAACAACATTGCATACAACATAGCAATTAAAAATCTCTGCTCCATGGGGACCCAGCGCCCTCTTTCATCCCTCGTCAGCAGATCAGTTTCTCCCTAAATATCCAGGCCTTGCTAAAGGGCTTAGAAGAGGGAGTGTGCATGGAAACAGAGAGGGCAATAAGAGCTCTGAAGTCTATTTTACACGACAAATTTCCTCCTTCTGGACAGTTTCAGGAGAGACATTAAAGCAGGAAAGCCTGTCTCCTCAGCTGTTACTAGAACCTGTATTTTCAGTTTTGCTTTTTCTCTAAATTGTCACTTTTGAGAGAAAGAGAAATTGAGAGATTGAGAGACTGAGAGAGGGGAAAGGAAGAGATTGTAGAAGGGGAGAAGGAGGTGGCAAAAACAGGCCCCACAGAACTAGAAACACCTCTTTCCCAGTCCCCTTCCCAGTCCCCAACCCTGGGGAGGTGTTGGCAAAGGTGTTTAGATTCCAGGCAGTCTGAGGGGTTGGGGCTGGAGCTCAGAAAGAGAGGCTCCTGTATGGGGCCCACCCCTTCCTTTCTGTTGGCCCCATTATGGTGGCTATGATCTTCTTCATCCTATCTGCCTATCAGACTGCTTCACATGACACAGTAGGGTTCTCTGGGAGCTGGGGCACCTCCTGTGCCCCAGCAGGGGGCGTGAGTCCTCAGGCACTTCTTGAGGTCCTTGTTGAGCAGGAAGCAGACGATTGGGTTGACAGCAGCCTGGGCGAAGCTCATCCAAACAGCAGTGGCCAGGTAACGGTGGGGCACGGCACAGGCTTTCACAAACACTCGCCAGTAGCAGGCCACAATGTAGGGTGACCAGAGAAGCAGGAAAAGCAGTGTGATTGCGTAGAACATACGGCCCAGTTGCTTTTCACCCTTGACCTCATCCATGCCCAGCAGCCTCCGGCTGGCTGCGTGCCCATTCTGCCGGATACCCAGCAGAGTTGGTGGCATGGGCCCACGACCAAAGCCGGCGATCCAGTTGGCAGCAGCCTGGCCTGTGGCCCCAGGGCCATGGAATGTCCAGTTCTGGCTGATAGCTGGCACCATCTGCACTGGCTTCATCTTACGGTGACGATACTCGAAGAGGAGCAGCTTGCCATAAACAGCATGTGTGGCTGCCATGAGCACAGCCAACATAAGCATGAAGCCCAGCGTGTCATTGGCCTTGAAGTAGCGATGCTCAAAGATGCACTGGTCCTCCTCACGGATAAACTTGTAGGTGCCCACATCGAAGACGGGTGGGAAGGCCATGGCCACAGAGAGTGTCCAGGCCATGCAAATGACAGCTGCACATGTCCAGAGTGTCATGCGCTTGGCATAGAAGCGGTGGTGAGCAATGGCCATGTAGCGGGTGACACTGATGCAGAACAGCATGAAGGCTGCATGGAAGCAAAAGAGCACGGCCATAAAGGCCACAATCTTGCAGCTGAGTGCACTGAAGGTCCATGAGGAGCCGTGGCGCACAGAAGCCAGCACAAAAGGGAAGCAGACGGCGGAGCGTGTGCCATCAGCCAGGCACAGGTCCAGCAGAAAGTAGTAAGGAGCCTTGTGCAGGGCACGCTCCTTGAGCACCAGCAGGGACAAGATGGCATTGCCCACCAGGCTCACACACATGATCAGTCCCAGAAGCACCATCTTCACATAAGCTGATGCTGATGGTGGAGGCAGTGTGCCGCTCACCTCCTCGGGCTCTCCAGTGGTGTTGGCCATACTGAGGGGCAGGGGCTGCTCCCAACCCTACAGGGCCAGCCAGTCTGGTACTTGATGGACCCTGGAGGACTCCATCAGTTGTCCTGCTGGGCTGTACCTGCAAATGAGGATAATAGGGGAGACACAGACACAGAGAGACAGAGAGATGAGGGCAGGAGAGAGAGAGAAAAAAACACACAGGGAGGCACAGATAGAAAGATAGAACAAAGAAGTACAAAATGGTGACAAAGATATAAATGGATACAAATGGAGAAGGATATAGAGGGAATGAGCAAGAGTGAGAAGAGATAAGGAGAAAGACAGCACCAGAGAGACAAGGAGAGAGGGAAGGAAAGAGAGGCAGAGAGAGGAGGGAGAGTGAGGAAGAGAAACCCAAGAGAAAGAGACAGAGAGAAACAGGTGGAAAGGCAAGGCAAGGAAGAAACAGAAAGGGTGGTGTTAGTGTGTGTAGGCCACCTCCCCACTACCTCCCCAGCTGGTATCAGCTCCTGCCTCTGGCTCACTGCTGCTCCTACCCCTCCTGGCTGGATGAGGGTACTTTACCTCTCTTGATGTCCCAGGTTACCTGTTTCCTCCATTGGTGGGTCTCTGGGGAAGGATATTGACATGACTTTTCTTCCCCTCTGCAAAGCCCTAATGTTGAGCTTTTCAAACTCTGACTGCCACCCATGGTAAGAAATACATTTTACATCACCACCTCACACACATCGCTGAAGCAAATGTTTCACAAAACAGTACTTATCCTATGTGCTGTGTATGTCATTTGTTTCTATTCTGTTTCGTGTAGTTTGGTTAATGCTGGTAGCCACTCATTAAGTAGGTTTTTTATTCATGATTAGGAATGTGCTGAGTGTGCTCATGTTCAAGGAACAGTGGGAAGACCAGGGCAGTTAGAACAGGGCTGGCAAGGGAAATGGTGGTAGGTGAGGTCACAGAGGTGTCTGGGGCAGTTCATGTAGGGCTGTGAGCTATGATGAGGACTTGGGTTTTATTTTAAATGAGGTGGGGAGTATGTGTAAATATGAAGATGTAGGTAGGCTTATGTGTATTCACTTATCGAAAACCTATTGAGCATCAACTGTGTGCCAGGCACTGGGGTACAGCTGTGAACAAGATAGTCACAGTTCTCTGCCCTGCTGAAGCTGACATTCTAGATAATAAAGAAGGTATATAGGTGAAGTAAAGTAGGTCAGATGATGGGAAGTTCCTAAAAATAAAGGAAGTCAGGGGAATATAAAATAAAAGGTGGGGGAGGTGCAATTTTAGATGAGGTGAGCAGGGAAGGCAGCATGGAGAAGGTGCCATCTGAGCAATGACCTGAAGGGGGTGAAAGAGTGAGCCATGTGGATATGTGAGGGAAGAGAAGTCTAGGCAGAGGGAACAGCCAGAGCAAAGGCTCTGAGGTGGGACTACACGTGGTGCATTTGAGGAAGAGCAAGAAGGCCAATGCGGGTGGAACAGAGTGAGCAAGGGAAAAATGGTGGGTGGTGAGATCAGAAAGGTTGGCCAGGCCAGATCATGTAGGCCATGGTGAAGAGTAAAAGTTACTCTGAATGAGATGGCAACCATGGGAGCTTTTTGAGCAGAGGTAAGATGTCCTATGACTCAGGATTGAACAGGATCCCATTGCTGCTGTGGCACAAAGGTGGAAGTAGGGAGGCTATTTAGGAGGCTCCTGCAGTAATTCAGGTGAGAAATAATAGCAGTCCCATACCCCTTGCCCTGGTTTATTTTTCTTCTTAGAATTTCTCTCTTCTAATGCACTATATAATTTACTTTTAAAATCTGATTTATTGCCTGCCTCTCCCTGTTAGAACGAATGTTTCTCAAGGGCAAAATTATAGATTCACACACTCTCCTCTAGAAGAGCCGTGTATAGCATGTGCTAGGCTCTCAGTCAGAAGCTGTCAAGCCAAATGGTTGAGAGAGTAAATAGGTTGGTGGCTCAGAGAGGCATCCAAGTAGTCAGACTGGGCAGTGCCTGAGTGGTGGGACATAGGAAAGCTTGAGGGGAAACAGGAGGATTCCTTGTATGTGCGGCTGGGGCAGGGGGAGTGAGGTGTGACAAGGTAACACAGAAGATTCCAGGGGAAAGGCAGCAAGGCAGGTCAGGCAGAAGTTCAGCTGGGCTGGATTTGAGGATGGGAGCGGCAGGACTTGGGTGAAGCTCTTTCTACACCCTTCCTCCCAGGATAAAAGTCTACCCTCTGCACCGATACCCAGAAAAACCCAACTTGGCTTGCCACAGCCACCTGGAGCCAGGTTTTTTTGCTGGTATCCCAAAATCTCACAGATGGTGCCAGTAGGCCATGAGAGGTTGCAAGAGCAGGGGCTCAGGAAAAATGGGATTGGTGGGCCCCCTTTTGGCCCCTAAAGGCCTAAGCTCCCCTGGAACCGTGGACCAGCTGATAGCTAGATGTACGTAAATATGCATGTGCGCGCGCGCACACACACACACATACACACACACATACACACACACACACACACTCCTTAGCCTTGAAGGGAGGCAGGGAAAAGCAATAAAGACTGAATGTAACAGAGTCAGAGAGACATACAGAGAGTGACAGAGAAGGAATGATGAATGAATGTATGTGTGTTTGTGTGTGTGTGTGAGAGAGAGAGAGATAGAGAGACAGACAGAGACGAAGACACAGCAGGGAGAAAAAGAGAGAAATAATCAGAGAAAGGGGAGAGAGACAGGAAGAGATAGAAATAGGCAGACGGGAAGAGAATGAGAGTGAGAACAAAGAGACACAGAAACAGAGTGCAAGAGACAGAGAAGGCAGAGAAGTAGGGACAGAGTGAGAGACAGAGAGACAGAAAGGGAGAAAGAGATAGAAAAAGAGACAAAGGGAGGAGAGCAGGAGAAAGAGACAGAGACTGAGAGACAGAAGGAGAGAGATAATGCCAGTAAAGAGAGATGGATATAGAGAAATAGAGGTGGGGGTGGGGCCTGAGAGACAGATAATAGGGAGCCAAGGGGGAAAGAGGCAAAGATAGAGACAGAGAGGGAGACACAGAAATACGCTAAGACCAAGAAGGTGAATAATGCGAAGCTGAGTCTCAGTGAAAACAAAAACGAACACCAAAACAAAGAATAAAACAACAACAACAACAAATAGCAAAAAAACAAACCCTGGTGTTGCCTGGAAACCTGGGGCAATTATACAAATAAGCAAGGAGAGGGTTTTGAGCACAGATTGGCAGCGGCAGCCTGGGCACATCAGAGACTAAGGATGTGTGTGCATGCACGTAACACACACACCTGCTTGTGCCCGACTCCCTTAGATAGCAGATACACACCTACACACTCACAGAACCTACTGCTATGGAAATCCGCAGACAGCAACCAGCTCACACACAGGGACACCAGCGCCCGCGCACACGCACGCACACACACACGCACACGCACACGCACACGCGAGCGGAAGGTATATCTGTACCGCTGCCTCCTTCACACGAGCTGGGTACCCTGCCCAAACGCCCACGCTTCATCTTCAACAGAGGCGTCACTGCCCCCTAGGGGACATTTTTGGAAATTTGTAGGAGCATTTTTGGTTGACACAATGTTAGGGTGTATGCTTTCCTGGCATTTAGGGGTCCAGGGCGAGGATGCTGCCATCCACTGATTTGGGGTGCAGTCCAACACAGCCACATCCCCTAGGCCTTTAGACTTGTAATGACCTGAACTTAGAATCTAACTCTTTCACACAGAAACACAATATCCCCCCTGATTTAACATACCCTGAATTATCCTGGAATACAACTTTTCATGTAAGTCCAGAGGAGACTGTACTTTGCTTTGTGGAGCAGTTTCCTGCAGTTGTTCGCTATTTTGGGAAATCTCACCTCTAGGCCTTTGCCTGTCGTTTCTCTGCACTTGGTGCGAGAGGCGGCTTGTTTTCCACCCTTCTAAACCCACGTTTACTCATGGTAAGATATTCCAAAACTCTAATTACTTCATTGATTCCCCTAGGGAGTGTCACGTCCGAGCATTTACATATCAAAATACAAATTATTTTCCTATATATCTCTTACCTTTTATTTCTACTTATTTCTGGTAGAGTTAATACAATACAGATACTGCATAAAATACTACATGGATTTTCTTTTGAAATTATATGCACAGAGATTATATTAGCTAAGAACTTCATGTCCAGATAGTAAGGTGGTGCTACAAAATACCTGTTACATAAAGAGGGTGTTGGGTATGAGAGGGCTGAGAACCATTCAATACACAAACACTCACACACATACATGTGCAATGGCCTGTAAACCCACAATTGTAACTCCACACACATGCACACATGAACTCTCAAATCCTGAGATATACACACACACAAACTTACTCACATGAAGACTCATATACACAACCTACCTGAGTATCCAAATATTCTCACATACTCAGACAAATTCTTATAACACACATATGTATACAGTGGCATACCTACATCATCACCTATACAAACACCATTACATACATTAACACTCAGATTCAGTTACTTGCATATGCCAGCATGCTCACATGAGCTTAAACCCTGCCACGTGCACACACACACACAGAAACATGCACACATATGTATACAGACAGAACCCCACTCAGATAGCCACAGATATATATGCATGGAGGAAAAAAGAGGCAAGTGAAAAACTCATACACACACACATTACATACTCCAACACACTCTAACACACGGAGATCAACTGACCCAAACCCTGTAATGTAGGTTAGGTACACTCAGCAGCATAGATATGTACATCCTGGCACATGTACAAACACATAACAATTTATGTACACACTCATTTATGCAGAGAAGTGAACCAATTGCAAAACACACACTCCCTGGCAATATGCAAGCACAACCAAACACAAAAAGTGCCTGTAGCTACAGTAACACAATCACACACACAGATGTGTACTCACACACACAGACACTTACTTGATGTACACATCCTGCAACAGGTATACACCCAAAGACAAATCCGCACATGTGCACAGACCGGCCAACTCCTTCACCTACAGGGGGAAACGTTAACAGAGCTGCCTGACTGCTGAGCACCTGCCATTGTAGGGGCCAGAGCAAGAAGGGGTTCTAGGGCGCCATGTGAAAAGGGAAGTTGTAAATCTTTGCATCACTTCCTGTTGAAACATCCCAGATAGTCTGATTATTACTTTGACTGCAACTTGCTCATCGGTGAGGGTTTTTGGTTTTGCCCATAATGTACAATTTTTGTTTTTCTTTTAATTTGATCTCATTCTTATTTTTCCACAACTTTTTTTGGGGGGGGAGGGCATCTCTCATATTTATTTATCAAATGGTTGTTAACAACAATAAAATTCTGTATAGGGGACTCAATGCACAGTCATTAATCAACCCCAAGCCTATTTCTCAACAGTCTCCAATCGTCTGTAGCATAACGAACAAGTTCTTACATGGAATAGAAGTGTTGTATGATTGGCTCTTTTATCACTCTTTATAGTATTAGGCATTCCTAAATATAATTATCTCAATAATTTTCTTGACTGTTGCTATTTTGAAAGACCTTTTCTTCTAGAACATTTCAAACATAAAAAAGTAGAGAGGATACTGTAATGAACCTCACCGTGCCCACTGCCCAGATTAACCAATGATAGACTCACAGGGTTTTGTTTCACCTATAACTTAACCGACTTCCAGAGTGTTCTGAAGCATTATCTATTATACCAGAGTATTTCAGTAAGTATTTCTAAAAGATACTCTTGTAAAAACACTACAATATCATTTTCATTATTTGTTGGTTTATTTATTGATTTACTTGCTATTGGCTTTTGATATTAAAAAAATCAGCCAAATCTGATTCTTGGTGGTATTTCATAACTACTTTCATAGTTATCTTTTATTTGTAGGCAAAAATATTTATCAGTGTAAGTCCAGGAAGAGGAAATCCCGGGGCAAAACAACTCTAAAACCGAAATCAGTCAAAGGGAGAAATAAAGTTTAAATCCATTTATTGCTTACAAACCGCAGTCCCGGGGCCTTCTGTCTTCCCTGCTACAGCAGAAGCAAAACTGGCCCCTCCCCCTCACCTCTCAGGTACAAATTAGCCTTCAGTTGCCCAGGTAATTACCCATTGATATGGAGATGAACTTCTCTCCACCCCTGAGGAATGGTGCAAATGCAGTAAAGCCATACTTCTTTCCACCTCTGAACGCCTATTGATACGCAGATTTACTAAAGCCAGGCGAGATATTCTGGAAATATTACAGTTTTACCCACAATCAGTAAGTGAATATAGCCTGACAGGAGATGAACTGCACTGATTCATTAAAGGAAAAGCTGGGCCTTTATGGCTTTGTTGCAGAGTGCTGCTTTCTTCAAAAAGCAGAAGACCTAAAATTTGCTTCTTGAAAAGAACAGTTTTCAGAAGTCACAATGGTCTGCTGACCTCTTCGATACCTTATATTCAAGTAGATTTAATTTTTAATATACTTCTTTTCCCATCAAAATGGACTTTTTGCTTGAAGCCGGAAAATCAAGAGACTCACCAGACAAACGCAGTAGTGTTCCCTCCTAAGAAATCGAAGATGTCCCTAATTTAAGCAACTTAATGAGAATTGTCTCAAATTCTGGATTCGGCTTTCTGCCTCAGCCTTAATGTCCATTTGCATGGCAAAGTTATCAAAAAGAAACTTCATTTTCCAACAGGCTTTGTTGGTCAACTGACCTCAAAACCGTCTGTCACACAAAAGATTTGGACCTTTCAAAGCATCTGGAGGTGCAAATTGAGAAACTGGCCTCTTTTACGAGATGGGTTGGAACATCCTTAGATGGAGCTCAACCAGCTAGTGACAGGGTTGCATGGTTAACCAGTAAAGCTAAGCTGGTCCTCCCAGCAGAATCTCACATGTTAGCAGCCTGCCAGGAAATGGTCCACATTGTATTTGGGACCAACGAGGTAAAAGGAATATGAAAGGGGCCACTTTCAATTATTGCTATTAGGAGACACAAGGACGACAGGTCATAGGATGTCGAAGCAACACTAACCCAGATTGTTGAGTCAAAATGGTTTTCGTTTTATGCTGACACATCTCTGGATGTTGATTAAACTGTGCTCAATTCAATATTATACTAGTCAGAAAGCCTGAAATGCAAGAAGCACCAAAATAAATGAAGGTTGAAGTATTCAAAGTGATACATTAATATTTTGAAATATTGCGGAAACTGCGTAAGCCTGTGGCAGGAAATTTACATCTGGAATTTGTTCTGAAAATGCCGAGCTTCATTCACAGAGAAGCCCTCGTCTATGAATGTTTGCCTGTAGGTCTCATTTCCACAGTAAATGATGCTAGGTGACTTTAATTAAATCCAAGGCACTACCCACCTGCGTGTCAGCTTTCAGTGAAGCAGTGGGTTCAGTACACCCTTCTCCACTGTTTTAAACCTAAGTGTGTAAGAATTTTGGAAAAGGTGCATGAGCTAAAAGAAAATTTTCAGCATTTCTTTGTGAGTGATTCTTACTTTGCAAATTTGATGCTTACTGTCTTCAACATATGGCTCTTTGAGTGCACGAATACAATTACACTGAAAATTTTAAAGGCATTAAACAATATATGAAAGTGTGCTGACAAGGTTTATGGATGTGAAACCAAACTTCAACTTAGAATGAGGTCATGTATGGTTCCCTGGGTGACTTTCAGTTGTTGCTCTAAGTTGAATACTTAAAAGGACTTAGTAAGATGAGTAAAGCAATGTCTGTGTCTATTTAGAGGGAAAGCCTCAAAATTATTTTGAAATATTCAAAATGAGAATTTTCTGTTAGGCTCAAAATTCATGAGCATTTGTTACAAGAAATGTTAGTATGGCATTTGATTGAAAGAAAAGAAAGAGCCGTAGTTTTAAAGAAGGATCCACCTTTGATGCACAATATTCAAAGGCTACAAATTATCCAAGTTCTGATTACTCATGAAAAAGGAGTTTTAACAAAAACAAAGTACTCCTAGACTATGTTCTGCCGCCTACTTATGCAAGCAGTTTCCTGTTGATGGTGACTAGGAAGAGGCAGAAGAGATTATATTGCTATTTTGAGAGTAAAACCTGGGTCTCTTTCCTGGTCAGGGCAAGAACAAGTGAGCTATAAAAGGGAGGAGAAAAAGGGAAGCAGGAAGAAGACAGGTTGGTATAGTGTGAAAGCACCAGCCATATTCAACACTAGAAACTGATGCGTCAGAGAAACCGAAATGGAATCTGAAGACCCGAGGGCTCGTGCTTTTGAGGTGAGCTTTGCTTATCTTCCCAATCATGCTCGCAGCTGTACTTCATACATTCAAGCTAAATTACCCAGGACATTAAGGTAAATAGTGCCGGAACAACTTCCAAGGAATGGAGCTTACCTCCAACAGCATGCCTACCAAGATCAAGAAACGGCAGGCCCCGATGAAAGTTTATATCCGTGTCAGAACTGCCAAGTTATTTGCTACATTTGTTCATTTGGGTTTTTACCAAGAAACACAGTAACCTGACGTAGGAGATCTATGCTCAGCACCAACTTATTTACCAAATCCTGATGAAAGTGACCATAAAATAAGCCCCGGCAGCCATGACCAAAGGCTCAGAGGAGTGGGCATGAATGTGGACTGTTACGAATTTTCATGGGTAGAAAAAAATTGGTTTCCAGAAGCAAGCTCGAGTGTGCTATGAAAAAACTCTGAAAAGATTTCATTTGAAGGTTGTATACAAATTCAATATTTAATTATTCCCCTAAAATTTTGCATTTTTCTTTTTCTTGCCACAATTTGTATAATATAATGAAAATGTAAGGAATTTCTTTTCACCAAATGTCAGTACCCCTAAATTCTCTTCAGTTTATTTCAGTGTGCCATACAAATAGTTTGCCTTCTCTGTGTGCCAGGTTGTGAATGCCCTAACACATTCACATCTAGTTACATTGCAGAGACACACTAGCACACAGGCACACGTGTACATGGAGGTTCAAATTTGCACTTACACCCGGACTTACACCAGCTGATAAGCGCAATCAGGTACACACACACACACCCTCCTCACAGAAAGAGTCGGGCGTGTGTGTAGGTGCCCATCTACCAGCAAATCACAAAGATATACAACACACACATACAGACAGCCCACCTTCTATAGAAATACAGGCCTAGGCAGAAACACATTCACCATTCACATGGGCACATGCAGACACACACACACACCTGCAAACCAAATTGTTTGGACCCACGTGCTTTCAGACACAATCATGTGTGCACAGACATAAGAACTGACATTGAGACACAGGGCAAGTCCTATTCATATCCTACAGACTCAGGCTCTCCCCAACCCCAGGCTCTTACACCAAGAGGTTAAAACCCACTATCTTATACAAACCCTGCCCTGGACACAAACACGTACACACAGTACAGACACAGACATGCGCACACATACAGGAACATCACTCAGGCTCACTGCTACACACACACAGGCAGGCAAGCACAATGCAGGCTCACACATACACAACCACATAGTCACTAATGCTTATAAACACAGACACAGACCCTCAGAGGCACACACACACTCACACCTACAGATACACTCACATGACACAGATACACACATCCTGGTCCATGGCCATGTAGGCACAAATCCTTTACACACACACACACACACACACTTGCATCATCTAGCTCTGGACACACATATAAACCTGGACACAAAGCTTCTCACATTTAAAGACTCTCACAACAGAGGTAGATTCACATGCACACATTTACATCTTGACCACTAAAAACCTGTTTACATATTCAGATAAAGCACACTGGTGCATGTGCACACGCACACACACGGAAGCATGCTCACATATGCAGATGTGACAGCAACGCAGATAACACCTGCACTCATATGGACATAACATTACCAAGGAAACAGGTGTGTGCGCGCTGAGAAATACACACAGGGCCAAACCCCATCTGTCAACCTCTTAGACACACACTTCCTTTCTCATACACCCATGGTTTTATATACACACATGGTTTTATATTTGTACACTTATGGACAAATCCAGTTTTATGTACAAAAACTCTCACATACACACAGGACCTGCTCATTCTTTTATACATATACATGGATATGGCAAATGTCACAAGCATACACATAGAAACTTCCTATTCATGCTTGCAGATGAACACATACAATGTTACACATTGACGCATGTAATAATTATAGTACTAGGTAAGACCTTAATGGCACAGTGGTCTCATTATGTACCAGGCACTGTCCTAAGCACTTTTTTCAATCTTCACCCTATGAGATAGGCAGCATTATTACCCCCACTTTACAAATAAGAGACTGGGGCTTAGTTGAGGTTAGGTGATTTGCCTAAAGCCACACAGCTACTTAATGACAGATCTAGGATGCAAACTCAAAGCCTGGCTCCAGAGACATTGCAGATCCAACTTAGTCACATGTAGGAATAACTCATCTCATAGACACATGCAGATACACACCAGTCTAACAAGCACATGCACACACAAGCCCTGTACCAGCACACGCAGGTACAACCAGCCACACACACGTAGACGCGTACACAAACATGGATGTGCTCGCATTTACAGACACTGCAGCAGAGGTATATATGCTCTAGGAAAGATAAACACATTCATACACACATGCACAATCACACATGCCACCCAGACGCACTCACACTCTCAAACATACAAAACACCCAGATATACCACCTACACACCATCCAGATAAATCCACACTCATATATGAATACACCCACATTCTCAGATACATTCCCCATCCAAATACACCCAAACACTCTCACACACACTAACCAGATATACTCACATGCACACACACACACCCAGATACACTCACACTCAAACAGCTCACACAGATACACCTATACGTTCTTTCACACACTACCCAGATACACCCTATCTCTCATTCTCCATCCAGAGAGAACTCCACACATCCTACTTAGACATACCCACTCTCTTTTGCCCCAACTTGATAGGTGCACATTCTCTTTCTCATACACATCATTCAGATACACCCACTTTCACACACATAGCCAATACTGATACAGCTACACTCTCTCACACACACGTCCCATCTAAACACACTCATCTTCACATATACACACCTCAACTAGACCTACACTCAAAGGAACTCCACCTAGATACAGTCACATTTACACTAACTCCCAACTCAGTACACCCCTACTCTCACATACAGCATTCAGATACACTCAAACCCACACATACCCCCAACCCAGGCATAGCTACAATCTCTCACACATGGTATCAAGACACACACCCACCGTTCAGACACTCCACCCACATACTCACACTTACAAATTCCCAACCCAAATGCAACCACACACACACACACACCTACCTACAAATAATCCAGAGACACCCACTCACACAAAGATCCTATCCGCATACACCCACACTTTCTCATGTTCACCTCTTTCTTTCTCTCTCTGTTTCTCTTCCTCCCACACACATACCCCAAACACAGCCTCAGTCATAGAGCTTCACCCAGATACATCTACCCTCTCATACATACACACACTATCCAGATTCATCCCATAGGAACCACTGAGATAGCCTCACACCCACACACATCATCGAGATATACTCCCTTACCATCTAGATACACCTACATTCACCCACACATCCCACCCAGATATATTCAACTGTCACACGTGCCATCCAGGTGCACCTTCCCAGACACTCCACTGCCCACATACATCCATGTTCTCATTCCCTCCACACCACCCAGGTGCACCCAGGTGCACTCCAAACAACACACTTCCCACCCAGATATGTTCCCCAAAGTCTCTCTTCAACACACCCCATCCAGTTACACACCACTCACACACATACCCAAATACATACACACTCAGATACACAACCAAAGCTCTCACAACACACCATCTAGATATACCTTACCACACACTTCACCACACAAATATGCCCATGTTCTCACCCACCCACCACCCAGATACACCCACATTCAAACACATTCCACCCCAAATACACCCACACACTGTCATAAACAGTCAAGAAGTACCCTCACACTCTCTCTCACACACCATCCAGATACACCCCCTCACACCTCTAATATACTCACACTTACCCCCGACCCAGTTAAACCCAAACACTTCCCATCCAGATACACCTACACACTTCTCCCACCTAATACATCCCTGCTCTCACTCCCCCACCACACTCAGATACACCCACACTCTAACACACATACACAATACAGATAACCCCCTCTCTTAATCACCGTAATCCAGAATACCCACATTCCACACACACAATGCAGATGTACCAGACTCTCTCACAGATGCCACACAAACATATCTCATTCACATACACCCCCACACCATCCACAGATACCTCCCTATTAGATACACACTCATGTACACACACACCCTCACCCAGATGCACCCAAATTGCCTCTCTCTTACATATACACACCATCTAGATATACTATATCACGCACTTCCACTGACAGATATACTTGTGCTCTCACCAACCTACACACCATCCAGATATACCCACACTTGAATGTTCCCCACCCCCATACACCCATACTCCCTCTTGCACATATTCTACCCAGAAACACCCATGCTCTTTTACACATACAACACAGATGCATCCATACTTTCAAACACATCCATCACCCAGATAGCTCCCACTCTCTCTTGCACCATCCAGACACACCCATAGCCACATACTCCTCAAATATACACGTCCTCACATATATCTCCACCCAGCTACAACCAAACTCTCATTCGTAACATCCTCCACCCAAATAAGTTGATGCTTTCATAATATCTCACAAATGCACCATCTGTGTACACCTACACTCACACTCACCCCTCCCATATACACCCAGGTGTCTCACATACACATCTTACCCAGAAACACCCAGGCTCTCTTATATACACACAATCCTAATACCTTCTCTTTCTCATTCTCTCACCAAATACACTACCCCCTCCATACACACACACACACACACACACACACACACACACGCCCTACTCTGCTTAGATACACCTTCACTTTTGCATACACATTCACATCTAGATTTCTATCTGGATGGCATAATTTGGGAGCTCTCTGTGAAAACCATTAGCTACTATACAGTGTCACTTTGTCCTGGGCCTATGATGGTGGGGGGATGGGAAGGGAGGTCTTTGTGTTTCAAGAAATCCTTTTCTAAAGAGGTCACAGACCCCCTTCCGTAGTAGGACATCAGCCATGATTGGTCCTCACTTCTTGAGTGTGAATAATGACAGGAAGTATCCTGAGTCCCCCACAAAAGCCCAGCACAGGGTCAAGGTCAGAGAATACCCAGAAGGGAGTCGTGGATTCACTCAGGTGTTACAGCTTGCCATCCTGCAGGATGTCCACACTGTTAGAGCCCAACATGGTCTATTGAGTGCCACTGACTCTCAGACATGCACATAAATACATGCTGGGCTGCATGGACCATCACACAGACTCATAAGTATCCTCCCTTATCACCCCCTCGGTGATAAGGCTTATCAGCACAGACCCAAGGCGGCCAAATATCCCTCCCTCACACATACTATCAATCAGGCACATGAACAAATACGTGCACTCTTCCCTACACGTAGGCACACTCACAACAATGCACACTCACACTGTACTTGGTCCCACATGTGCGCATCCATTTACTCTCAAACATAGGCATGCATTCATGGTATACATTCACATGACAAAATGCCCATGAAGGACATACATTCACTCACAAACATGTGTATACACAGGCATACTTACCCATGTCCATACACAGGCAGACTCTGTAACACACCCAATGAGACAATGAATAAACATGATACATAGAGGTGAGCTCCCAAATGTATGTATGCACACACACATGCTCAGACATGACCACATAAACATATTCACACATGGGTGTACTCACACACATAAACACCCAGATGTACACATGCTTGTCAATGAGATGATGTATTTGCATACAGACATTCTAACACACACAACTGGGCATGTATGCCTATAAGCATATTGACAGGCACACAGACTTCGTAGACTTGCACATCATTCATTTCTATATTCACACAACCAGATGTGGAGACACAAATGCACTTACAAAACACACTCAAAATCACAGACATGCACACCATGTATATTTACATACATTCATTCGCCCATATAAGAAACTGTGCAAACAAAAGAAGATTCGTTTAGCTTAGATTCTCAGATACACTTGGACACAAAGGTATGTTCACACACACGCACACGTGGAAGAACAATCACATGTTTTCACACACTTGTACACCTGCATGAGAAGAATTGCTCACACTCATCACAGACACACACATGCAAGGACATACTCAAACACAAGCACACAATCAAACACACTTGTAGGCCAAGAATGGTATGCACACTCACTTACACTGTTCTACAACATATGCCCCAGGGCAAACAATGTTATGTAAACACATATACACTTAGATGTGTGTGAACACATAGGTAAATATACACACATGTTCACTCAAATGCACACACAGCCAGATGTTCACACACACTAGCATACATACACACATATACACTCACAGTCACTCACAGGTATATCCGCACTCACATTCAATCACTCAAACAAAACACTTAATAAGACATGTATACCCAAGTATTATGAAGTATGGTTATTCATGGATACCACAATCAGACATGTACTGATGTATAAGAGTATACCCACAAACATAATTAGACACATACACAAATGCATTCATTCACCTATGTGCATAGCCTTTTGTGCATATATATGCAGGCATACACACTTTACAGCTAACCCCACCTACATAATTAAATGTGCACACATACCCACAAAATGTATTTCTCATGCGCAAAACATGTATTCACACACTCCCCCTACCCACACAATTAGTTCCCCTCATACTAGTGTGACCATCTTCACTAACATTTCCCTAATCAGATATGGATCCATAGGTCTGTCTACATACAAATGAATACCCAAACATGTGTGCACAGACATATACATGATTCAAAGTGCTGGTGAATTCACATGGACATTCACACATAGGCTACTCACACATATACATGACAGATACGGCCACACAGAAGCATGTTCATACACATACAAGCAAGGACACACACACACATGCCCTTACACTCACAAACACACCATTTAGATGCTCCTACCGTCATATGTACACGTAGGCACACATGAATATACATAATCAGATACAACTAGATTCACCTAATTGACATGCATACCCAGGCATTCTGAAACCCTCGCATTCATACACATACAATCAGACATGTACAGTCAAAGAAAAATTCCTTATCTTGCACATATACAATCAGACATTCAACAGGCCTATTGGCTCGGAGAAACACACCCTCACTCAGGCTCAGAATCAAACGTGCTCACTTGCTTACTCAGAGAGACATGCAAAGTCATACTGACTCCCCTGTGTACACACAAGCCTACCCAGACAGCCACACACAGGCACACATTATCACATGGCCTGCTCATATACATCCACAGTGCCCTTGACCAGACACACAAATGCAGACTACACACAGCCACGCGTTTTCAGTTGTACCTGTACACCCACACTCAGGCCCAGATGCCTACAGAACACAGGCTGGGTCCTGTCCCTTCCACACCAATTGCTTCTTCAGAGAAGTCTACTCTATACCCCAAAGCCCCACCCCTCGCTGACCCCACAGAGGGGGTCTTCTGGGTCTCAGTCTTTCCCCTCACCCCACTCCTTCCCTGGACTTGAGGATCCTCCTCCAGCCACCAACCCCTTACTCAGTGTTCTACCGCATCTCTACACTCAGAAACCAGCCAGCAGACCCCACTGGATACCCAGCCCTGGCCCTAGGTTAGCATCGCCCTGGGACCCGTCCCCCACAGGTCTGGATGCTGCATGGGCCACACCCCAGCTCTACCGGAAGCCCTGCAATCTCAGAAGCTTCAGCCTTGTCTCCAGGCCCTGCCAACCACTGACCACAGGCCAAACTCTTGCCAAGTCTCCCCTCAACAGGGAGACGCATACATCACCAGGGCCAGGAATGCTGCAGCCTGCAAGCCAGGCGTCTGCTAGCCCCCAGGGTCTAGAGTCTCTGTTTGTGTGTGTGCACAGACAGGGGCAAGTGTAGGGTAAGGAGCCTGGAGTCGGGTGGGGGTGGGAGGCTCTGCCCACAGGCGTCGGTTGTCACTCCCTACAAATGAGGAGTGACAACTCTGGAGCTGCTCCTGCCTCCCTTCCGCTCCCCTGCCCCAAGATCTCTGCTGCCTTCCCCGGCTCTCTGCCAAGACCCTGGAGAAGAGGAGCCAGTCCTTCCCCCAAATAATCAATAACAATATTAATCATGAATAATCAGCAACAATATTGACTATGAGGTTTGCTGACATTGCTTCAAGGGCCACTTCTATGCACGTCCTTTATTTACATTTAGTCACTGCACACACCCATGATGGAAGGGTTACCAGTCTCTTTGACAGATGGGAAAAACAAGGTTCAATAAATGGCACACTTTCAATGAAGTTGCAGAGCCAGTAGTTGGGAGAAGGGTCCCTGGAGAATCCATATTCTCCACGTACCAGGCTTTCCTGCCCCACAAGACATAGGGGACCACTGGCCACTGTGCCCAAGGCCACAAGACCTGGGGATCTCAGACACAACATGGGCGTCTGAAGCAGAAGTAGTGAGCCATGGATGGAGGCTGGGGCCCACACTGTGGGGGCAACCACGTTGTGTCTGGCCCCTGCAGCTTGTGTGGCCCGGTCCTTGCCCCCACAGAGCCATCAGGAAGCCTATTGCCTGGATGTGCTCCCCACCCCCACATCACCTTCCTTTCAGTCCTACAGTCCCTTCCTACTCCTGGCTGGGAATCACAGCAGTACCTTCAGTGGTGAATGAGCAAAAGTCTGTGTTACCTGTCTAGGAGAGGCAGAGGAAGGTAGGAAGGAAGGAAGAAGGGCAGAAGAGAGGGAGGGAGAGGGATGGGAGAAGGGAAGGAGGAAAGAAGGAAAGAAGGAGTGGAGGGTGGTCTGGGGTGGGAGCAGCTTCTCTGTCGTACCTATCCACCTACCTGTGCGCACAAACACACATACACACACACACACCCTACATGCAGGCCAAGGAGCCTGGAGGAGAGGGAGAGTGGAGGAGGAGGAGAGGGAGAGGAACAGCGCAGGAGGCTGAGCCTGCCCAGGGCGCAGGCGTTGTGAGGAGAGCACCTCCGGTCTCCCAGGCATGCCTCCCACAGCTAGCACAGGGAAATATTAACAAATTTTTATTTGTTAATGCGACCATAATGATACAAACAGAGCCTGTGTAGGGAAACAGGTGTCAGTTCCCTTTCTCATGGGATATTTGGGATTGGGGAAGAAGGGATGGGTAGAGGGCTCTCCAGGCTTGGGTGCACAAGTAGCCCTTATGATGGAGTGGAAAAGGAGAGACAGACAAGAGTCAGAGAGACAGAGAGCACAGCAGTGATGGAGAGTCTGAAATGTGTGTGAGGAGGCAGAAGAAAAGTCCCAGCCCCCCATTCCTTGGAGGGATGCTGACTACTTACCTGGGCTCTCTCAGCAGGGCTGTCTTGGAATCCAGCAAGGGGGTTCAAGCTGTCTCACCCAGGATAAATCACAGCCCAGGCCACGTTGTGGGACCCTCAGTGATCTGGCAGCAAGTGACACACTCCTGCTTCTGTTGCCGTGGATACAGCCGGGCTGGTCTAAATCTCAGACATCAGGGGAAGCAGCACCAGGAGGGGTGTACCAGGCAGGGCTGGGGGTGTTGAGGAGCACCAGGGGGGCAGCACACAGCCTTGGAGTGCCCAGCTAGCTGGCAGGTGGGGGACCGGGCAGGTGCTTCCCCCAATACACACTCCCACCCCCATCTTCATGCCACCACCAAGCTGGGAGGGGGCCAGCGCTGCCAGTCCCCACCTCGCCCCCTCACCCCCCACCCCGCCCCCGCGTCTGCCTTCTGGCCGCCGCCTTTTGTCCTCAGAAGACACGGTCCCCGCGGGACCTCTGCCAACCCTCTAGCAGATGCTCAGGGGCCAGGGCTCCTCTCTGGGGGCACTCGGGCCATGGCCTGGGAGAGCCCCAAGTTGGGGGGCTCTCGTCCAGGTTTACCCCGCTCCCCAGTCCTGGCAGAGATGGGGAAGAAGTGCAGGTCCACAGCCAGAGGCAGCATCAGAGGTGGTGCTGGGGAGGGGATGGGCGCCAGAAAGAGGGGGTGGGGTGGAGAGAGAGGCTGGCCTGATAGCTGTGTCCCGAGTTTTAGATCCGGGTTGAGGAGGGCGGCTCAGAGCATCCGAGGGGGGCCCTGATGCAAAACGGGGGCATCATGGGCTTGCTGGAAGGATGCTCCTGGCCAGGGAACCACCCCAGCTCACACTAATCCAGGTCCCAAGATGCTGGGGACACCTAGCCTGGATGGAGCATGAGTGGGAAGCCCGGGGACCAAAGCTGGACCCCATCCGGCCTGTCCGTCCCCCCTCTCCTCGATTTGCACAGTCCCTGCCTCAGGGACGCACGGAGGAGGGAGGGAAACAGGGAGGGAAGCAGGGAGGGCGAGGGAGTCTGAGCAGGCAGGGAGACTCCCAGCCGCCAGCTTGGTCCTCCCTGGGGCGGGGCGGGGCGGGGCGGGAGCCGCTGGCTGGCCAACTGGGTGGGGATGCTGGCGTGGCGGCTGTGCTGCCAAGACAATAGCCGGCTGGCGAAGTCAGACTCGGCCTTTCTGAGATGCTGGAGAGAGGCATGCGTGGAGGTGGGGAGAGGTGGCCAAGGGGCTGCTGAGAGAGCAACTCACACGGTTTCCAAATACAGAGGAGGCAGGTGTAGGGTTCTAGGTTGGAGTAGGCGCAGGAAGGTCCTGTGGAAGTTTCTCAAAGGCTTTGGGATGGGAGAGATGCTTAGAGCTCTGAGAGGTAGGACAGATAACCTTATTTATAATGTGTTCCATGGGCATTTTACCCGCAAGGCCTTGAGGTGGCCTGGGAGCCCAGGGGTGGGAGAAGAGGCAGGGAGCATTGCCCAGCTCTGAACAGCCCCTCCCAGGATACTTCCTGAGAAGTATACTACTTTCTCTGGGCCAGTAGATAGGCACACACCCACACTTAAAGCCATGTTCCACTACAGCAGAATGGCACAGGTGAGGAGAAATGCTGGCAGGCAGAGATTTGAAGTCAAAGAAAAAATATTTCTGTCCTGAATGGATTAAATTGGGACCAAATGATGCCTTGTGGATCCCCTAATTTGTAGCAGTCAAGAATTCCAAATCTCTAGATAGAAGCAAATATCATATCTAGTGGGGAAATGTTGAATGCTTTCTGTGTAAAACTGGGAATGAGGCAAGGATGCCCACTATAACCACCTTTATTCAACTTGTACTGAAGGTCCTAGTTAGTGCACTAAAGCAAGAAAGACAAATAAAAGACATAAAGATTAGAAAGGAAGAGCCAAACATACAACTTCATTAGTAGTCAATGAAGTAAGAACACCATGCTCAGTAGAACTAGTAAAAAGAAAAATACAATACTGAATGTTGGTGACAATGTGGAGTGATCAGAATTCTCCTACAGTGCTGATGAGAGTAGAAGTTGATATAATCATATATACACATACTCAATAGTCGAGCAATCCCACTCAATGCTTGTATGCCCAATAGGAATGCTTATATATGTTTGCCAAACAACATATGCAACGATGTTCATAAAAGCACTATTTGTAGTAGTTCGAACTGGAAACAACCCAAATGCCATCAACAGCTAAATGATGAATAAATTGTGGAATATTCACACGATGGAATACAGCACATTGATGAGAAGAAATGCCCCACAACTATATACAATGTGGATGAATTCCCCAAACATTGTGCTGAGCACAATAAACCAGACACAAAAGATCACATGCTGCATGATTCCATTTATATGAAGTTCTAAAACAGGTGAAACTAATCTATAGTCATAGAAGTCAGAATTGTGATTGCCTTTGGGGCCTGAGTAGGAGGCCCAAAGAGACTTTCTGCAGTGCTGGGAATGTTCTGTTTCTTGATTTCTGAGCTAACTACATGGGCGATTACTTAGTAACAATTCACTGAGCTGTGCACTTATGCCTCTTGTACTTTTTAAAAATGGGTGTTACACTTCAACTAAAAAAATTGTTTCTGAGAAGAAAAAGGGAAATTAGCAGTCAGATTGTTTCATCATAATGGGAGGCAAAGGTGGGAGCTGGGATCTGTGGGAGTTTGAAGATGTCAGGGGCTGTGTGGAGAGAGGTGTTGTGTAGCGTGCTGCTTGCTTGGGTGAAATGGGAGTGAACAAGAAACACAGACAACACAGACAGACAGACAATGGCTGCAGCAGCCCCGATGTGGCGCAGCTCCTTTATTATTATATTGCCTTTCTGGGACCTCAGCCAAGTGCTATACTTAGCTTTCCCTTCTCAGGGGGGACAGGCCAGAACACCTTGTTGATTTTCTTAGAATCTGCCCAGTAAGCAGGGGCGGTGTTTTCACACGTCTCCCAGGTCTCCCTGTTTTCATCGTGAGGCGTCCTGGCTCCTTTTCGAGGACAAGATATGTTTTTGTGCGCAGATAACTTCCAAGGACTGCACCAGTATTTCTCAAGCTGGTGCTTTCCCATGCTGCGTTCAGACATGGGGGATGACAAAAGGCCGTCCCCTACATCTCCTCCTTTCTTTAAATATTACATGGCTGAGATTGAACATGTCAAAAGACAGACATAACTTGAGCATATATAGATTTAAACAAACTACTGATTAAATTGTGTACACACATTAACAGAACAGGAATACAGATACATAACAAAGGCAGACTTACAATTACCAGCCATATCTAATGAAACTAAGGAAAGCAGTCAGGTAACTCAGTCAAAACTTATTGACAATATGATGGATATCACCTAATTGAGTTTGGATAGTTTGAGAAATATCAGACAAATTGAAACAACACATTCTTGGAAACTGTTCACATCCTATACGTTCTTTTAACAGCAGACAGTCTATAGTAGCGCAATTCTGAAGCACCGCAACTCATACTTCTCCCAGTTCTTGGTTGAGTTCAGGTAGTATAGAAGCACAGGCCAGCTTAGATATTTCTGCATTCCAGCGACGAGTCCAGGAACCAGCAGGAGGAATGCAGCTGCAACCTCAACAGTGGCAGGATCTAAAAGTTTCAAGTTGTCATCACAATCAGATGGCAGAGCTCGGAGAAGTCTCTTGCACTTATATCCAGGATGATCTATTAGGGCAGGAAGAATGTGTCCCACACCACAAACACCTTGATAGTGTGAAGAAAGGGCTTGATATGTTTTGTTATTACACAAAAATACCCAACTGTTTGGAGGTCTGTATCTAGAAGACCATTTTACATTGATTGTAGAATTACAGTAAGAGTACATGAGTACAATTAATACATACACAGTCAGTAATTATAGTAGTACTAACAGGTAAATTTAGGATTGGGCATCAAGAGTAAGCGCTTTAGGGGGAAGAGTGATATTTATGTAACATGAAACATTCAGTAATAAAGTTTAGCATTATTTCTTTGGACAGTGCTTTCCAGGTAAATATATATCAGATAAATAAGCCAAATTAGTCAAATATTTTCCTTGATGAGGAGAAGAAATTCCTCTGACATGTTCCAGGGGCCCTCTGGAAAATATCAGAGTCAACTAGAGGTAAAAGTACTTTTTTAAATTTGGTCTTGGGAAGCTGTCAAAAGTTTTTAAGGCACTTGCCTAAATAGAATTATAGTTATTAAATAACACTTGTTATTTAACTAGAATGATAATAAGAAGGTTTAAAAGCAAATACAGAAGGTTACATAGATGTTAACAACACTTAGCTTAGTCTTTTTGATATTAAGATCTTATTTTCTTAAATACTCAGACAATTCATTGAGACTTTAAGCATAAGAAACTGTTTTAATAAACAATTAGAAAACTTTCTACAATCTTTCAACATTAAAGGTAGAGTAATAAACTTTTGTTCTTTTAACAAACAAAAACTCTAGTCTTGCTGTGTGTACTTGATATCAAGATTTATTTGCTTTAATTTCACATAGCATGACTATCAATTTTTTATAAACTTTTTACAACTTTCCTTTTACATTCAGTGTTTTCTTTCTTTAAATAAAAAGCTGTGCTTTTGAATAGTTATCTTCTTTTACTTTCAATACAATGCATTTCTATTCCTTATACCTTCTCTTATTAAAACACACATTCTTTAGCATACAGAAATGTTTCCCTTATTATATTAAGTAGACTTAATTAAAACTTAATTTGAGGGTAAGGAATTGATGACTTATGGTTCCAGTGGTTCAAATGAGACTTTTGTTTAGACACTTTGTTTCTTCTTGTTCTTAGTGTCGTCATGAACTCATGGGCTTTCTTTTCTTCCTTTTTTTTTGAGTACACTTAATGTGTTTGAGTTCATTGAAATCATTGTTCAAATTACCCCTCATTTGGCCAGTGGGAATCCCTTCAAGTTTGCTCCTGCATTTTTTTTGACACAACGCTAGTAGTTTTTGATAGTTTTCTTGCCTTCTAGCATGAAAAGATGTCCCAAGCTCATATCGATCATTTCCTGCTCTGGACCCGGAATCAGCCATTTGTCCAAGGAGTCCTGGTTTCTTTTCACTTGGGATGTATTTACACAAAAAGATAAGGGTGCTAGGTATGAGCACTGATACTGGCTTCCACTACTTCTGGTAGTTTCCGTGCACAGAACAAGATTTTTTTTCCTCTGAGAGAAACAAAAGTGTCATTTTCCAAGGTGTTGGTGCAATTTTTAAATTTTGTACTTCAAAAGTGACACTTCTGCGCTGAAAATCTTGGCTCCTAGCAACATTTATATAATGGCTTCTTTGCTGTAAAGTAATAAAACCAGTATTTCTGCCAATAATTAGACTCCCGAAAGAAGCCTAAGATTTCTTAGCAGCTCTATTTGTCCTTGGAATATATTCTACTAAGGATATGCATTCAAAACACTGTGCTCTAAAGTTGCTGGAAAACATTATATTATCTTTGAAAGCTATATCATGACTGTGATATAGTTAGGTTTATTTGTTCCAGTTAATTTTCAAATTTTAGGGATGGGATTTTAATTTTTTAATTGAATTTTAATTTTGAATATGTAAATAAAGCAGTTTTCTATTTTCAGTATGTACTCTAAAGTATATAACTTCCATCCTGTCCCTACACTCTGTCACACCCCCTCCCTCATAGGTGACTCTTTTTGTTAGTTTTTGGTTTATCCCTCCAGTGTTTCTCTTTACAAATATAAGTATCTACCTGTATGCTTATATATGTATACCTATATACTTACATATAATACTTGTACTTTGCACTTCCCACGTTTCTTATGCGAAGATAGCAGACTAGATACGCCATCTTACACGTTCTACAAGCATCTACTGAGTGCTTATTATGTTCCCAGCACTGTGCTGAGGTACTCGGGCAACAGCGATCCCAGTTATCACTGCGTTCTAGTGTATTTTTCAGTATTACCGTTAATTAGGTTTGCCGCTCTTATCTGTCTCTCAGGAGACAGTGCTCCTGGGTGCCACCTCAGTGTGACTTATTTATCTCCCACCATCTTACAGAGAGCACTGACAGTGATAATCACTTGTTCCCTCAGCATGTCAAAAGAATAAACGTATTTTTGATTACACAAGTAGTGCATGAAAACGTGCATATTGTGAGACGCTCGAACAACACAGAAGTGTATGGAATAAGAAGCCATGGTTTGCCCTTACTGTCACCCAATCCTGCTGTACTTGACCCAAACAATTATTCCTGCAGTGGTTGCCAAACTGTGGCTTTCTAATTCCGTTATTCCTTCTATATTTATCAGCTCACATGCTACAATATGAAAGAGCTTTCTTTTCTTCTCCATTTATTTATTACTCATTCATTTAGTTAGTTTTGTCATACAGATTTGTGGATTCTTATTTTATTCAATGGGTTATAAACTGCGACATTCATTATTTATTTAGATGCCCAAATTGTCCCAGAATTTGACAAAGGGAGTCCTTTCAAGTTTGCTTCGGTGTCCTTTTATATGCCCATGTTCTCTGAGCACTTCCTAACTTAATGGAACAGCAAGATGTTCCAGGCTCATCTTGTACTTTTCCTGTCCCAGCTTGGGAAACAGCAATTTCTCGAAGAATCCAGATTTGGTTCCTTTTGGTAGAGATACCAAGATATGGGTACTAGGTGTTCTCATTGCT
Source organism: Manis pentadactyla (assembly GCF_030020395.1). Classification (NCBI taxonomy): domain Eukaryota; kingdom Metazoa; phylum Chordata; class Mammalia; order Pholidota; family Manidae; genus Manis; species Manis pentadactyla. The sequence goes on along the minus strand of NC_080038.1, from coordinate 47,059,507 downwards.
GCAACTAGCAGGTCATTCGTTCTAGGCCATCTCAGTGGGTAGAACTAATAATACACACACACACACACACACACACACATTATCTATATCTATCTCTCTATCATCTATCTTTGTGATCTATCACCTTAAAAGTCATGAGTGCATACTAGTACTCTTATTCGAGTCTCAAACCACAGGTTTCACTCTAGCCTTCTCCCTTTCCATATTTCAGACTCCCTTCTCTGACAGGGAAAAACCTGGTTCTCATTATCCACAATATATTTACTTGTTTGTTCAATCCTAGGATACACATTCATTAGTTTCAGAACTGCCAATTCACACCGCTGTGAAAAACAAAGCTACAAACTAGGGTTTAATATTTGGTTACAGTTCTGTTTGTTTTTCCTCTTCAGCATAGTTATGTTTCCATTTGGAATAAGTGTATTTGTTTCTGTTTGTATTCCATATTGGTCCCCCTCTCCCTGTCCTTGCTGATTGATTATGTAAAACACTAACACGATTTTAAAAGTCAAAACTATGCAAAAAATTATACCCAGAGAAGTGTCGCTCCCCCATCCCCTGTAGCTCATTCCCATCCTCCAATCCTTTTCACCCCATTCCCACTCATCCCTTGTAGGTAATAAATCTCACTAGTTTCTGCTTTACCCTTACTGTGTTTCTTTTTGCACAAATGACAATATATATCTTTTATTTCTACTTTCTTAGACAAAAGATAGCATACTATAGATATTCTCCATTGCACTTTGCTTTTTCTTTTGCACTATTCACTTCACAAATATATCCTGAAAATGTATGTACTTATAAAAACATTTTAATGGTCAAATATAATATACATACACAAAAGTGCATAAAACATATATTCATTTTTAAGACTAATTATCATTCTAACACCTGTATAATAACTACGCAGGTTAAGAAATAGAACATTGTCCGCACTCTAGAAGTCCTCTGGGTGACTTTTTTTTGCCAATCATAGCTCTCACTCTTCATGAATTTTATGGCATTTACTTCCTTGCTTTTCCTTATGGTTAACCATCTTAGTTTAGTTTCACTTTTTTCAAGTGGAACACACACACAAAAGTGCACAAAAATGACGGATAACTTGATGACTTGTCACAAAGTGAGCATACCCAACTCAAGAAACAGATCATGACCAGCACTCCCAGAAACCCCACCAGTACCCCCTCCCAGTCACTTTCTACCTCAGAATATCATTGTTCTGACTTCCAGGGGCATGGTTTAGTTTTGCACTTTATATAAATGAAAAAGTAATTGAGTATATGCTTCTTTTACTGAATTATGTCTGTGAGATTTATGCACTCTGTTCACTGAAAATAGTTCATTTTCATTGCTGAGTAGCATCGCATTGTGGAACTATACCCCAATTAAAAAAATCTGGTTCACTGGCATTGTTGGGAACTTAGGTTGTATATACATAGCTTGTAATGAAGGAAAAAATAACCTGAAGAGCATAGCTCCACAAGTGACACAGACAGATGAGGCAGAGGGTTGCAGAATAAGTTCTCCATGTGAGTTATACGTGTGGAGTGATGGGTAGATGTTCGAGATGTTTGAGGAAAGTTTAGAAGGATGAGAAGGTAGGGTCTCCTTGGGAGATGAGAAAGGGGGACTTTCGGCAGAGGGGCAGCATGGTGAGGATCTGAGAACGGCTAGCATTTTGGGAAGGCCGGGCCACATGGAGCTGCACTTGGAGGTGGAGGGGAGAATTGGGGCTGCCAGGTAGGTTGGTGAGTCAAAGGACATGTCACAAAAGTCCTAACGCGTGGGCTAAGAAAATGAGACTATCCCTTAGAGGATTGGGAAACTACTGAAAACATTTTTTTCTCTCCTCCTCTTCCTCCTTCTTTATTTTCTCCTTTATCTTTTAAGCAGGGGCATCATACGGCCTGTTTTGCAGTTTAGAAGGATCCCTCCAGTAGCAGGCAGGGAGGCCTGTGAGGAAGCCACAGCAACATTTAGGAAGCAATATGTATTGGTGGTTAAGAGTTAATGTCCTGCAATCAGTCTTCCAAATGTTCTCCAGCCTAGTTCTCTGTCCTGATCTCCAGACTCTCACATTCAACTTTTGACTCAACACCCCCACTTAAGTGTCTAATAGGCCTTTGCAAACTCAACACAACCAAAGCTGAACTGACCTTACCCCTAAATCCAGCTCCTCCTGTAGTCTTTCTCTTATCATGTTGCCAATTCCACCCTTCTGGTTGCTCAGGTCACATTCTTAGAGTTATTCTTCACTCTTGTCTCTTGTTCATACCTCACACCCAATCCATCCTGAAGTCTACTAATCTAATAGCATTTGCATTTCCCAGATTTCGTGTAAACAGAATCTTACAGTATGTTTTCTTCTTTTGTCTGCATAATTAATTTGAGATTCATCCTTGCGGTTGTGTGTCAACAGTGCATTCCTTTTAGTGCTGAGTAGTATGCCACTGTATGCATATACCAAAATTTCTTTATCCATTCAACTGTTGATGGACATTTGGGTTGTTTACAGTTTTTGTCCTTTATAAGTAAAGCTGCTATGAAGATTTGTGCATGCATCTTTGTGCGGACATATGCTTTCATTTCTCTTGGGTAAATACATAGGAATGGAAAGACTGGATGGTATAATAGATGCATGCTTAACTTTGTATAAAACTGCTAAACTGTTTTCCAAAGTGGTCGTGCCATTTCATTCTCACCAGAAGGGTATGAGAGTTGCAGTTGCTTCATATCCTTGCCAAAACTTGGTATGGTCAATCTTTTAAATTTTAGCCATTTTAGCAACTGTGTAGTAGTACCTAATCATAGTTTTAATTTGCATTCCCGGGATGACCAATGATATTGAGCATTTTTTCATGTGCTTATTTATCTTATTGCTTATTTATGTTTTTGTGCTTATTGTGTATAATCTGTACACCTTCTTTAGTAAAGTGTCTGTTCAGATCTTCTTCCCATTTAAAAAAATTAGGTCCTTTGAGTTCTTATTTTTGTTTTAAGAGTTCTTGACATATTCTGGATACAAGTCCTTTATTAGATAGATGCTTTACAAAATGTTTCTTCTTATCTGTGGCTTGCCATTTTATTTTCATAACAGTCTATTTTCTAATTTTTATGAAGTCCAAGTTATCAATGCTTCTTTTACATCTGTGCTTCTTGGGTCCTGGTTAGGAAATATTTGCCAAACCAAAGGTGACTAAGATTTATTTCTATGTTTTCTTTAATACATTTTTGTAGTTTTGGTTTTACACTTAGACCTACGATCCATCTCGTATTAATGTTTGTATTCATTATGAGGTAACTGTCAATGTTCTTTTTTTTCTTTCACATATGGCCATCCAATTATTTCAGCACCATTTATTGAAATTATTATGCTTTCCTTCATTGAATTCTTGAAAATCAATTAACCATAAATGTATGGACCTAATTATTGACTGTCTTCTTTTTCATTGATCTTGATCTTGATACCAATACCACATTGTCTTGATTACTGTAGGTTGAAATTAGGTAGTGTAAGTCCTCTAACTTTATTCTTTTTAAAAATTGTTTTGGCTATTCTAGGTCTTTTGCATTTCCATATACATTTTAGAATTGGCTTGTCAATTCAAGCATCTTAGCAATATTGAGTCTTCCAGTCTATGAGCATAGGGTATCTTTCCATTTATTTAGATCTTCTTAATTGCTTTCAGTAATATTTTGTAATTTTCAGTGTGCAGGACTTGCACATCTTTTGTCAAACTTATCCCTAAGTATTTTACATATTGTGCTGCTACTATAAATGGTATTTTTATTTCAAATTCCATTTGTTAATTGCTAGTATATAGAAATGTAGTTGATTTTGAATGTTAGCCTTTTACCCTGCAACACTGCTAAACTCATTTGGTAGTTTTTTGGTAGTTTCTTAGGATTTTCTAATAGATAATAATGTCAGATGTAGAAAACACAGCTTCACATATTTCTTTATAATCTGGATATCTCATTTCTTTTTCTTATCACACTGCAAGGGCTAGAACCTCCGGTACAGTGCTGAATAGAAGTGGGGTTAGACATTCTTGCCTTGTTGCTGATCTTGAAGGGAAAGCATTCAGTCTTTCCTCCATAGAGTATATTAGCTGTAGAGTTTTTGAAGATGCTCAACATCCCTAATCATCAAGGGAATGAATATCAAAACCACAATGAAATATCGCCTCACACCTGTTAGAATGGCTAGTATCAGAAAGACAAGAGGCAATACATGCTGGCGAGGATATGGAGAAAGGGGAGCACTTGTGCACTGTTGTTTGGAACGTAAACTGGTATAGCCACTGTGGAAAACAGCATGGGGGGGCCACAAAAAAATAGAAATAGAAATACCCTATTATCCAGTAATGCCACTTGTGGATATATATCCAAAAGAAATGAAATCACTATCTTAAAAAGATTTTTATACCCCCATGTTCATTGCAGCATTTTTCACAATAGCCAAGGTATGGTTAACAACCTAAGTGTTAACAGATGAATGGATAAGGAAAATGTGGTCTGTGTGTGTATATTTTGTGTGTGTGTGTATATATATATGCCTATGCACACATGCACACATACAATGGAATATTATTCAACCTTTAAAAAGAAGGAAATCTTGCCATTTGCTACAACATGGATGAACTTGGAGGGCATTATTCATGGCATTACTTATATGTGGAGTCTAAAAAAAATTGAACTCATAGCAACAGTGTAGAATGCTGGTTGCCAGGGCCTGGGGAGTGGGGAAATAGGGAGTGGTTGGTAAAAGAGCACAGACTTCCAGTTATAAGACTAATAACGTCTGAGGACCTAATGTGTTTTCTCATGTGTGTGTTTTATTTGGGGCCTTTATTCAGCATCTTTTTTTTTTAACTAAGGTATCATTGATGTACAATCTTATGAAGGTTTCACATGAGCAACATAGTGGCTTCAATATTCACCCATATTATCAAGTCCTCCCCCACACCCCATTGCGATCACTGTCCATCAGCGTAGTAAGATGCTACAGAGTCATTCCTTGTCTTCTCCGTGCTGTACTGCCTTCCCCATGACCTACCTATATTATGTGTGTTCATTATAATGCCCCTTAATCCCCTTCTCTCTCCCTCCCCACCCACCCTTCCCAGCCCCTTCCCTTGGTAACCACTAGTCCCTTCTTGGAGTCTGTGAGTCTGCTGCTGTTTTGTTCCTTCAGTTTTGCTTCATTGTTATAGTCCACAAGTCAGTGAAATCATTTGGTACCTCTTGTCCTCCGCCTGGCTTATTTCACTGAGCGTAATACCCTCCAGCTCCATCCATGTTGTTGCAAATGGTAGGATTTGTTTTCTTTTCATGGCTGAATAGTATTCCATTGTGTATATGTACCACATCTTCTTTAGCCATTCACCTACTGGTGGACACTTAGGTTGCTTCCATATCTTGGCTATTGTAAATAGTGCTGCAATGAACATAGGGGTGCATATGTCTTTTTGAATCTGAGAACTTGTATTCTTTGGGGAAATTCCTAGGAGTGGAATTCCCAAGTCAAATGGTATTTCTATTTTGAGCTTTTTGAGGAACCTCCATATTGTTTTCCACAATGGTTGAACTAGCTTACATTCCCACCAGCAGTGTAGCAGGGTTCCCTTTCTCCACATCCTCGCCAGCATTTGCTGTTCCTTGTCTTTTGAATGTTGGCCATGAGGATCTAATGTGTAACATGGTGACTGCAGCTAATAATACTTCATTGTATAATAGAAATTTACTAAAAGTTTATGAGTTAAATGTTCTCACAAAAATTACAATTTCATTTGTCAATTACATCCTCATAAAGCTCACAAAAAATTCCTATTCCCCTTTTTGACTTCTTCTTTGACACAATGTTTAGAAGTGTTATTTTGTTTAAAAATATTTTCATATTTTCCAAATACCCTTTTAAAAATGTATTTCTAATGTAATTCCATTGTATTGAGACAAAATATTTTGTATCGTTTGAATCTTTTAAGTTTATGGAGATTTGTTTTATAGTCCAGACTATGGTTGCACTAGTTTCCTAAGGCTGCTGTAACAAATTACCACAAACATGATGGCTTAAAACAACAGAAATTTATTCTCTCACATTCTGGAGGGCAGAAGTTTGAAATCAAAGTGTAGGCAGGGCTGGCTGCTTTTGGAGACTCTGAGGGAGAATTTGTTCCTTGTTTCTCACCAGCTTCTCTGGTGGCTACCAGCAATCCTTGGCATTCTTTGGCTTGTAAATGTATCACTCCAATCTCTGCCTCAGTCTTCACATTGCCTTCCTCTCTGCGTCTCAAACCTCCCTCTGTCTTTCTTTTATAAGGACGCCTGTCATTGGATTTAGGGCCGACCCTAACTTCAAGATGATCTCATCTCAGGATCTTTACCTTAATTACATCTTCAAAAATCATCTTTTCAAATAAGGTCACATTCACAGGTTCCAGAGGTTAGGACTTGGACATGTCTTCTTGGTGGACACTATTAAACACAGTACAATTGTCTATTTAGATAAGTTTCTGTGTGCACTTGAAAAGAATGTCTATTTTGCTGTTGTTGGATGGTGTGCTCTATAAATACTAGGTAAAGTTGGTTTACAGTATTGCTCAAATCTTCTATATACTAACTGAATTTTTGTCAACAGTTCTACAGATTACTGAGAGATGTGTTGATTCTTCAACTATAATTATACTTTTTCTATTTCTCTTTTCAGTTCTATCAGTCTTTGCTTCATGTATATTGTAGCTCAGTTATTAGGTGCATAAATGTTCACAACTGTTATATCCTCCTGATGAATTGACTCCTTTATTATTATGAGATGGCCCTTTTTATTCCTAGTAACATCTTTTACTCTGAAATCTACTTTTCTACTTTTCCTGATATTAATATAGCCACCTCAGCTTTTTTTATGTTAGTATTTGCATGGCATATCTCTTCCCATCTTTTTACCTTTTTTCTTTGAAAAAGCCAACTTTACTGAGGTACAATTTACACTACATAATATGTGCTCATTTATGTGTACATTCCAATGAGTTTTGACCAACATACACATTCATGTAGCAACCACTAAGGACATAAAACATTTCTATCATCCTAAAAAGTTCTATCATGCTCTTTCTTAAAAAAACAGCTTTATTGAGATTTCATTTATTCTTTTAAAGATACAATTAAAATTTTTTAGTTTATTCAAGGAATGCACAATAATCACTATAATTTTTTAACATTTCCATTCCCCCTCAAAAAAAAAAAGATCCCATACACATTAGCACACACTCCCCTTCCCCCTTTATCCCATCCCTAAACAACCACTAATATACTTTTCATCACTATAAACTTGCCTATTATGGGCACTTCATATAAATGGAATCATACAGTATGTTATCTTTTGGACTGGCTTCTTTCACTTAGCATACTGTTTTCAGATTCATCCATACAGTAGCATGTATCAGTACTCCACTTCCTTTTATTGCTGAATGATATTCCATTGTATGGATATACAGTATTTTACCTATCCATTCATGAGTTGATAGACATTAGAGTTCTTTCCAGTGTTTGGATTATTATAAATAATGCTGTTTTGAAGATTTGTGTACAAGGTTTTGTGTGGACATATGTTTTCTTTGCTCTTGGGTATGTACTTAGGAGTGGAATTGCTGGATCGTATGGTAATGCTATATATAAAATATTTCAGTAATTGTCAGGTTGTTTTCCAGAGTCCAAATCAGCTGCGTCATTTTGCATTCTCAGCAGTGTATGACGGTTCCAGTTCCAATTTCTCCACATCCTCACCAACACTTGTTGCTATCTGTCTTTTGGATTATAGCCGTTCTAGTAGGTGTGAAATGGTAATTCATGTGGTTGAGTTGTAAAAGTTCTTTCTACCATCTAGATATCAGGTATATTATTTACAAAAAGTGTCTCCCATTCTGTGGGTTGATTTTCTGCTTTCTTAATGGTGTCCATTGCAGCATAAAAGCTTTTTGTTTTAATGAAGTCAAATTTGTCTATTTTTTCTTTTGTTACTTGTGCTTTTGTTGTCATATCTAAGGAACCTATTCCATGGTCATAACGTTTTATGCTTAATGTTTTCTTCTAAGAGCTTAATATTTTTAGATTTTAATTTACATCTTTGGTACATTTTGTATACAGTATGAGATAGGTATACAAGTTCATTGTTTTGAATGCAGATATCCAGATATTTCAGCACCATTTGTTGAAAAGAGTTTTCTTTGTCATTGGATTCTCTTGCCACTCTTGTTAAAAATCAACTGACCATGAAGGGGGGAGCCTAGTAGACATAATGTTCTTCATGTAATTGTAGATTAATGATACCAAAAAAAACCTTCCTTTCCTGTAATATGTTAGAACATCTCTCTACTTGCTAGCAGGGATACTGCCTGACTCATGAATCATTTAATAAAGCCAATTAGATGGTTATCTTAAAAAAAAAATCAACTGACCATAATTGTGAGTGTTTATTTCTGGACTTTTAATTCTTTTTAGTTGATTTATAAGCCTGTCCTTATGCCAGTATCACACTGTCTTGATTCTGCAGCCTTGCATTAAGTTTTGATGTCAAAAATGTGAATCCTTTGATTTTGTTCTTTTCCAAGATTGTTTTGGCTATTCTTGGTCCCTTGCAACTTCATATGAATTTTAGAATCAGTTTGCCAATTTCTGCAAAAAATGCAGTTAGAATTTTGAAAGAGATTATTGAAAAATATCAATTTGGGGAGTATTGCCTTCTTACAAGCATTAAGTCTTCTGATCCATGAATATGGGATGTCTTTCTATTTATTCAGGTCTTTAACATTCTTAGTGCTATTTGTATTTTTCAGTGTACAGTCTTACACTTCATTTGTTAAATTTATTCATTTTATCATTTTTGATGCTATTGTAAATTAAATGATTCTTTAATATCATTTTGGGTTGTCTTTGCTAGTGTATAGAAACACAATTCATTTTTGTGTGTTGATCTTTTATCTTGCCAACTTTCTAAAGTCATTTCTAAGCTTGAATAGCTTTTGTTGGCTTCCTTAGGACTTTCTTTACACTAGATAGTGTCATCTACAAATTGAGGTAGTTTTACTTTTTATTTTCTAACCTGAATGGCTGTTATTTCTTTTTCTTGCCTGATTGTCATGGCTAGAGCCTCCAGTCAGTTCAGCCTGCTGCTTTCATAGAGCTACCAGCCTCTTCTTGATTGCTTACCAGCAAACCTCCATTGTTTTTGACAGTGTCCTTTAGTTTGAACTTCTCCACATTCTGTTTCAAATAAAATCAGTTCCTTTGACGATAACTTTGGAGCTCTCTCTCCTTATGAACTGTCTCTCTCCCCAAGCAAAATCGCTGAGGCATTGCTTTTGGGAAAAACTTCTGCTTTCTCAACTGGAAGCTCTTCTTATAAACAAGCTGAGGTAAGGGCTATATAGATGCCCAAGTATTTTTGGCTTGCTGTGCCTAAGGTAAGGTTTCCATCCATGATTGGAGGATGGGTGGAGGAAGCAAGCCCCTGACCTCTCAGACATGCTCACTAGGAATTTAGCTTCAACAACTTGGAGTGGGAAGGGATGAGAAATGCTGGTGTCCTGCCCCTTCCAGTGAGATACTGTATCACTTGATTGAGAGCTGAATGGAGAAAGGGCACCATCTTTTTTTTTTTTGAGAGGGCATCTCTCATATTTATTGATCAAATGGTTGTTAACAACAATAAAATTCTGTATAGGGGACTCAATGCACAATCATTAATCAACCCCAAGCCTAATTCTCAACAGTCTCCAATCTTCTGAGGCATAACGAACAAGTTCTTACATGGTGAACAAGTTCTTACATAGTGAAGAAGTTCTTACATGGTGAACAGTGCAAGGGCAGTCATATCACAGAAACTTTCGGTTTTGATCACGCATCATGAACTATAAACAATCAAGTCAGATATGATTATTCATTTGATTTTTATACTTGATTTATATGTAGATCCCACATTTCTCCCTTATTTTTTAAAAATAAAATGCTGAAGTGGCAGGTAGATGCAAGATAAAGGTAGAAAACATAATTTAGAGGGCACCATCTTATTTGTCCACATCCTCCAAGAGTGAATCTCCCATCTAGCTGACATGGGGGTTGGGGGATGGAGTGCGTCATTGCCCAAGTGCCACAGACTCTTACTGTTCTGAGATTTAATAGATTTTCTTGAATAAATGTTTCTTTAATTGTTTTATACCTTTAGGACTATTTCTGGAGACTTTGAATGTCTTGGTTTTTAAAAAATCATTTTCACTAGTTGTTGCCATTCTGGAAATGGAATCCTCTGAGTGGCCTATTCTTTAACTTTTGACCTGTTTGTGTCTTTACATTCAAATTGGGATTTTGGGGGGCAGCATATTATTGAGCCTTGGTCTTTTATCCAATCCTACCATTGTCTTTAATGGGGCTTTTAGACTCTTTATATTTAATGTGATTGTTGTTGTGTTTGGATTTACATATCCCATTTTGTTATTTCTCTTTATTTGTCCCATCTGTTCTTTGTTCCCAGTGTCCTATTTTTATGCCTCATTTTGGAATAATGTAGTATTTTTATGATTCCATTTTATCTTTTTTGTTGATTTATTGTACCTTTACTTTTCAGTTGATTAAGGGTTTATAGTATGTAACTACAACGTATCATAATATATTCATAAGTAATATTATACCACTTTGAGTAGAGTATAAGAATTTTACAACTGTATAATTCCATTTCATTTCGTCCAGCCTTTTTGCCTTTGTTGGCATACACTTTACTTCCACTTGTTATAAACATCACACTATATTGTTATTGTTGCCCTAAACTCTTCATTTATAAAGTTATTTTTAAAATAAGAAAATGGGTGGTTTATATTTATACACATATGTATCATTTCTGGCACTTTTTCTTTCTTTGTGCAACTCCCAGTTTCCATCTTGGTATCATTTTTATTCTATGTGAAGAACTTTTAAATATTCTTATACCATGCAGGTCTGGTGATGAATTCTCTGAGTTTTGCATGTCTAAAAAAGTCATTATTTTGTCTTCATTTTTTCAAATATATTTTTTATTGAAGTATAGCTGATATACAATATGATATTGGCTTCAAATATACAACATTGTGATTCAACAGTTATATAGATTATTAAATGCTCGCCCCAAATAGTGTAGTTACTACCTGTATTTTTTCTGTCAATCACTATATCAATGATGTTGTGTTGCTGTTTTCTGTTGGTTTTGAAGAGAAATGTGCTGTTCAGGGATGGAAGTATAGTATAGGGAATGTAGCTCATAACATCGTAATATATTTGTATGGTGACAGATGGTAACTACACTAATGGTGAGCCTTTAGTTATGCACATAACTGATGAATCACTAAGTTGTTCATCGGAAACCAACATAGTATTGTATATAAACTATATTTCAATAACAAAAAATGATTATAATAAATAACAGTAAGAGTTCAGAGATTTCTTTAAAGTCATTTAAAAGGAACCGTTTTCTCAAAGTCTTAAAGTGTATAACTATTTTCCAGCCTCCATTCTAAAATCTTTCCTGAGAGTGATGTTTCAAAAAGAAAAAAAGTGAAATGTGCTATTGTAGTCTACCTTTCTTCCACTTATATAATGAGTGCTTTTTCCTCTGCCTTTAAGATTTTCTCTTTTCTATAGCTTTTTAACATTTTGATTATAATGTGCTTTGGTGTGTTTTTTTCTTTATATTTCTTTTGCTTGGGATTCACTGAGCTTCTTGGATGTGGATTTATGATTTGCATTAAATTTGGAAAATCTTCAGCTATTATTTCTGTAAATAATGTTTTGTCTGCCTCCCACCAGCTACTCCAATAATGCATATCAGGCTACTTGAAGTTGTCCAGCTGCTTAATATTGCTCTGTTCATTTTTAACAAGCTTTCTTTTCTTTTCTTTGCGTGCTCCATTTTGGATTTTGAAAAAAAATCTCATCATGTCTTCAAGTTGACTATTCTTTTCTTATAAAGTGTCTTATCCATTATTAATCTCATCCAGTGTATTTTTCTCTCGAACCATGTATTTTTCACCTCTGTTGATTTGCTCTCTACTGAGTTTATTTTTCAGACTCAGTTTAGGTCTTTTAAAAATAGCTTCATATTTCCTAACATGCTCACTCTTTCCACTCTTGCTTTAATGTCCTTGTCTGTTAACTTCACCACCAGTGTTAATTCTGGGTCTGTTACTATTGTTGATTTTTCTCATTATTCGATGCATTTTCTGCTTCTGTGCAAGACTAATATTTTTTTCTTGGGTGCCAGACATCTTGAATTTTAAATTGTTGCATACTGGATTTTATAATAATAGTGGTAATAATTCCTCTAAGTGACTTTGAGATTCATCCTAGGATGCAGTTGAGTTGCTTGGAAACAATTTTATCTTTATGAGACTTGATTTCAAGCATTATTGGATGAGACCAGAACAGTGTTCTAGTCTAGAGCAAATTTTTCTGACTAGTGAGGTAATAACTAGCTGAGAACTCTACCCAATACCCTGCATATTTTGAGGTTTTATCACCCCTGGCAGGTGAGAAGTTGGAATATTTCCATCCCTGTGTGAGCCTTAGGGTTGTTTCATGCATTCCTTTTTGGTGGCTCTTTTCCTGGCCTTGGGTAGTTTCCTCACACATGTACACTGACAAGAATTCAGCTGAAGACTCCAGGGACACTTTCTGCAATTTCCAGAGCACTTTCCCCCTCTTTCTCTTTCCAGTTCTCCCTGTCCATAGAGCTCTCCTTTCTTTGGTCCTCTGCTCTAGGAAACCCAGCTGACTTGGCCTCCCTGTTTCCTCAACTCTGACAGACCACTGGCCTCTGTTGGGGCTCTCTCTCCTTGAGCTGATGCCCACAAACCCTCTCCAGGCAGTAAGCTGGGGAAATTGTAGCGCTTACCTCATTTTTCCCCTTTGCTCAGGTATCTATGTCCCACCCTGCTTTTATTACCATGACTAAAAATGGTCTCTTACACTTTTTTAGTTTTATGAAGTTGGAGGGTAGACCCCTGCACCAGACCTTGTCACTCTGTCATGGCCCAAACCAATTTCTATTCGGTCTTGAATTAGGCCTTGAATGCCATGTTAAGAGGATGTGCTATCTTTCTCATATGACGTGTGTGTGTGTCTGTGTGTCTGTGTGTGTGCGTGTGTGGTGTGATGAAGAGGTTGAGGGAAACTCCCGAGGCCCTGTCAGTATAAAGATGTAACAGCTGTTGCTATCCTGACTATTACCACCATTTATGATGAGGAGGATGTTAGAATCGTGGCTACAGCATGTGCCACGTGGGTACCATTTAAAGAGCATCTGCCACTAGAGGCAGAGAGCATGTTTTACGTCAGTACGCAAAGTCAGAAAGTGCAGTGTATGAATCCAGGTGTGCCATGGACTAGCGGGGGGGACCCTGGGCAAGTTGTCTAACCCCTTGGTACCTCAGTCTCCTCGTCCACTAGTCTCTTAACAGAATCAGGAGTGAATGTGGGCTGTTGCAGCCACTCAAAGGGGAGAGTGCCAGGAAGGATGTGAAGGGTCAGCTGGGTCTGGCGGCAGACAGTCCCTAGAATATATATAGGACCTCAGCATGCCCTGCCCAGCAGTGCAAGGAGAGGTGGGTGTTGCTCAGGTCAGCCTTGGCCATGATCCTACCAGCAGCTAAGAGGTCCCTGGAGGACAAGAACCATGGGGCGGATTCTCCAGCCCGCAGGACGTGCACGGGGAGGAGTGGCTCACTGAGACTGAGAGTACTGTGAATATCTAGTCTTTCCACTTGGTGTTGTGGATACCACATTTCTCTCAGGGACTGTGCAAATAGGATCTTTATTTGGCTTTGGCTACCTTTGTGACATCAGTGGCTACCACTGTCACTGAGGCTGCTGGGGGTGGGGCACAGCAGGGAGCTATGGGCAGGAGCTCTGGGAGCAGACAGGCCTGGGCATGAGTACTGGTGTTTCTCCTCTGGCTCTGCTGAGCTTGAATAAGGCAGTTAGCTGACACACAGGACATCAGTTTGCTCATCTGTAAAATGGCAGTTAGCCCTAATAACCGCCCCTCAGGGATGTTAGGACTATTAAAGGAGTTACCGAATGGTTAGACAGAGGCTCTCTGCAAGCAATGACAATGACAAAGCAACAGCAACACTGGCCAGTGTGTCTCTGATGTTTATTATGTGTCCAGCCCGGTGAAAAATCTTGCTGGGATCATCTCATTTACTCTTCACAGCAGCCTGGGAGGATTGATGCCCTTCCCACGGTGGAGCAGACTGAGGCACAGAGAGCAAGGGATTGATCCCCAGTAGTCACACAGCTGATAGGAAGACAGCAAGCTGAGATCGGCACTCAGGGAAACTCCAGAACCCGAGCTCCTGACCACTGCCAGGGATGGGGTTAGGGTGTAGAGGGGTCCACTGCAGACGGGGTCTTTCCTGGGGCTGAAAACTGGAGGAAGGAGTCAGAGTGGACTGCTGAGGGAAGTGAGTACAGGGAAGACACACCAAGTGAACAAATGGGTCAGAGGGCAAGGGATGATGCCTACCACATGGTGGGGATTGGAGTGTCGATCCGGGACCCTAAGAATGGATGAGACAGTGGCCCAGGATGAGGGTCACAGGGGCCATCACTGGCTGAGAACAGGGAGCCTTCTGTAGGTCTGGATAATAACTCCTGAATTAATTCGCTCATTCAGTCACTCACTCATTCTTTCATTCATTCATTATTTCAAAAGGCATTTCCTGAGCTCCTGCTCTATTCTGAAAGGGGTGCAGAAGGGTATCACAAAGATCTGCCTCATAAAGCAGCCCTCAGACCCAATCCCACTCCTACTCTCTCTATATGGCTTATAGAGAGGTAGACTGAACCACAATTTTGTCAATCTAATTCGTTTCCACCATTAAAAGAAAAAAAGCAGATGACAAGAACTCAGACTTTCAGCTTCTCTGGGACAATCACAACCTCTGGCTACTCAGGAATCTTATTCCTGCACAAGGAGAGTAGATGGTGGCTGTGCTGTGGATGTCCCCTCAGCTAGGGGCATACAAGTACCCACTCCAGAGGCTGATAGGCAGGAACAGTTATCATACCCATCATGCTGCCCTTCCTCACCTAGATGACCTGGTTCTCTTATGTACACTAACTGCCAGGCCCTGGGTCATGTATGTTTGAGAACTCTGGTCCTAGACACCCTCCAGATGCCCTCACACACCACTGCTCTGGGGGTACAGATACTGTTTTCATGACATGACTTTGCTTTATAAAGAGTTACTCAAATAATGCATAAAGATTGGCCGGCAGCAAAAGATTCCGTAAGTACCTCACTACACAGACTACACAGGAATGTGCCCTTCCTCCACATTCTCTCCCCCCTGGACCTGCCACCGGGGTTAGTTCTCGGTGCTTCCTTGTTTCAAACATATTTTTCTGTGTTTAAACAACGCACATCCAAACAAACACACACACGCACACACACACACACACACACACACACACACACACACACACACACACACACACACACACACCATAAGCATCTCTTATTTGCTTCCCTTCCCCACCCCGCATAAATAGCACATCCTGAGGAAGATCTCTCTGCTCAGCACAGCCTGGTCCCTTCATTCTATCTCATTGCCTGTGGGTGCACCATGGTATGACCTGAACCCCTCATTGTTCACTCACCATCCAGCAATCATTGACTGTTAATTGACATTCAGAGGTTTTCTTCTGATTGCTTGCTCCTACCTTCCTTGTACACACAACTCTGTTCATGAGTGTGTTTACTATGCATTCTTGTAAGTGAAATTGCTGGGTCAGATTTCAGTCATTCACTAATCATGCAGTGACTGCCTACTATGTGCTGGACACTGAGGAGACAGGATACAGGACAGACAAATGTCCCTGCGCTCAGAAACCCAGCTTTGCAGGGATTTCTCCCCTCAATAGATGCTGCCACGATGCTGTCCATCAGTGGCACAGGAGAAGAAAAGCTTATTCACTGGCATCCTCCCACCATTCTTTGGGGCAGCTCTGCTGCAGAGGACTGGATGCTTACACCTTTGCTGCCTTCAAGGTCTCCAGGATCTGGTGCAGAGATTGATCATCTGGGTGCACTGGGGGTCAGGGAGGGCGGGAGAGACTGGGAAGGGCCTTTTCACTAGTTCTGGGTGGTGGAGGGATATGGGAATCAGAGTCCACCTAGTTGTGTGGGAGAGAGGCTGACCATAGTTAGAAATGCAAATTCTTGGGCTCCACCCCGTCACAGAATCAGAAATCCGGGTGGGGTTGGTGGGAGGCGTCAGCAATGTGTTTAAACAGGCCCACCAGGTGATTCTGATTCGCTAAAGTTCCACGTTAGCATTGGAATCCCCAGAATAATTCATGAGATATAAGGATGAAACAGCCCCTCTGGGGTATCCGCTCCTGCGGTGCATGGGGGATGAGGTTTGAGGATGTAACTGTCGAGGCCAGAAGGTACCAGTTGTGGGTGCAGAGATGGAGCAAACCACTGCGGGAGGTGCTACAGGGCGGGGGCCGGGGGTGGTCAATACAAATACTGTGTATGGAGGGACAAGAAAGTCCGCCCCACCCCAGGGCGATCAGGCCCAGCCTTTGACAGAGGTGGACACGCATTCTGGGACTGCCACGGTGTCCACGCCCACCTCCTCCACAGGTGCAGGACCCGGGAGCCCGCGGAGCCGCAGTGGGTTGGTTGTGGGACCAGGACAAGCAGGATCCAGGGCTGCCCTGGGCGGTCCACCCGAGGCCGACGGCTCTGGCTGTTGCCCAGTACTGAAGGATGGATCCCCAACTCCCCTCCTGGCGCTGGCACAGGCAGGTGCTGCGGTGGATGGGCAGGAGTTGGTGGTGCTGGGCTGGGGCCTGAGCGCTGGAGGGCTAGGGGAATCAGGCCCCAGGGGCGGTCGTCTGTCCAGTCAGCAGGTTGAAGACGCTTTCCCAGTCAGTGGCTGGGGTTAGTGGGATCACTCCCCACGTCAGCTGGTGCTCGAGTTTTAGGGAATCATTGATCTGATTTGCAGTGTCCTAAGCACTTAGGTGCCATCTCATGTAAGCCTCTCTAGGCCCCTTGGAGGAAAACCCTGTCACCCACCCATGGGGACACTCCTGCCCAGAGAAGGCAGGTTACGTGACTTGGGTCGTCCAGCTCTGTGGGGTGGGGGTGGGGGAAGGACAGAACCCGTCCAGATGCCAGAGCCCAGGACGGCAGCTGGGGCACTCCTCAACTTCAGGCTGCCCCAGTTGACCCCTCCCAAGGTCCCTTCCCTGTGCTCACAGACCTAGCTCTGCACCGTGGCATCCCACCTCCTGAGGGGACACCCACTGGTGCTCCTCCTGACAGAAACCCTTCTCCTTCCCCCAGCCCTCAGGAGTTGCCCTGGACTCCCAGACCTGAGCAGCAGGTTCCTCTGGATTCTTGAGAGATTTTCAGTTCTGCCCTAACGGGGACTTCATGACTGACCCCTGTGAGTGGGCAGGAGGGACATCTGTCCTGCCCAATGTTCTGCACTTGCAGGGAACAGTGGGGTCCAGAGGAGATCCTCTGTGGCAGGGCTGGGTGCTGAGTGAGGGAGAGAGGGTATGACTGAGGGTGGTGCATAGAGGTGGGGCAGGGGTTAAGGAGGCCCCAAGAGTTGAAGGAGAGGCCTGGTGCTGTGAGGGCAGGGGGGATTGGGAGAGAGAGAGGAGGTACGGCAGCTGCCACCAGGAGAGGGAGGTAGGGGAAAGGCTAGGGATGCTCAGAGGGATTTAAGGGGGGGGTTTTCCACGGGCAGTGTGAGGGGAAGACCTCTCCTCTCTCGAGGATCTAGTACTCCACAGTGGATGCCGAGAGATGGCAGAGATGATAGGGTCCACAGGTCTCCTCCTGACGATCTGGGATTCACTCTAAATCCCCCAAGGGGCAGGTTGCTGAAGTTGCCATGACCACAGGGGACCAGGGTTGGTCAGATGATGGTCATTCCCAGGACCCAGACACGACAGATCACTCTCAGAACCCCTTTGTCCCAGAGGCCCTCCCCATCCCTGGAGAGAGCTGCCTTCCTCAGGACTGTTAGGAAGGAAAAGACTCGGCTTGGTGTCGCAGGGAAGTCAGATATAGTGAGATGAGAGATCAAAGTCAGGAAAGCAAAATAAGTTTTAATACCCTCTGCAGAGAGTAACAGAGCAGGCCTGCCTAAGATAAGACAGGCAGGCCCGGATGCTCATTCTGAGGCTTCTTTTATGTGGTTTTGGCAGGGCAGAGAGGTCCTTGATTGACAGCGGTCAGCTCTCTAGGCTTGTTCTGATTGGTGAAACGGGGACAGGGGCTGTGCTGTGCCTGTGCCTCTCATGTTTCTTATCTGGGGGGACCCTGGACATTTCCCGAGTCACTCTTGGACCCTGTGGCTTCATCTGAGTAACCATTTGAGTAATCTCTGGCTTTCTGGCTCTATTTCATCAACTTCCCGAGTCATCTTTGGGGGGCCCTTTCTCCTTTCCATCCCGCTCATTTCTGTCTTTCTGCCTAACAGGACCACACGGTGGAGACTCCAGACAGTGGGGACTGCAAGGTCTGAGGCCTCCCCCTCACAGATGGACGGAACAGACACTCACAGCACACACAGCAGCCCTGAGCTGAAGATTTGGGGCTCTGTGACCCAGAGTGCAGCCTGCAGGCTCCCTGGGGAGGTGGGTAAAGCCTGGAGCTGAAGAGCAGCTGTTCCCTAGAGCAGGAATTCTCAGAGCTGGTTGGGTTCCATGTCCTCAGGTGAGACATGTTTGAACTGTGTGTGGTTGGTGGCTAGGATGAGGGGTCTCTGAACTGTTTGTAGGTGTCTCTGTCCCAGGGCTTGAGGTCTCTGAACTATTTGGGGGACATCTTTGTCCAGAGGGTTGGATCTGAGCTGTCCATGTATCTTCATCCGAGAAGACTTTTGAGAGAAAGGTGGGATGGCCCTTACTTTCACAGGGCTTAGCACTAGACCTGTGATTTCAGGTTTGCCATGATCTCTCCCATGCCTGCCCTGTACTGCAGAGATGAACGGTTAGGACCGTCACCCTCAGGGAAGGCAAATCATCAGTCATGAGCAGCTGGTGGGAACCTGTGATAATAATACTGGTAAGAACAATAACTGCTGACATCACCCCCACCCTTGCTCCAGACCAGCCCCTGTGACAAAGCTATGTACACATATTAACTCAGCTAATCAGCTCAACCCCTGAGGAGAAGATCACCATTTGCGGATGAGGAGCCTGAGGCCTAGTGCAGATGGGAGATCTCAGCTGGCAAGGAAGGCAGGAACAGGATGTAAACCTGGGCTCCTGGAGGAGGGAGGGGAACGCTCAGCACAGCCAAGGCCGGGTGGGAGTTGACCGGGAAGGGGGGAGGGCGAGGGCGAGGTTTGCCCAAAGCCATGAGGACCCTGTAACTGATCACTGTCAGGATGTGTGTGTAGCTGATGCTTTCACACCCTGCTTGATATTTGATGTGTGGCATGCAAACCTCACATTACCTGTGCAGCTGCCAGTGGGAAGGTAGAGAGGTGAGTCTCCGCGCAGGTGGGGACATGCCTCAGATTAACCGATTTGCACAAGGCCCCACGGCAAATCGGCAAATCTACACATCCCCGATTCCCCTTGCCCCTTTTGGCACTGAGATCGGCAGGAGGGTAGACGAGGGCTTGAGGGGTGTGGGATCCTGTATGCAGCCTGAGACTCCCCATATCTGGAACGTGTCCTTGTCCTGATGCGCGGAGAGTCCTCATGTATGTCAAGGCAGTGTGAGGGGAAGATTGGGAGAGAGAGAGGAGTGACACACACTTAGTCCCAGGCCCGAGGCAGCTGAGTCTTTGCCTAGAGACAGTCCCATGGGAAAGGGCGGGGCATCCTTTCCCATGGAGAGACAGGCTCGTCATCCAGTAGCAGGGCTGGGGCCCATAGGCAGGTGTGAATTCAGTGGGGACAGTGTGCTGCCAGAAATAGTCTCTGTCCCTGCCTTTCTAATGCTCTTTCTTTCTGTCTTCTGTGCCCGTTGGTTTGTCCCACTCACACACTGGCCTGGTGTACCTCACTCATGCCCTGAGGGCCCTTGATGGCCTCTCCTGCAGGTATCATCCTTTGACATGGATCTTTGTGGGGAGCCCTTGGTGGGTTTCCCCTAAGACTATGGGATTGTCCAGGAAAGGCATGTTCGGCTGCAGAGGGGTGGGGAAGGGGTTCTTCCTTGGGGCAACCAGGAGCTCCTCCCCATACATTGGGTGACCCGGGCCTCCGGCCTCCGAAAGGGGCATGGGGCTTCTCTGTTAAAAACCCTCCCGTGGCTCACTCAGGGTAAGTCGAAGTCCCCACTGTGGTCTAAAAGGCCCTACGTGGTCTGGCCCCCATTACCTCTCTCTCCTCATCTCCTGCCTCTCCCTCTTGATGGTGCTGTGCCAGCCACACCAGCCTCCTCACTGTTCTTCATACACGCTGGCCTGAGTGCCACCCCCTCACTTCTCCACTGGCTTTACCTTTCTCTCTGATGCTTTTCTGCCAGATATTCATCTCAAGGCATCCTCAATGTCACAATTTTAGGAAGACCTTCCTTGACCACTCTTCCTAGAAACGCACCCCCCCCCCACTTCACCTTCTGATTTAATTTTAATCTCAGGAATTACCAACACCTGACAAATTACTTACATTTTTTTTTTTAGCTGCATGATCCCAATAGAATGTAAGCTCTGTGAGGGCAGGGATTTTTTGTCACCTCCCACAGGGCTGTATTCCTAATAGTATTCCTAATAGTGCCTGACATATAATTTGGGAAGAAGGAATGAATGAAGGAGAGAATGGATGAATAAACGAAGAGTCGTGGAGAGAGGTACAGCTAGATAGGCTGAGGGTTCCCGCTAGGGAACATGGTCACAGGTGAAAGGACAGTGACAAAGCCCCATGGTCTTTATCTCACCACCTCTGTGTCCTTGGGGCCCCTGGGAGACGGCCCCTTCCCTAACAGAACAGAAGGGCCTGCTGTCCCCATCACCCATTACTGACAGTCAAGGACAGAGGCCCGCTCCACACCAGACCTCTGACGCCAGTCGGGAGCTCTATCCCTCCTGCCCCTTGGGGGACTGTGGCTGGGTTCCCCGACTGCTGTGCAATTACCAAAGGAGGCACAAGCCAGCACAGTGCCCGACACATGGGAAATGACGCTCCCTGTTATAAAGGTGGCCACTGCGGGAGGTAAACTTCACCTCAGGAAGACTTTCTCCCGAGTCCAAGACTACACTGACTTTGCCCTCCCACCCTTTGAGGACCAGCCTGGAATGGTCCATGAGCATCCGCATCGACCAGCTGTTCCCCATCCTCACCACCAAGGCGCGCGCGAGACGGAACACTTCAGTCCTGGAACATACCCCTGAGGAGCACGGAGGAAGCACCGCCCACTCCGGGAGATACCACTGGGGAGGAGGCGACCGTTTTTGGAATAATCCGTTGTGAGTGTGACAACACCGAGGGTCGGTTGACACCGCGTGGGGCAGCAACCACGTTTCCCAGCGGAGGCACTAATGCTCTGGCCGGGACCTTCTCCATTCCCACCACTCCATTCTCTCGGCTCATTTCAGCCCGTGTGGACACCTGGTCCGAGGCTGCACCCTTCATTTTTCACTTCTCTAACGCCACCCCTTCTTTCCTACATGGTCACGTCCAGCTGGGAACTGCAACCGGGCCAGAGATCGGCTTCCGGATGTAGGAGGCGGGATCAGAGGCCATACCGAGCGGTGACTGGTAATGGCGAGGTTGCCGATGAGCCTTTCCGGGGCTCCGAGTGACTCCGGATGGACGTCCTCCCTTAGTCCCGCCCTCCTTCTTCGCTTACCCGGTTCCTTCGGCCGGCTGGCTGGGGACCGGCGCGACGAAGTCGGAGCAGGAACTCAGGGTGAGGGGGGTGGGGTGCGCTTGTGGCTTTTCAGAGCGTAGAGTTTTTCTCCGAGGTGGACTGCTCACCAAGTGACTGGCCCGAAGGGGCTGAGGCCGCTGCCCCGGAGAGTGGCGAGGTTCGGCGCATTGGCTGGTCGGTAACCCGAGCCCGACGCTGGATGCCCGGAGTGACAGTGCAGTCCGCACGTGAGCTCTGCAGTCTTCTTTAGCCCTAACTCAGTCACAGGCCCAGGCAGCCGTGTTGGGCAGCGCACTGTGAGTCCTACAAGTGCAGTTGATACCGGGGTTTTGTTCACGAAGCCGAAGAATGAGCTTCACGAACACCCAAGGTAGGAGAGCAAAGTACAGGCTTTTATTTAGAAATAAAGTGAGAGAATAGAGCTCCTAGCTCACGCCAGGAGGGGACAAGAGAGCCCCTAGTGGTGCGTTGTCTAGGGGGTTTAAAGACAGTTGAGGATTTTTCGAGAACATGAAAAAAACTTAGGGGTGTGGACCTGCAGCACCTGCCCTGTCCTCAAGGTGGGCTGGGTCAAAGTCTGATTGTTAGGGCTGACAGCGGTGTCACGGGTTATGCTGTTACCCTTGCAGAACACTCAAACATTCCAGGCCAACTTGCTTCTGGCCTTTTGACCTTTAGCTGATCTCACTGAAGATGTCTATATTCTTAGGTATCTTTCCCGAGAGAATTAGTGTGACTTTGACTTTGCATAATGCTTAACAGAGTTTCAATGGGGACTTCTTTGCCATTGTTACATTGCTCTGACTGTAAATATTCCGCCCTGCTTTTCCCGGAGGCCCTCACCCTTCTCTGACTACACCCCTGGTCCCTGTCTCCATTCCCCCCTCTACAGATGGAGACCCTAGCTGCTGCTAGGGAAAGGGGGCGACGACCGCTCTGGCTGCTTCATGTTGAGAAGGGGCACATAAAGGGTGCAGTTAGGTCTCCATCAGTGGTCAGTTGAGAGGGCCTCGGAAGATGGGCGCTTCTATTCCAGGTTGCATTTCTATTACTATTTGCAGTTTTGTGGCTTCTAGGCAAGATAGAACAAATTGTGTTATTAGGTTAAGTAGCAATATCTGGAGTTGGATTTTCCATTCTGGAGGGACATACTTGAGATTAAGAATGCATGGTTGAATATGAGAACTAGAAATAGTAAAACTTTAATTGAAATGATAGGAGAAAACTAAAACACCTGGAAAATCATAGCCAGATATTTTGAAGAAGCTAGAATTCTGGATCTAGTTTATGTCCCAATGACTATGACTAATATTAGGATTTAGTATGGATAAGGCTGCTTTATTGAAACAATACTTTTCTCTAAAATCACCCTCATTTTTATTAGAAGTAACCAGGTTAAGAAAATAATTAACACTTGGCTTTATTATTTGCATAAGTGCAGCAAGAAGAGCAATTGATTACATAGGCTCTTTTCAATGTGCTTTGTTGGAACTTTTTGTAAGGAATTTCAGATTGAACTTTTAAAGGCCTCTTGAGGCCAGAAAGGCCAGCCAGACTTGCCATCAGGTTTTGCCTGCAGTACCTGTAGATTTGGGTGAATTCTTCTCTTCTCAAAGTCGAAGACATCCTGAGGTTCCTGCACTTACCAGGAAGTGGCCTTCCTTACTCACCTGGTAAGGCTGCTGGGAACCCTATAAGCAAGGTACCAGGCCAGTTCTTCCAAGGGGCTTTGTTGGCTTTGTAAAGTCAGCCTTGGTTCCTTAAAGCTGTTCATATCTGAGCTTTATGCACGTGTCTCTCAGGTATGACATTCCAGTCAAAGCCTTGGTAGTATAACCTGTGTTCTTAATTGGTCCTCTTACAAAGAAAGCAGGTTCTTATTGAACTTATGCAAATAAACATACTGCCATGAACTATAAAAATAGTCACTGAAAGTTTTTAAATTCTGGAGAGATCAGGTAGAGAGAAAGATAAGTTTCAATTCTGCTTATAAAGATTAGTCATTTAATAAACTGTTGTCAGCTTAAGAGAAAAAGCTTAAAACACTTTATCAGCAACATTTGAAACAAAAAGCCACAAAGTCATCTTCCTTAGTTTACTTAATCTTATGCAACCAATACCTGTTCTGCTGAAATCTAGTTCTTTACTAGTTTAGGAGTAATAAAACAGTGATTATAAATGATGAAAGACTTACAAATGACAATGGTTAAAGATCTGATGAGAGCTTACTGTAAGACAGTTGACATAAGGAAATTCAGGTATTTCTGTAACACAAAACATGCAGTAACAAAGTTTAGCATCATTCCCTTTGACAGTGCTTTCCTGGTAATTAAGCAGGTAATTATATATCAGATAAATAAGCCAAATTAGCCAAATAACTTTTCCTCAATGAGAAAAAATTCTTCTGACATGTTCCAGGGGCCCTCTGGAAAATATCATTTAACTAGAGGTAAAAGCACCTTTTTGCATTTTTTTTTGTACCTGCTTAAATAGGATTATAGGTTGCCATGAAGCAATACTTATCCATTTAACCAGAATGACAACAAAGTACCTCAAAGGCAAATAAAGAAGGTTACACAGTTGTTAGCAAAGTTTAGCTTTTAGTCCTTTTAATATTAAGATCTCATTTTCTTAAATACTCCGACAACTCACTGAGACTTTAAGCATGAGAAACTGCTTTGATAAAACAGAGAACTCTGCAATCTTTCAATATTAAGAGCAGACTAACAGTTAAGAAAACTCTGTCTTTTTAACTGAAAACAAAATTCTAATTTTGCTGTGTACTTGATACCGAGACTCATTCGCTTTAATTTTATATAGCATGACCATATTAAATTCTCCCACAAACTTTCTACAACCTTCTTTTTACATTTAGAGTTCTCCCTCTAAAAAACAGCTGTACTTTAGAACAAAGTTACTTTCTTTTATCAAAACACACATTCTTTAGCATGCAGAAATGTTTTCCTTATTATTTTAAGTAGTTTTAATTAAAACTTAAAACCATTAGGTACCTTAATTTTTAGTGAACACTGAGAAGCAGGCTATTGTAAACTGTTACACTAGCATTCTTTAGATTGACAAATTTGTGAACATTTTTGTTTGAGAGGGCATCTGTCATATTTATTGATCAAATGGTTGTTAACAACAATAAAATTCTGTATAGGGGACTCAATGCACAATCATTAATCAACCCCAAGCCTAATGCTCAACAGTCTCCAATCTGCTGAAGCATAATGAACAAGTTCTTACATGGTGAACAAGTTCTTACATAGTGAAGAAGTTCTTACATGGTGAACAGTGCAAGGGCAGTCATATCACAGAAACTTTCGGTTTTGATCATGCATCATGAACTATAAACAGTCAAGTCAGATATGATTATTCGTTTGATTTTTATACATGCAAGATAAAGGTAGAAAACATAATGTAGTGCTGTAAGAGGGCAAATGTAGATGATCAGGTCTGTGCCTATAGACTAAGTATTAGTCCAAGCTAGACAAGGGCAACAAAACATCCATGGATGCAGAAGATGTCTCTCAAAACAGGGGGGGTGAGGTCCTAAGCCTCACCTCTGTTGATCCCCAACTTCTCACCTGATGGCCCCCCTGCGACTGTGCCTGTCTTAGGTTGTTCCTCCCTTGAGGAATCTTACCCGTCTCTGGCTAACCAGTCATCTTCCGGGGCCATACAGGGAAATGTAAAGTTGGTAAGTGAGAGAGAAGCAATATTCTTTGAAAAGGTTAGCTTTTTACTTTGCAGATTTATGCTCTGTGGCTTCTATGCCCAGCATTTGTCTTGAGGTATCTTAACCACTTGGAAGAATTATGATACTCGGTAATTTTCGATATGAGGCACAAATTCTACTAAAGGGTTGTAATAAATTTGTGAACATTTTATAATTTCTGTAACCATGAGCTTTACAGCACAATCTCTCACTAAGCACAAAGTATATCTTCTTAACTTAGCAAAACTTTAAGGTTTTAGGTTACCACAAAGATTCTCAGGCCGTAGGTAGGTATACACACTGTAACACACAATTATTAAGGTGTTCACTTGCCACACTTATTTAGTTCACTCATTCCTAACAACTATGCCAGATTACTTACAAAAACCTTTACTGAATATTTGACAAAGTCAAGCCTCTAAGCATTTTATTCTTGAAAGAGTTAGCAGATAACATCAACTTAAATGACTTTAGGTAAAACTTAGGCAGCTGATAACCATAAGGACATGTCCATTTCAGTTCAACTTAAATTAGCATTAATGCTTAATATTTTCTATTAGAATTTTCTGGAAATTTTAGAATGCCCAATTTTCACAAGCGCTTGTCTTTAAATCAATTTCATTAATACCATCCGGAGGTAGAAAAATCTTTCATTTACACACAAACATACAGATTGAGACATAATGACTACAGTTGGCAACACTTTTCATAAAAGAACATATACACAGACAGATAAACTGATACAGAGATTTGAGTTACTGATATCCAGTTGCCTTTCCTTTTAGCTTATTTGACTAAAAGTATCTCAGTTTTCAAGAATACACTCTACGGGCGAGCAGTTTAGTTTATATAACTGGGTTAAGGTTTAGATGGCCCCAGACTGACAGGGCTGATGAAGGCTCTGAACTGATAGGGACTGTGTGTCTCTGGTGGCTGGAAATGAAATGCAAGTACAATTCTAGCTCCAGTCATTTAAAGCCAGGCTGTATTGCAGAAGATAAATTTCTTCTGTTTCAGGGAGTCTAGTTTAAAAACCTCCCAATTTTTGAAGATAATGAACCCAATAAGTAGAATAGACTTCCACCAAAATAATATAGAAAACTAGTTCCATATTGTAGTAGTTCATGGGACTTTTGACTATTTTCCTTCCTTGCATTAAAACAAATTTAGCTGCATAACTTTATATTGTATACTTCTCTCAGGGGCCAAGCCTCTCCATTAGAGAGCTTGTATTGAGGCTAGGCTTGTGTACAGAAGACAAAGCACTTATTCAGGGTCTGGGGGTCAAATTTGCTCCCAGTTGTTTACAATGCAAGCTAGAGCTATATCTGGCTTTAAACTTGAAGAGGAAGCTCCCACCTGGAAGAGAGAAAGAAAGATGTGCGACAACTGCTCGGCCTTTCTCTGTGAGGGCGTCCCCTCGCCTTGGAGCCTGGGTGACAGTGGTCAATCACCTCCTCTGCCAGGCCTATTGGATTTAACCACTCCTTACCAGCGTGGCCTGTACCTTGCCTTGATTCCCCTCTTGCCTTCCCACTAAGCAAGAGTTGCTTCAGAGCCCTGGATCTAGTGGGAACCTCACCAGTATGCTCTTACTTTACGCCTTTGGGAGTCCTGAACCAAACCCTAGTTTCTCTGCACAGGCTTTAGCATAGTCCTCTCAGGCTGCGGATAAGGAAATGCCTAGCCCCAGGAAGACTGTCTCCAAGGAAGAGAGATCAATAGAATAGAGCCATGGCTAGAATTTAAACGGGGCCATTTACATGTACAATTATGGACGGGGGTGTCTGTACTCAAACACCAGTTTATGCCACTGCCTGAGATTTAGCCAGTCACCCACTATAACAAATCTGATCTGTGAAACAAGAGGTTGGGGGTCATCTGTGACTCTCCTATAGGCAGCAGCCTAGCCGGAGGTTCACTCAGCATCGTCGGATCAATCGGCTGGAGCCGAGATCCCAGGGCCACTGCCTACTAGTCCGGTCCGCCCTCGGAGTCCACAGATTAGCATAGGAAAGTAGGAAATTGGCTCAGCCACTCCCCGACATTCCCGTCCGTCCAGAGGGGGGGAATCAAGGAGCGGCAGACACCGGGAAACCTTTCACCCGAGACTTAAGACTGGTAGCCGACGCTACCAGTGGCTACCAGTCTTAAGTCATCTTTTAAGTGGCTAACAGGCGCCCAGACACATTTTTATGAGATAAAAAGTACAGCATTTAGTCAGGAATAAGAGCGAAGCATAGGTCTCCTACCTTGCGGTGGTGAGCATTGGGTTCCGTGAAATTGATGAAGTTAGGAGAGAGTTAGGGGCGCCCCCTGCCTCACTGAGGCCAGGGCGGCCTGAAAAAGCAGGCTGGGAGTCAGAGACAGAGAGACAGTCCTCACGGATACCCAGTAGGGTTGTCGGGGTCTGATTCCAGACACATGGACCTTTGAGAAGCCGCTGAAGTGTAGCCTCAGCCTAGACTCTCGCAGTTGCCGACAGCCTTCCTCAGTCCCTCGCATCTGAGGAGATGCCTCTGAAAGGGAATCCTGGCCTCCACTTAGCTGACATTCCCGGCTCGCAAGGGAGATGGGGGATCCACTGAGGGAGACGCAGGGGAACCTGTCGCTTGAGACTTTGAGATCGGCAGCCAGGCTAGTCCCATTTAAGTGGCTGACAAGCGACCGATTTTGTGTGCCATAGACAGCTTCCTTCTATAGGGACAGTGAGAGAAAAGGCAGGCTTGGATGCCGATACTCACCTCCGAAGTTATCCCCGGCCAAGCCCCTGAAGATGATGCCGGGGTTCTTGTTCACGAAGCCGAAGAATGAGCTTCACAAACACCCAAGGTAGGAGAGCAAGGTACAGGCTTTTATTTAGAAATAAAGTGAGAGAATAGAGCCCCTGGCTCATGCCAGGAGGGGACAAGAGAGCCCGTAGTGGTGCGTTGTCTACGGGGTTTTATAGGCAGTTGAGGATTTTTCGAGAACATGAAAAAAACTTAGGGGTGTGGACTTGCATCACCTGCCCTGTCCTCAAGGTGGGCTGGGTCAAAGTCTGATTGTTAGGGCTGACAGTGGAGTCATGGGTTATGCTGATACCCTTGCAGAACCCTCAAACATTCCAGGCCAAGTTGCTTCTGGCCTTTTGACCTTTAGCTGATCTCACTGAAGATGTCTATATTCTTAGGTGTCTTTCCGGAGAGAGTTAGTGTGACTTTGACTTTGCATAATGCTTAACAGTTTCACTGGGGACTTCTTTGCCCATTGTTACATTGCTCTGACTGTAAATATTCTGCTCTGCTTTTCCCGGAGGCCCTCACCCTTCTCTGACTACACCCACCGTCCCTGTCTCACAACCAGTTAACGACGTCCAGGGAGAGCCTTGGAGCGTGCTTGTGTCTCTGCCTAGGAAATAGTGTATCCGGCAGTTTGGGGATGCCTGTCGTTGGGTATGACATCACACACGCTGTTTGGGTACATTTCCTCTTTGGGGGATTGTGAGTGAATGGGGGTATTTTATCTGAGTGGATTTTGTACACCATGGTATACGTTCTCTTGGGCTTTGTGTGCCTATGTATCTAGGTGTGCATTTTCTGCGCTTTTAAGCTTTTGTGTGTCTCCCGGTGTGAGATCTCTGGGTAGGTGTCTGCACCCTAGGGGGTGAGGTCTGTGAGCTGTTCGTCATTCTGGGTCCCAAACTGATGTCTGTGAGTTGTGTGGTGGTTGTGGTGGTGGTGGTGGTGGTGGGGTTAATCGTCTGAAAGTGTGAAGTGTCTGAGCTGTTTGAGGGTTTGTGCCCAGGGTGTAGGTCCTCTGATTTGTCTGAAGACTTTATCTGAAGGTTATGTGATGCTTCTGAGTTATCTGAACTTTTGTCTTTCTGTTTGGGGGTTCTTTGTATTAAGTTAGGAGGTGACAGTGTGGTTTGGGAGTCTGTGACTCAAGGTCTGAGCTCTTTGTGCAGAGATTTCCAGAACCTGTTTTAGGTCGTGTGTTCAGTGATGTGTTCTAGGTGTCTCTGAGTATCTGGGCTCTTTGGGGTCTGTATCTCAGGAGTAAAACCTCTTCGCTTTTTGCTTGTGAGGTCTCTGTCCCAGAACCAAGGGCTATGGATCCTGGCAGATACGGTTCCAAAGCCTGGAACCCCATGTCCTGGTTGTGTGTCGTTGGGCAAGTCGCTTGTCTCCCGGAGCCTCAGTATGTATCATCGCTAATAAAATGGGGCCGGTGCCCACCTTTGTGGGTCCCTGTGCATCTTAGCACTGCGTGTAAAGGGCCTGGCTCCCAGCCAGTCTTCCACAAGAGTTATCTGAGCACCTGCTGTGCACCTGAGTGTTGTTCTTGGATACAGAACAGAGACTACAACAGAGAACAAACTGACAAAAGTCCCTGATCTCATAGAGTGGCCAGGAAATATGTAACCCTTCCGAGGGTGGCAAATGCTCCATGGAAAGATATGAAGGAGGATGTTATTATTTCATTCAGGGTGATCAGGGCAAGTCTTCCCGAGAAGGTGATGATTGAGCAGAGACCTGGAGGAAGTGCAGGAGCAACGGAGGGATTACCTGAGGGAAGAGCACTGCAGGCAGAAGGAAAAGCAAGCGCAACAGGGCTGAGGGAAAATCCACCTGGTGTGTTCCTGGATATCAGGGAGTCCTGTGAGGCCAGTAAAGCCCTCATCACCAGGCTTGGCACACAGCGCCCATTGAAAGGTGTCTGGTGTTGCTGTCTGTGTTTCTCCCACGGCCTGTGAGGGAGGTGGTGTCATGCCCATTTCACAGATAAAGGACCTGAGGCTGCAAGAAGCGGCCCGGGTCTGCTCTCCTGCTCACCCGTGAAATTGCTAAAAGAGGGGTGAAACCTTCTCCTCCATCATGAGAGACAGAGGGCTTGGGTGTCAGAGCTGCAGAAGTACACTGTCCACACTGAATGTCAGCCAGCCCGTCCGTGTAAGTTACAATAGGGGAGTCATGCCCCTCATAACATTTCCACTCTTGATGGAGGGCAGGACCTTAGGAATGAGAAAGAATAGGCAGAGCAGAGAGGCAGGAAGGGGAGGCTGGGGGATGGTGAGAAAAAAACACTCTGTCTTCATAATACTGCCTGGAGTTGGCCCAGTTCGCCTTAATTGACTGATGGTGTAAAGATGTATTCACCTTTCCCCCCTCCCGTCCTTCCTTTCCCTTCCCTTCTCTTTTATGCCCGAGCAGTTGGGTCCTGAGGCCTTTAGGTACAGCAGAGCAAGGCCAGCGTGTGTGTGTAGCAGCATCCCAGCCTGGGGAGTCAGAGCCCAGGCAGAGTGAGGAGAGCATCCACATGTAGGAACAGGCTGCAGTGGGTGACAGAGCTCAAGGTGGTAAGAAGGATGTCCTTGGGGGTTGGGAGGGGAGAGGGCTAAGTGGCTGGAGCCTGAGTTGGGTGTGGAAGTCCAAGGTTGAGGATGGTTCAACAGAGCATGTGAGGAGGGCCTCTGTGGGGAAGGGATGGCTTGTATACATTGGAATTCATCAACTCAGTAGATGTGTAAGGGTAATGGGAACCACATCTGTCACTTTTGGAAAGGAGCGTTTCAAATATGGAAAGGAAGAAAACTGGAACAAATTCTGAGCTGTTCTACTGGAATTGGAGGTCTCCATGTGATCTCACGGTTTGCAATATGTGTGTGTGCATATATGGATAGATTGATAGGTACAGAATCCAAAGTTTCTGAAAACAGTAATGTCCCAGTAGTAGTAAGTACACTTAGCCCCCAGATCTGAGCTTCTGAACACTATTCTCCACTCAATGATGGGTTCCCAGGCTGGCGGAGGGAAAGGATAAATGAACCTGGCTCAACTTGTCATTGTTAGTAGTAACAATGAGTTCAAGGAATGATGGGGGGGTGTCAAAAGGACGTACAAAATAGCTTAATGGGTCTCCCACTGGACATACTCGGGATGATTTTATTTTTCTAGCTTTATTGAGATATTATTGATATACAACCTAAGTAAGCTTAGGGTGTACAACATGATGATGATTCGATACACATACATATATTGTGAAATGATTACCACAATAAAGTTACCTAATGCTCTATCCCCCATGTGCTTACCATTTTTTTATTCTGTGGTGATAACATTTAAGATCCACCCTCTTAACACCTTCCAGTGTACAATACAGTATTGTTAATTATGCTCATCACTCTGTACATTGGATCCCCATAATGTATTCATGGTATAGCTGGAAGTTTGTGACCTTTGACCAGCATTTCCCCCAGCCTCTAGCAACCACCATTCTAATCTCGAATTTCTATGAGATTGGCTTTTTTAGTTGCCACATATGTGAGAACATACAGGATTTGTCTCTCTCTGACTTACTTTACGTAGCATGAAGCCTTCAGGGTCCGTCTGTGTAGTTGCAAAAGCAGGTTTTCTGTGTTCATGGCTGAATAATGTTCTGTTGTGTATGCATACCACATTTTCTTTATCCATTTATTCCTCCGTGACACCTTGGTGGTTTCCATATCTTGGCTGTAGCTGCATAGTAAATCTTAAAATTGGTGTTACTCTTCCAGTTTTGTTTTTGTTTTTCTTTTTCAAAATTCTTTGGTTATTCTAGTTTCTTTGCCTTTCCACATAAATTTTATAATCAGTTTGTGTCTATAAAACTGTCCTGCTGGGATTTTTCATTGGAGTTGTATTAAATCGATGGATGCATGTGGGGCCTATTGTCATCTTAATTATATTGAATTTATCAAACCATGAACACTGTATGTGTCTCCACTTATTTAAGTCTCTTTCTGTTTCCCTCCTCAGCCATTTTGTAGTTTTGAGCATACAGATCCTGTATATGTTTCACTAGGGTTTCGGGGGAAGCTGTTGTAAATGGCACGTGCAAATGTTTTTTGTTTTGCTTTGCTTTGTAATTGTTCATTGTGAGCATATAGAAATTTGCTTGATGTTCTGTGTTAAGCTTGTATCCTGCAATATTGCTGGATTCGTGTATTCGTTCTAGGAGTTTTTCAAAATGGATTTGGTGGGCTTTTCTATGAAGATAATCCTGTCATCTGAGAATCAGAAAAGTTTCATTTCCTCCTTCCCAATCTGTAAGCCATTTCTTTCTTTTTATTTCCTTACTGGAGTGGCTGGGACCTCCAGTACAATGTTGAACATCAGGGGTGAGAGGACATATCCTCCTGGCCTCGTCGCTGGTCTTAAGGAGAAAGCATTTAGTCTTTCTCCTTTAAGTGAGGATGGACGGTTTAGGTATTTTTGCAGATGGCCTTCATCAGGCTTGAGAAACCATTCGCCTGCTTCTGGTTTGCTCAAGGTTCTTATCATGAACGGCTTGGCTGTGGGGGAAAAGGATCCAAATGTTCCCCAAGG
Organism: Manis pentadactyla; assembly: GCF_030020395.1. Classification (NCBI taxonomy): domain Eukaryota; kingdom Metazoa; phylum Chordata; class Mammalia; order Pholidota; family Manidae; genus Manis; species Manis pentadactyla. The sequence continues at coordinate 47,026,557 of NC_080038.1, read as the reverse complement.
CGACCCTTGAGTCGGCCAAAAATGTTAAAAGTTTGACTTGCTCTCTCCTCCAAGTGGGAGGAAAAAACTGGGCTGGAGAAAGTTTAGCCGAACTACAGGCGGAGGAGAGGGGAAAGCGCTCCAGCCTTTTCTGCAGCTTGGCTGCTGTTACTACAGCACCTCCTGACATTGCAGCCAGCATCTCCCCTGGCCTCTGTGTGGTAACCTGGTAAGTGTCAGTTTACTGCTGGGGGTGTGGGTCAACTTCAGTGAGGGGTGGGAATTTTTTAAATGGCTTCGTACGTGGCATCCGAATGCATGAGAAAATTGATGTGAGGTGTTATTAGGCAGTGTGACCCTTCAGTGCAGGTGCCCCCAGCCACGAATCAGTCTTTTCCAGCCTACCTAGTGGTAAGCAAGAGAGACTGAAGGGGCAGGATGTAATGTAAACCCATTTAAAAAAATTTCTTAAAATTCAGGATTTTGTCCTGACCAGTTCCTAAACATGATGAATGTTTTGTAGTGAAGTTACAGAACATGTGTTCTATAAAAATAATTTCATCCCTCTTGCATACAAGCCTTCCACACAAAAGGTTTGGAAGAAAGTAGGGAGGAATTAATGAAATGTGAAGTTTTGATTTCAGAATTGAATACGCTGATTTTGTAACAGTGGAGAAAACACAAACCTGGCCTTGGGGAGAGTCGGAGGGCAAGAGTGAGGACGTTAATGACCTCTGTGTGTCCAGATTGTTCTGGAAAACTTTGTATTTTTCCTAAAGAAATACTCCCACGCAGCCTTTCCAAGCTGCTGTGAGCACTTTGAATTCAACTGACAGCTGAGCCTACAGTCACACCTGCCAGAGCTCTGGCTGTGGAATGGCAGGTGGGGCCACAGCTCCTAGACTTGACAGGCAGAGCACCTCCACATGTCTCCCACCCTCGGAAAGAGGGTGAGCTGGTGTCGTGGACAGATAAAACTGTTTGGAACTGACTGCCTCCAGGCAGTCCCTCCGAAACCATGGGCTCATATGGGTATTGGAACTGGACAGGGAGTGCTGGACCTGGACGGGAAGGTTCCACGGTGGGAGGCCACCCTGGGGCCCTGGTAAGCTATACTGCCTGCCTGGTGCATGTCCTGCTCCAGGCACCCTAACGTGTATAAACTCTGTTTCAGCAGTACCACATGTGCCCCCTGGGAGTGCACTTCCTGGGTTTGTGCTCAGACTATGCAGACACCACCTCACCAGAAAGGCTTTCGGGTCAGCTTCTACTTCCCAACCGGAGTATGCCGTGCCTGAATCTGTACCTCAGGGCAACCAAAAAGGGCTCATACAAAAAATTAAGCAGTAAGGTACCTGGCTTTCTAAGGTAGACCTGCATGGTTAATGAGTAGCTTATGGTATAATGTTAAAGAAACAAAAGAACAGATACAATATTATAAAGACATTACCTCCCCCTCCAATCTCGTAACCTAAAACAACACATAGGAAAAAAGCCTGGAAGGGAATATATCGCGTATTGAGTCGCTTTTCCTAAGTGTGAAGGTCTAGATAATTTTCAAATGATATTTTATTTACAGCTTTATTTGCTGTCTCTTATTAGACCACCAGATATCCATTATAATTTTTTTAATAGTTTTGCTGAAGACTCAGTCTCTGAGGTGTCTTGACGATTCAGGATAGAAAATTTTGACATTTGTGCCAGGTGCAAAACCAAGCAGTGCATTTGAAGCAGAAGGAAGATGTGCGGCGCAGTAGACAGGAGCAGTGGGAGAGCAGAGAGGTCCAGATGGGGAGGGTTGGCGGTGTCCACAAGCACTGTGAAAAATGCCACAGGCGATGCAGCCAAAGCAAAAGCCAGTAACACTCGCATGTCCCTAAGGAGTGACTCATGCTATTGAGGTGTGCAGCTGCGTGAAGACCCTTAGACCTTTGGTCCCTTCACACAGCGGGGCAATGTGTGGTTCAGAGAGCACAGCACTGCTCTGCTCTGCACCGTGCTGCGCCGCCTGTGAGAGTCGCGGCCTCCCCTGCGGCACCACTCCTTTTGCTGGCCACCTAGAGCACTTTTCTTGAAGACTGAAAGCCTACAGATCCGGAAGGGAAAAGAGAAAGAAAAGACATGGTACAGTTGTTAGATTCAATCCTCCCCCAGTAAATGCACACGTGGAAAGTGAGATGCATGTTCAGGAGTCGTAGGGGCAAGCACGGGGCTCATCGGGAATTAGCAGGGTAGGATTGGGTGGCTCAGAAGAAACGCAGAATGCAACGGCGAGAAAACATTATCAGCTGCAAGTCTGTTTCCTGGCCTTGCTTTTGTAAGAGAATACAGTGGGGGAGGGCCCTTTGACCGTTACCTCCCCATTCCCCCTCTTCCCAGTCCCTGGCAACCAACACCCCACACTCTGCTTCTGTAAGTTTGACTAGTTTTGAGTCGGCTTGTAAGGGTTGTACCCACTCCATTATTGTGGGGGGAGGGCCTGAGATCTGGGAGGGAATCACTGCACTTGGTTATGAGCCTTCTGAGGACCTGACATCAGTAGTAACCAGGGTGCGCCGTGCACCAAGGTGCACCAAGTTCTGAGCCCTGCTCAGAGTAGCGCTGTGGCACCTTAGATCTGGGTATGTGTGGTGGGAACTCTGTGTGTGTGTGTGTGTGTGTGTGTGTGTGTGTGTGTGTGTGTGTATGTGTAACCAATGCAGGGAGAGAGAGAAACAGTATTAACAGCGACTCACCAAAGTCCAGCTGTGGTCTAGGCTCTGTGCTGGGTGCCGGGGGTACAGTAAGAAAGACACACCCCTCACTGCCCTCATGGAGCTTCTGTGAAGTTATGCCACAGTAGTGAATCTAACGTCCATACAAAAAAAACGTAAAAATTCCTGCTGTGATTGGTGGTACCAAAGAGGCACACTCCAGTGCTTCAGAGGAAATGACCTTAGCTGGCTCTTCAGGGAAGTCTATGAACAGAAGTTAACTAATCAGGAGCCTTCAGGAAAGGGGGACAATATAAGCAAGAAGCGCAGGCAGTTGGAGCCAAAGGAAGCCAATAAGAGACACTGGAAGAGGAAGCTCTGCTTTTCATATTGCTAGAGGTAGACAGGGGCTCGAGCAGGCTCTGAAGTCCTTGTGGGGAAATGTGGTCCTTATCTAGAAAGTACCAGATGGCCTTGCAACTGTAAGAGAGACGGAGACAGACACCCTGAGTGGATGTGATGGACCAGTTACAAGGCAGCCTTCACAATCAAAAGGAGAGAGGCATTGGCCTAGAGCAGATGTAGTGGACACAGAAAGATATGGAAGCATAAACGGATATAAATTTTCCTTAAAAATTCCTTTTCCTTTTAAAAAAAGTCAGAGATACTGAGATGTAATTTACATACAACAAAAGTCAACCTTTGAAAGTATGCAGTTTGTAGGCTCTTGACAGATGTATGCAGTTGTGTAACCACCATCACAATACAGATACAGAAAATTTCTGTGCCTTTTCCAGAATGCCTTGTACATGAAACCCAAAACATTTAGCCTTTTGTGGCTGGCTTCTTTACTTTGGCATACTGAGATGCACACATGCTGTTTCATGAATCAACAGTTTGTTTTTATTACTGTGCAGTGTTCCTTTGTATGGGTGTACCTGTTTGTTTTTCTTTCATCCATACACCAGTTGTTGAGTATTTGGGTGGTCTCTAGATTTGGCTACTATGAATAAAAGTGCTATGAATGTTTGAGTACAGACAGGTCTTTGTGTGGACACGTTTTCATTTCTCTTGGTTAGAATTTCCTAGGAGTAGAATTGGTGGGTTATATGGTAAACGTATGTTTAACATCAAAAGTAAGTGCCTGAGATTAGGATACCCACTCCAGCTTTCTTGTGGTTTCTGGTCTTATATCTTCTCCCCTACTTTTACTCTCAGTTTAACTGTGTCTCGTGTAAACAACATATAGTTGGATCCTGGTTTTGTTTTGTTTTTCATCCAGTTAGTGTCTGCCCTTTGATTGGACTGTTTATTCACATTTAACATTGTTATTGATGTAGTTGGACTTACATGTGCAATTATACATTTTTTTCCCTATGTGTCTTATTTCTTGTTCTTTGGTACCTCCTTTACTGCTTTCTTTTACAGTAAGTGGGTATTTCCTGAAGTGGCATTTTAATTTCTTTGGTTATTTTTCTCAATATATTTTTTGAGTTATTTCATCAGTAGCTGCTCTGGGGTTTACCATACACATCTTAATTTATCACAGTCAGCTTCAGATTTGTACTAATTCCAGTGAGATATAGAAACATTGCTCCTATGTAGCTCTATTCACACTTCTCTCCTTGTGCGGTATTGTTATATTACATCTATAAAGGGTACATCCCATTCATACAGTCTTATCATCATCAAATAGTATATGTAATTCTGTGACTTTTAAGAAAAGCTAACATTAGACAGGAGGATCTCAAGTATATACTTACAGCTTCTGTTATATTAACCTTCTGTGTCACAATTTCTGATTCCTTTCATTTGTTCTGGTGGAAATGCTTTACCATCCAGACTCATCTCCTTACCTATTATATATAGCTTTGTGCCCAACCACCACCTCTGTATTGTGATGGGCAAATATATTACATTGTATGTGTGTCTTGCCAGTGGGTTTCAGCCCCTGGCAAGTTCACTATGGATTCAGTGTGACCAAAGAAATGACAGTAGAACGTTCTTGGGGTGAAAGGGTTATACCCAACTTTATTTCCACAGTGGCAGGTCAGTCACTAAAATCTCGTTCACTCAGAGCGAGTCTGCATGCAGCAAGCTGGTCTCTGCCTCTGGGCCTCTCTGTCTGCACCTCTGGGCCTCTGTCCTCGGCGCTGCCACCACTGCAGCCTCTGTTCTGCTCTCCTGCAGCCTTGCAGCCGTGCTACCGTGTTGCGCAGAGCAATGGGTGGAGCTCTTTATATAGAGTTAATAGCAGTGTACTGCCCACACGGTGTGTAGTGAGCTAGCCAACCAGGGCCAGGTGAAAATCCTGGCCACAGGAACTTAAATTTTATCCACAATATGTTATTGGTCAAATAAAAATTTACACAATATTGTTTTACACAATTGCTTTTTAAGTCAGTTATGAGAAGAAAGGAGTAAAGAATGTGTATTTATAAAGTCTTTTATACTCACATAATTACCTTTACCTGTGCTCTTTGTTGTTTCACGTGGATTTGAATTAACCATCTGGGGTAACTTGCAGCCAGAAGAACTTGCTTTAGTTTTCTTGTAAGCCAGTTCTGCTAGAAACAAATTATCTTAGTTTGTGTTTGTCTGGGAATGTCTTTATTTTGCTTTCATTTATTTATACGTTCTTAAATCACTTTATTGAGATATGCTTGATATGTAAAAAGCTGTACACAGTTAATGTATACAACTCAACGAATTTGGGAATCAGTACACCCATCCTTGAAACCATCACCACCATCTAGGACACAGGCTTATCCATCACCTCCCGAACTTTCCCCCAACTCCCTTTTTATTGTTGTTGTTGTTGTTCTTCTTCTTATTATTATTAGCAGTAAAAACCTTGACATAAGATTTAGCTTTGTAGCAAAATTTAAGTACACAGTATTGTTAGCTATGGGCACTGTATCCTGTACAGCAAGCTCCAGAACTTGTTGCATAACTATGACTCTGTGCCCTTTGACCGTTACCTCCCCATTCCCCCTCTTCCCAGTCCCGGCAACCAACATCCCACACTCTGCTTCTGTAAGTTTGACTAGTTTTGAGTCAGCTTGTAAGTGAAATCATGCAGTATTTGGCTTTCTGTGTCCGGCTTTTTTCACTTAACATAATGTTCTCTAGGTACAGAGGGCATGCTCTTACACATAGAAGGCCCTAAAGACTCCACCAAAAAACTGAGAGCGCTAAGAAACAAATTCAGTAACATTGCTTTCATTTTTTTACAGATAGTTTGCTGGATGTAGGATTCTTGGTTGCCAGTGCTTTCCTTTGAGCACCTTGAATATATTATCCCTATGCCTTCTGCCTCCACTGTTTCTGCTGAGAAGTCTGCTGCTGATCTGACTGGGTTTTCCCGTCATAAAATAGGAGGGTTTTTTTTTCTTGTTGCTTTCAAGATTGTCTCCTTGCCTTTGCTTTTCAGCATTTTTACTCTGATGTGCCTGTCAGTCGGTCTCTTTTTGTTTATCGTACTTGTACTTCGTTGAGCTTCCTTCGGGCAATATTTCTTGGCACATTTTTCTCTGCTCCTTTCTCCCTTTCTGGTATTCTCAATCCATCTATGTTGGTAGCCTAAGCATGTCCCGTATTTCTCTGAGGCTCTGTTTATTTTCCTTAGCATTTTCCTCTCTGACTTCGGATCGCCCAGTCATTATGAGTCTGTCTTCAAGATTGCTCAGTCTTTTTCTGGTAGTTCTTATCTACGTTGAGCCCCTCTAAGTGAATTTTTCACTTCAACTATTGTACTTTTCAACTCTAGAATTTCCGTTCTGTCATTTTGTATAGTTTGTATCTCTTTATTGTCATTCTCTATTTCATGTAATATGTTCAATTCAGTAACTTCCTTTACCTCTTTGATGGTAGTTTCCTTTAGTTCTTTAAAGTTCTTCGTGTGGCAGTTTTGAGGTCTTTTTCTTGCAAATCTGACATCTGGTAGCAATCACAGGCAGTTCTGCTGCCTGCTTTTTCCCCAGTGTACTCTAGGTAGATCATATGCTCCTGTTTCTTTCCATGTGTCATAATTTTTGTTGTTGCTGGAAACTAGACTATCTAAAATAGACCATGTGGCAATTCTGGATGCTGGTCCACCCCTACCTTCCTGATTTGTTACTGTTTTTTGCCTGTTTATTTGTTTAGTGTCTGGCTGGTTTATTTTAGTGAGTGTAGCTTCTCTCCCTACTCCCCCCTCCCCTGCTGTGTTAAGCTTTGGGTTTTCCCCCTCAGGGAGAGCTGTCTTGAGTATGCCTGTGGTCACCCTGGGATGACTGTGGTTTGGTCAGGGCTCTCTTTGACTTTCTCCTTCCCTGACCACATTCAGCTGTTCAGCTGCACTGACTGTGGGATGATTACTCCCTAGTTTTCAGCAATGTCCTGGATAAATTGCTCCATAATTTAAAACAGTGAAATCCGTGCTCCTTTGAAGGGATAGCTGTTAAGGCCAGTGTTTGAGATTTGATCTGACCCTGGTGGGCTCCTTCCAGTAATCTCCCTCCCTGGCATCCCAGGTAATCCAGCCAGCCCACAGTTGAACTCCTGTTGATGCCGGGGTTCTTGTTCATGAAGCCGAAGAATGAGCTTCACAAACACCCAAGGTAGGAGAGCCAGGTACAGGCTTTTATTTAGAAATAAAGTGAGAGAATAGAGCCCCTGGCTCATGCCAGGAGGGGACAAGAGAGCCCGTAGTGGTGCATTGTCTAGGGGGTTTTATAGGCAGTTGAGGATTTTTCGAGAACATGAAAAAAACTTAGGGGTGTGGACCTGCAGCACCTGCCCTGTCCTCAAGGTGGGCTGGGTCAAAGTCTGATTGTTAGGGCTGACAGAGGAGTCACGGGTTATGCTGATACCCTTGCAGAACCCTCAAACATTCCAGGCCAAGTTGCTTCTGGCCTTTTGACCTTTAGCTGATCTCACTGAAGATGTCTATATTCTTAGGTATCTTTCCCGAGAGAATTAGTGTGACTTTGACTTTGCATAATGCTTAACAGAGTTTCAATGGGGACTTCTTTGCCCATTGTTATATTGCTCTGACTGTAAATATTCCACCCTGCTTTTCCCGGAGGCCCTCACCCTTCTCTGACTACACCCCTGGTCCCTGTCTCATTCCCCCCTCTACAGATGGAGACCCTAGCTGCTGCTAGGGAAAGGGGGCGATGACCGCTCTGGCTGCTTCATGCTGAGAAGGGGCACATAAAGGGTGCAGTTAGGTCTCCATCAGTGGTCAGTTGAGAGGGCCTCGGAAGATGGGCGCTTCTATTCCAGGTTCCATTTCTGTTACTTTTATTTGCAGTTTTATGGCTTCTAGGCAAGATAGAACAAATTGTGTTATTAGGTTAAGTAGCAATATCTGGAGTTGGATTTTCCATTCTGGAAGGACATACTTGATGAGATTAAGAATACATGGTTGAATACGAGAACTAGAAATAGTAAAACTTTAATTGAAATGATAGGAGAAAACTAAAACATCTGGAAAATCATAGCCAGATATTTTGAAGAAGCTAGAATTCTGGATCTAGTTTATGTCCCAATGACTAGTATTAGGATTTAGTATGGATAAGGCTGCATTATTGAAACAATACTTTTCTCTAAAATCACCCTCATTTTTATTAGTAGTAACCAGGTTAAGAAAATAATTAACACTTGGCTTTATTATTTGCATAAGTGCAGCAAGAAGAGCAATTGATTACATAGGCTCTTTTCAATGTGCTTTGCTGGAACTTTTTGTAAGGAATTTCAGATTGAACTTTTAAAGGCCTCTTGAGGCCAGACAGCTAAGCCAGACTTGCCTTCAGGTTTTGTCTGCAGTACTTGTAGATTTGGGTGAATTCCTATCTTCTCGAGGTCCTCAAGACATCCTGAGGTTCCTGCACTTGTCAGGAAGTGACCTTCCTTACTCACCTGGTAAGGCTGCTGGGAACCCTGTAAGCAAGGTATCAGGTCAGTTCTTCCAATTGGCTTTGTTGGCTTTATAAAGTCAGCCTTAGTTCTTTAAAGCTGTCTGTTTATATCTGAGTTCATGCACATGTCTCTCAGGTATGACATTTCAAAGCCTTGGTAGTATAACCTGTGGTTTTTTTTGTTTTATTGTTTGTTTGATTTTTATACTTGATTTATATGTGAATCCCATATTTCTCCCTTATTATTATTATTATTATTATTTTAATAAAATGCTGAGGTGGTAGGTAGATGCAAGATAAAGGTAGAAAACATAATTTAGTGCTGTAAGAGGGCAAATGTAGATGATCAGGTCTGTGCCTATAGACTAAGTATTCATCCAAGCTAGATAAGGGCAACAAAACATCCACGGATGCAGAAGATTTCTCTCAAAACAGGGGTGGTGAGGTTCTAAGCTTCACCTCTGTTGATCCCCAATTTCTCACCTGATGGACCCCCTGTGACTGTGCCTGTCTTAGGTATAACCTGTGGTTTTAATTGGTCCTCTTACAAGGAAAGCAGGTTCTTATTGAACTTATGCAAATAAACATGCTGCCATGAAATACAAAAATAGTCACTGAGAGTTTTTAAATTCTGGAGGGTTCAGGTAGAGAGAAAGATAAAGTATCAATTCTGCTTATAAAGATAGTCATTTAATAAACTGTTGTCAGCTTAAAAGAAAAAGCTTAAAACACTTTATCAGCAACATTTGAAACAAAAAGCCACAAAATCATCTTCCTTAGTTTACTTAATCTTATGTAACCAATACTTGTTCTGCTAAAATCTAGTTCTTTACTAGTTTAGGAGTAATAAAACTGATTATAAATGACAAAAGACCTACAAATGACAATGGTTAAAGATCTGATGAGAGCTTACTGTAAGACAGTTGACATAAGGAAATTTGTATATTTCTGTAACACAAAACATTCAGGAACAAAGTTTAGCATCATTCCTTTTGACAGTGCTTTCTAGGTAGTTAAGTAGGTAATTATATATCAGATAAATAAGCCAAATTAGCCAAATAACTTTTCCTCAATGAGAAAAAATTCTTCCGACATGTTCCAGGGGCCCCCTGGAAAATATCAGTTGACTAGAGGTAAAAGCACCTTTTTGCATTTTTTTTTTTTGGCACCTGCTTAAATAGGATTATAGGTTGCCATGAAGCAATACTTATCCATTTAACCAGAATGACAACAGAGTACCTCAAAGGCAAATAAAGAAGGTTACACAGTTGTTAGCAAAGTTTAGCTTTTAGTCCTTTAAATATTAAGATCTCATTTTCTTAAATACTCAGACAACTCATTGAGACTTTAAGCATGAGAACCTCCTTTGATAAAACAATTAGAGAACCCTTTGCAATCTTTCAACATTAAGAGCAGACTAACAGTGAAGAAAACTTTGTCTTTTTAACCGAAAACAAAATTCTAATTTTGCTGTGTAGTTGATATCGAGACTCTTGCTTTAATTTTATATAGCATGACCATATCAATTCTTCCACAAACTTTCTACAACTTCCTTTTTACATTTAGATTTCTCTCTCTAAATAAACAGCTGTACTTTAGAACAAAGTTACTTTCTTTTATCAAAAGACACATTCTTTAGCATGCAGAAATGTTTTCCTTATTACTTTAAGTAGTTTTAATTAGAATTTAAAACCATTAGGTACCTTAATTTTTAGTGAACAGAGAAGCAGGCTATTGTAAACTGTTACACTAGCATTCTTTAGATTGACAAATTTGTGAACATTTTATAATTTGTGTAACCATGAGCTTTACAGCACAATCTCTCACTAAGCACAAAGTATATCTTCTTAACTTAGCAAAACTTTAAGGTTTTAGGTTACCACAAAGATTCTCAGGCTGTTTGTAGGTATACACACTGTAATACACATTTATTAAGGTGTTCACTTGCCACACTTATTTAGTTCACTCATTCCTAACAACATGCTAGATTACTTACAAAACCTTTACTGAATATTAGACAAAGTCAAGCCTCTAAGCATTTTATTCTTGAAAGATTTAGCAGATAACATCAACTTAAATGACTTTAGATAAACTTAGGCAGCTGATAACCATAAGGACATGTCCATTTCAGTTCAACTTAAATTAGCATTAATGCTTAATATTTTCCATTAGAATTTTCTGGAAATTTTAGAATGCCCAATTTTCACAAGCGCTTGTCTTTAAATCAGTTTTATTAATACCATCCGGAGGTAGAAAAATCTTTCATTTACACGCTTAGACATACAAACATACAGATTGAGACATAATGACTACAGTTAGCAACACTTTTCATAAAAGAACATATATACAGACAGATAAGCTGATACAGAGATTTGAGTTACTGATATCCAATTGCCTTTCCTTTTAGCTTATTTGACTAAGAGTATCTCAGTTTTCAGAAATACTCTCTATGGACAAGCAGTTTATATAACTGGGTTAAGGTTTAGATGGCCCAGACTAACAGGGCCAATGAAGGCTCTGAACTGATAGGGACTGTGTGTGTCCAGGGGGCTGGAAATGAAATGCAAGTACAATTCTAGCTCCAGTCATTTAAAGCCAGGCTGTATTGCAGAAGATAAATTTCTTCTGTTTCAGGGAGTCTAGTTTAAAAACCTCCCAATTTTTGAAGATAATGAACCCAATAAGTAGAATAGATTTCCACCAAAATAATTTAGAAAACTAGTTCCATACTGTAGTAGTTCACGGGACTTTTGACTACTTTCCTTCCTTGCATTAAAATAAATTTAGCTGCATAACCTTATTATATTGTATACTTCTCTCAGGGACCAAGCCTCTCCATCACAGAGTTTGTATTGAGGCCAGGCTTGTGTGCAGAATGTAAAGCACTTTTTCAGGGTCTGGGGATCAAATTTGCTCCCAGTTCTTTAGAATGCAAGCTAGAGGCGAGTCTGGCTTTAAAACTTGAAGAGGAAGCTCCCACCTGAAAGAGAGAAAGAAAGATGTGTGACACCTGGTCGGCCTTTCTCTGTGAGGGCATCCCCTCTCCTTGGAGCCTGGGTGACAGTGGTCAATCACCTCCTCTGCCAGGCCTACTGGATTTAACCACTCCTTACCAGCGTGGCCTGTATCTTGCCTTGATTCCCCTCTTGCCTTCACACTAAGCAAGAGTTGCTTCAGAGTCCCGGATCTAGTGGGAACCTCACCAGTATCTCTTACTTTACGCCTTTGGGAGTCCTGATCCAGACCCTAGTTTCTCTGCACAGACTTTATAGCACAGTACACTTGGGCTGCGGATAGGGAAATGCCTAGCCCCAGGAGGACTGCCTCCAAGGAAGAGAGATCAATAGAATAGAGCCATGGCTAGAATTTAAACGGGGCCATTTACATGTACAGTTATGAGGGGGGGTGTCTGTACTCAAACACCAGTTTCCGCCACTGCCTGGGATTTAGCCAGTCACCCACTATAACAAATCTGATCTGTGAAACAAGAGGTCGGGGTGTTATCTGCGACTATCGCATAGGCGGCAGCCTAGCCAGAGGTTCATGCAGCGCCATGGGATCAGTCGGCTGGAGCTGAGATCCAGGACCACTGTCTACTAGTCCAGTCAGCCCTTGGAGTCCCGAGATTAGGGGAGGAAAGTAGGAAATCAGCTCGGCCACTCCCTGACATTCCCATCCATCCAGAGGCCGGGGATCAAGGGGTGGCAGACACCGGGAAACCTTTCACCCGAGACTTAAGACTGGTAGCCGACGCTAATCGTGTTTTAAGTGGCTAACCAGTGTTATGGGTCTCAGATTGGGCACGCCGGAGCAGGAGTAAGGAAACAGGTCCTCACAGAAAAGTAGATTGTAAAAAGGGAGCCTTTATTTTAGCCGGCCGGCGTCTGCCAAGGAGCAAGCTCTCCAAGTGCAGCCCCGAGCCCCTGTTACAACGTCCTTTTAAGCATTTTTACCGCATCCTGCTTAGTTTTTGCAACTTTTCCACCTTCACCTAAATTCAGCAAGCTATATTCTTTGTTTAATGCTCGGGGGGCTTAAGCATCCTGTTTTGCCCACCTGCTGCAGGAAATGTGTGAAACTGTTGGTCTCTAACAAAGCAATGTACAGAAGCAAAAATAGCGTGGAGTTAGTTGAACATCCTGTTTCTCATGGGATTTATATCTTTTCATTTAGTTTCTCAGAAGTTGGTACGTGTCTAGGGTCTGGGGCTAACTTTACAGAGAGCTTTGTGTCCTATTTTATGTCTGAAACTGCTTCAGCCCCTCACACCAGTGCCCAGACACATTTTAATGAGATAAAAAGTACAGCATTTAGTTAGAAATGAGAGTGCGGCGTGGATCTCCTACCTTGCGGTGGTGAACATTGGGTTCCATGAAATTGATGAAGTTAGAAGGGAGTTAGGAACGCTCCCTGCCTCACTGAGAGGCCAGGGCGGCCTGAAGAAGCAGGCTGGGAGTCAGAGACAGAGAGAGAGACACTCCTCCTGGATACCCAGTCGGGCTGTCGGCGTCTGATTCCAGACACACGGACCTTTGAGAAGCCGCTGAAGTGTAGCCTCAGCCTAGACTCTCGCAGTTGCCTACGGCTTTCCTCAATCCCTTGCATCCGAGGAGATGCCTCTGAAAGGGAATCCTGGCCTCCACTCAGTTGACTTTCCCGGCTCCCAAGGGAGATGGGGGATCCACTGAGGGAGACACAGGGGAACCTGTCGCTTGAGACTTTGAGATTGGCAGCCGGGCTAGTCCCGTTTAAGTGGCTGACAAGCGCCCAATGTTGTGTGCCGTAGACAGCTTCCTTCTATAAGGACAGTGAGAGAAAAGGCAGGCTCGGATGCCGATACCTCCAAAGTTATCCCGGATGAGCCCCCAAAGATGATGCCGGGGTTCTTGTTCATGTAGCCGAAGAATGAGCTTCACAGACACTCAAGGTAGGAGAGCAAGGTGCAGGCTTTTATTTAGAAATAAAGTGAGAGAATAGAGCCCCTGGCTCATGCCAGGAGGGGACAAGAGAGCACGTAGTGGTGCATTGTCTAGGGGGTTTTATAGGCAGTTGAGGATTTTTCGAGAACATGAAAAAAACTTAGGGGTGTGGACTTGCATCACCTGCCCTCAAGGTGGGCTGGGTCAAAGTCTGATTGTTAGGGCTGACAGAGGAGTCACGGGTTATGCTGATACCCTTGCAGAACACTCAGACATTCTAGGCCAAGTTGCTTCTGGCCTTTTGACCTTTAGCTGATCTCACTGAAGATGTCTATATTCTTAGGTATCTTTCCCGAGAGAATTAGTGTGACTTTGACTTTGCATAATGCTTAACAGAGTTTCAGTGGGGACTTCTTTGCGCATTACTTTGCTCTGACTGTAAATATTCCTCTCTGCTTTTCCCTGGAGGCCCTCACCCTACTCTGACTACACCCATGGTCCCTGTCTCACTTTGTCCAATAATTCCACCAATCTCCCACCAGTTGCCTTTTACTGCAGCCTCTGCTGTCTTGAAAGTGCCCCTAGGCATGACCTTCTCCACACTCCATTGCGAATGCAGTCGTTTCCTCTGAGAGGAAGTTCCCCAGCGATCTGCTTCAAAACGTCAGAGCCATACAGTTCTGTAGCTGTGGAGTGGGGACAGTGATGGTGTACTTCTTTCCCAGTTTTTTGTAGTGTACTGTGTGATGCTGTACTTCTAAATTTCCATTTTTAATTGTTTGTAGCTGCTATTTAGAAATTACTGAGACGTTAGCATACTGATCTTGTTACTTCGCTAAACTCACTTCTTAATTCAAGTAGCTTTTCTCTAGGTTCTTTTTATAGGGTCCTCTTATAGATTCAGGTGTTGTCTATGAATAATAACTGTCTTACTTAGTTCTTGCTTCTCGCCTTTTTTATTGCCTAGAGCAGCCAGTAAAATATTGAAGAGAAGTGGCAGAAGTGAGACAGGGACCGTGGGTGTAGTCAGAGTAGGGTGAGGGCCTCTGGAAAAAGACCCCTGCCAAAACTCCATATTAAACAATTAAGCAAAGTCAGAGTTACATTAATTCTCTAAAGTAAAATATCAAACTAGGAATATAAGCATTCTTCAGTGAAGGTTAGCTAAAACTAAAAAGCCAGGAGTAACTTAGCCTGGAATGTTTGAACATCCCCCAGATAAGAAAATACCTCAGCATAGCCCATGTCTTGTTTGTGTCAATTAAATGAGGCTATTGTAAAATTTACTTTAGCCTGCCAAGAGGCCCAGTTTATCTTTAACTTTACCCAGATGCTGCTTTTCCTCCTCCAGCCCTAATCAAGTCAGTAACTCAGCTCACCTTGAAAGCAAAACAAGCAGCCTTGACTGATAATGCTCCCAAACCAAGAAACTGCTATTCTGAGAAAGGATCAAAACAGTAGATTTCTTATGTTAACTCCACAAAATAGTCTGGAAAACTGATAAGAAACTTAGTGTCTCTAAAAATAAACACTTAGAGACCATCTGGTGGATCCACCTCCCTAACTTACTCTCTCAACTGCCTATAAATCCCCTAGATAAAGCACCACCACGGACTCTCTTGTCCCCTCCTGGCGTAAGCCGGGAGCTCTGTTCTTTTACTTTATCTCTAAATAAAAGCCTGTGTACCTTGCTCTCCTACCTTGAGTGTTTGTGAAGCTCATTCTTCGGCTTCATGAACAAGAACCCCGGCATCAGAAGCACACATCCTTGTCCGAGGTCACTTAAATGGTGGCTGCATGTAACATTGTGAGCGAGCTCCTTCACGGTGCCAGTACTCGGGGCTGTTTGTGTGTCTGTGTCCGAGGTCGTATGCTCTGTGATCATGTGGCTTCCGTGTCCAGAGTATCAGGTCCATGAGCTGTTGGGTTTCTATATTGCAGGTCATGAAGTTGCTAAAATGCATGTGGGCCTGTATTTCAGAATTTGTCATATCTGAGCTGATTTTGTATCTCGGGCCTCATTTATTGAATCTGTAGGAGTCTGAGTTCCGTGGATTGTTTGGTGTTTTATTTCCAATGGCATGAGGTCTCCTCACTGCTCTTTCCTGGGTCTGTATTTGGGTTTAGTGTGTCACTGGGGTGTTTGGGTTTTGTGGCCCATACTGTGAGGTTTCTGAGGAACTTGGGAGTCCAGGGTATGATGCTTCAGAGCTGGGGGAAGATCGGGGTCCTGGAGCAAGGTCTGCTCTGTCTTCAGTCCTTTGTTCCTGGGATTGAGTCCTCTGAGCCATTAGGGCATTCCTAACCCCATGGACAGACTTTGTTACATACCGGAGTTCAGACATGAGGTGTTTGTGACCTCTTCCCCATGTTTCAGTCTGATAACTGTGCAGAAAGACAGTGAGAGGCTGTTGATCTGAGTTGACTGTCTCTGAACTCCCCCACTCCTGCTCCCAACAGTCCAGCTTCCTTGTCTAGACCACTGTGTAGGCAGCTTCCTTCAGACCTTCCCCTGGGGTCGGATTCTCGCCACTGTTTTGAAGGTCACAGGGTCTTCCTCAGCCCCATTGTGGGGAGGAGTTTACGATGTGTCTCTGAAGAAAAACACAAAGCAGGGACCCCCGTCTCAGAGTTTGGCAGAACCTGCCCATCTTGTGCCCCCATGTTGGCATCTGTCACCTCTCAGGTCTCCCTGACACCCATAAAAAAAAACAAACCTGGGCATATCCATTTGCCTTGTTGCCGACTGCACATTTCAAAGCCTGGGTCCCCTGTGCTGTGGTTGGCTGGCAGGAGATGCTAGCTTTGGGGATGATCTTCCCGCACCTTAACTTTTCTGTGATGAGATTGTGCAGACTGTACCTCAGCCTCTTCCTCCTATCACACGCACCTCCTGAAAGCAGAATTCAGGGCTTGGGGAGCTGGGGTAGGGGGTGGGTCCAGACAGATGCCACCTCTGGCCGGGCAGAGAGTGTGGGCCTGAGACCATGTCACTTGGTACACTGGAGGTCAGGTGCACCTGTCGCCTAATGTGAAGGTGTGTTGGGTTGAAGAAAGAGTCCAGACACTCCAGAATTTTATCTCCATTTCTAAAACACCCGTGGTTTAATCCTGTTACTTCATGAGAAAATACGCAATGTGTTCTGTACTAGAGGGAGAAAAATCTTTGTTCGTTTTCTGAAAATGTACGACCTGGTTAGAAGACAGACAGGTTTGTAACTTTCCTTTATAGTCCACAAATTACACACACACAGAAGGGATCACCTGTCAAGGTGGAGGTGAATTTCTCTTTAACCTACTGGGACAAGTGTTTCAGGCCCATTTCAACAGAGCAGGAGCCCTGCCCTCCTTACTGAGGGCCATTTTCTAATATAACCTCTGTCTGATGTAAAGCCACCCCTCTCTGCATCTTCATATGTCCCCAAAGCTGTAAAGTACCAATTGCTCCACAGCAAGGCCGTCAGACGAGAGCACAGGGGAAAACTTCTCTGTCATTGACGAGTCTACTTTTCCAAACGCCTTTCTGCCTCAGCCCTGCCCATGGTGAGGACCCAGTGCTCAGGTCCCTGTTGGTGTGATGAGCAAAGCAGCGGGATGGGGGGGGGGTCACAGTCCCAGGGGAAAATGTCAGGGCTAGTTGAACCTTTGCTAACATTTTCTTGGAATGCTGAAAGGGAGGTCTCAAAAGCTGAAGTTACAAATCATTTGCTTGCTGTTTCTCTAAAACCTTTTGAAGGAATGCGTAGCCTCTTCTTTGTAAAAGGGATCGAGACCATCCCGCGCTTGGGTGTCTGATGGTAGGACATGGAATACACTGGGACCAAGTCATCTGTATCTTTGCCGGGGGTGGGTAAGCTTCCCCCTGTTTTTGAAACAGAAAGAAAAGTTTGGCAAGTGACAACAAGAAAGGAGGACAAAGAAGTACTACACACACACTGAGCGTGAAGCGGCATTTCCTGTTGGTGCAAGTGAGTCATTTGCAAATTTTTAACTGTCAGTGTTTCATAAACCATGACAATTTGCTAAAAATTAGCTTGTCAAGAAACAACTTGAGGCTCCAGAGTAAAGCCAAAACATTTGCTCTAACTAAATTGCTTTAGAATTAAGTGTTTGAGGTTTGAAATACAGCCAGCCTGCACCTGAGTCCCAGATCAGAGCTGCCAGACAGCAGGTGTGGCTGAAGCAGCCGCCACTTGAGGACCCATGCCTGCAAGGAGGGAGGGGCCAGTCCCAAGGGGAGCAGAACACGACCCTTAAGAGCATCACAGTCCAGTGAGGGAAGCAGACCCATTGCGTCAGGCCACAAATATACATACATGGGCGGTTTTCTATGTGCCAGGCAGCACTCCAGGTGCTGGGATACTTGATGGCCCAACCGGCAGAAATCCCTGCCCTAGACTATACACTCCTGAAAGGTATAGCGGTGGGTGACAGGCACCAAACCGTCCCATAACAACTGAGCAAACTGTGTAGTGTGTTAGAAGGTGATGTGCTGTAATCACAGAGCGAGAGTCTAATGGAAGGCAAGGAGAGCTGGGGTGCCAGGGACTAGATCCTGCTGGGCGGGGTAGGCTTCTGCTCAGTCAGCTAGACTGGAAGGACACCCAGGAGCACAGAGGCTGACTGGCATGCTGTGCCAGGGTGTAGAGTTAGGCAGAGGAAACACACAGGGAAGAGCAGTCAGAGAAGAGGTGGGTTTGTCAAAGAACTAGAACAGCGAGGAAGAGCGCCTCCTTGTGAGGCTGATGGCGCTCCCCTGGGTCAACAGGCCCTTCATCCGAGTGCCCATGTGCCTGCCTCCGCAGACATCTGTGCCCTAGGCAAGACACCACGTACTTAATTAGCAGCCTGAATACATGCAACAGTCCACCTATTGGGCAGATGGTTGTGGGGGGCCACCACATGCACCAGTCACCTGGCACTTGGGAAACGTTCCATGAACCAACTGGTGCCCCAAGGATCTTAACCCAAGTTGCACTGAGAGGCCAGAACTGTGGCCGTTGGGGCTACAGAGTGACCCACACATTTCTGAACAACTTTGTAGCCACTCTTTTAGGAGTGCCCAGAAAGGGGGATCGTGAGAATGAGGCAGTCCTCCTCCCCACAAAGAGCATCTGACTACAGAGATGCCCTGCTTCCTCCATGCTCCTGTGTCATTCGTAGTGCAGAAATAACTGGCACAGTAATAGCTACTGTTCATGGGCCAAGTGCCTTGGCTCAGGGTCCTTCATCCACTGAAGAAATGTGTGCTAAGCACTGGGTAGACACCACCTGCCAGCCTACTGGACACAGCTTGGGTGTGCAGGGATGTAGCCTGAAAGCAGAGGACTGCTACATGTCATGGTGTGAAGAAGCCTATGGAGAAATTTAAATCACGGTGCCCTAGGAACACAGAGGGCATCTGACTCCTACCCGAGGATGTGCGCGCGCGCACATGTACGTGTGTTTGGTCAGGGGGGATGTCTCGGGGGAGGGGAGGTTTGTGAGGTAGACACTTTATTTTCCACATGTTACAGGCAAGCAAGCTGAAGAGCGGAGAGATCAATATGGGTAGAGCCAGATTTCAAATCTCGGTTTGTTTGGCTGCAAACCACCCCTGGGGTCTGGTGATCTCCAGAGGTGTGATGCAGCCACTGAAAATACTTCCTTCGCCTCTGCTGCCCCTTAGTTCTTAGTTACCTGCCAAAGAGTGAGACTGGTGGATTCATAAATTGGGGACAGGGTTGATTGCAGAAGTCTCGCTACCATGGCAAAGTGCCTCCCCATGGGGGAACCCCTGGAAATTGAAGTCCTGGTGGCTGTCAGCTCTGAGACAAGCCCTTCACGGCAAGGGATTCTGGGTCTGTCGACTTCAGGGCGACTCCTCCTGGGGCAGATGAGAGCTGAGAACGTTTCAGGATTGCATGCCGTGCTGGCTGCCTGCATCTCACAGGTGGACAAGGGGTTGGACAGTGATGACTCTCCAGTCATGGAACAATATCTGCGTCTTGGCAGCTGCAACACAAGCCACATGCGCAGACTGGCTTTGCAGTCAGGCAAAACCAGGGTGTGCTTCCCAGGGTGTGCACCCTTCGTAGCATGGGCAACCTAACCTCTTTGTCTCCTTGTCAGTAGAAGACAGGGTTTGATGCTTAACCTCTCTGGGTTTGGGAAATGAAACTGGCACACATCAGCCCCTCAATAGCTAGGCTCCAGGAAGAGCCATTCACACGTGCCCTCTTTTTGGGCTACGTTGGCGTGGAGGGAAGCATGCCAGGGCTCCTGGGACCCTAGGCTACTCTCTGGCAGGGTTTGGGGTGGTGGTGTTCAGAATGGTGGTTCCATCTTCTCTCCCGTATTGTTTGCATGTCCCAGGCACACACTCCATTTCATACCTAGGTGTATTCTGCCCAGAGACGCTGTCGTGAATGAGGTTAATCATCACAGTTGAGTCTGTGGTGGGTAGAACCAGCAGGGGGTTGCCACACTCCACTGGACATTGTAGGAACTGACATAGTTTCCTCCAGGGGTTTATGGCACCTGGTGGGGTCACACAGTGGATTGAATGAAGACATTGTCAGGTTCCCTTGCAGAGTCCCCCATAGTAGCAGGCCCTGATAACCACAGGGACTAGTAAATCAAACCCCTTGCAGGAGGAGGACGTCCTCTTGTACCTAACACAGAACTCGAACTGTAACTTACAGTGAAAAATGATCTCACCAAAACAAAAGTCAGAGGGTAGGGCAGTTCAAGTCCTGTTTAGTTTTCAGTGTCAATGATGCCATAAAGTGACAGATTCTTTCCATGTTTCTGCTTACCCCTCTTCACTGTGAGGCAGTATCCCTTCACAGAGTGAAATCTTCTGCCACATTCCAAACCCCATATTCAAGGAAACAGAGGATGCAGATAAAGTGAGGGGCGGTGTGTATTCTGTCCCTAGCAGGGAAGGCTTCCCCAGAAGAATTCAGATGTCAGATTGTATTTCCAGTCAGCTCATTGTGAACCAAAGTGAAACGTGTGTCCGCTTGGGGACTTTATAATGAAACCTCCATCACGTTCCATTCCGCAAAAGTACCAAATCTGTTGACTGTGCCTTTTCATCCAGGTACTCCCTAGGTAAAATGGAAATTGCTCTACTTGACCTGACAGCTAGACGTAAGGAATCGGGCAAATGAAGTACATGCTGGACAGGGGCAACGGCATGCTTGGGGGCGTGGAATTCTTAGAGACGGGGAGAAGGGAGGGCGCTTGAGCCCACTGGCCATCTGTTGATCAGAAAGTTTCGGTTGGCTGGAAAATAGAGTGGGGGGTAAGAGGGGTCTGCTGAAGATGAGGCCTCAGGGTCAGGCAGCGTCCCCGGTGCCTTGTCCATCCTTAGAGCTGCAGGCAGCCCCTGCAGTGTTGAGCAGGGGAGACATGACCACCAGATCAGGATGTAAGAAAGGTTGCCCCAGGCAGTTGGATAGAGAATGCTGGGAAGGTGTCAAGATCGGTGGTGGATGTCAAGGAGAGGTGAGGGTGACCTCAACTGGGGAGCTCACTGTCACCACAGACTGAAGAAGTGTCGAGATCTTAGAAAGACTTTGGAGGCCGAATTGGCCGGGCTGGTGATTTGAGGGGGTGGCACGAGAGAGGCAGCAATCCAGGATGGCTTTAAGGATCTTGGGCCTGAGCCGCTGGGTAGAAGGTTGCCTTCCACTGAGGCAGCACCACAGGAGGGGCAGATGTGTGCGGAGCAGGGGTGCATGGGCTCAGTTTGGGACGTGGCGAGTTTCCTAGCCTGTTTGGGACTCAGCCACTTAGTACCCGAGTGACTTGGGGGAGTGAACCTAACCTCTGTGTGCCTAAGATGCCTCATCTGTGATGGGAAAATGGGTACCAAAAACTAGGGGAAATGACTACTTTCTCTTTCACTCGTTCAGTCCAGTGCTCTTTTTGTACAGCAGAGTGCTGTTTTACTGTTCAGTACTCCTTCGGTACAATGGGAATCGCTCTACTTATGCACATACTGGTTGGTTTCACGTATCTGTTTTGTGTATTTTCACCGTGAAGCATGTACTGCCAACGCTAACAGGAAAAGAAGAATCCAAAGTAACAAGTGTGTATTATCACACTGACCAGTGCGGTATGACAGCCCATCAGTGTGTCTCTGGGAGAAACTGCCCCCCTTCACCCCTCCAGTCTTCCTCCTGTGGCTTCTCATTCCACTCGGGGTGGGGGAGGGCCTTTCGAACCTAATTTCTCTACCACTTCTCTGTGAAGTCATCTCCAGTGTTGTGGGGGTTGTCTGGCATTTATTGAGCGCACTTGGCCTGTGGGCCTGTCAGTTGGCTTCTGAGGCCTATAGCTTAGGAGAGAGGATGGAGCCGGATATGTGGATCCAGAAAGCAAGCGTGTGCCTACATAGCAGGGAGGTGATGAAGGCACAGATTCCAAGATCTGCATCAAGGCCCCATCACTTAGTCCTTGTGTGACTTTGGGCAGGTTAACCTCTGTTTACTGACGTGTAAGAGGAGGATGAGGACCCTATCCTGGAATAATGATTCATGTTTTCTTCCTTCATTTAGACCACCAAAATACTACCTTTTGATAACTATAAAGTGCTGTTCAACTGTCGATTACTTCCAGGGTAAACAAAATCCACGTATCTGCTTGGACAGGCTGCAAAGATAAGATACCAGGCTCATTTTTACCAACGACAAATACGTTGCACTGCACCTGAGACCAGAAAAGGCTAAGGTAAGGAAACCTGCGCGCATTTCCTGTTCTGGAAATGGCTTATTGCCAAGGACCGTCCTGCCTCCTACGACTCAGATCTAAGTCTTGCTGCCCACTCTTTGTCATGACTCCTGTTAAGACTCTGGGATGACTCCTGGGTTTACCTGTGACACGGCCAAACACACACCTTTCTCGTGCTGCAGAAGGGCCAGACACAGACTCTTCAGCTCCCTGTTCTTTGTCTACTGAATGGTAACAGATTAAAAGTCAGTCTTCTGAAACGAGCTAGGCACAGAGCTAAACCATGTCTAGAGCCTGAGAGAGACTGGGACTCCTCCTGAGTCCTTCCCCACCATAACTTGCCCCTCCTCCCTATGAAGGAAAAGGCAGTCCGCCCCCGCCCCCCATGAGACTCTGCTCTTCATCTTCAGATGTGGGGGAGGGGTTCTCCCAATTGCAGCAGCCTGAATAAAGGCCATCTCTTTACTTACTAGTTTGGTTTCTGTCTTTCCTAGTGTGCCTGCATCGCCTATGCGAAAACGCCTGGTAAGGAAACAAAATCAGTAACAGGTACTTCCACGTGTGCACTCTAGAACAGAAGTCACCAGGCGGTCAGGCGCAGCCCCTCCTTCCGGGTCCCTAGCCCAGCACCCACTTGCGTCACCTGGGAAGTCACTTCCACCCCCACCGCCCGGAAACTCTTCCTGCGGCCTCAGGAAGTGTTCGTCCAGTTCAGTCACCCTGCTCCAAGCTCCACCTGCACTCCTCGGAGCTGACTTTACATGCGGTCCGCAACCACATGCCCGCCGACCTGAGAGGAGCCGCCTCCCCTTTGCGCCACTTCTGTATCCTTCCCCGGGCAGGACTAGGAAGGACCAACTTCCTCCACAGGGCCCCACCCCCCCTGTGGCGTCAGGAAGTGGGGGGGGGGGTCCCACCGCTTGAGGGGGCGGGGGTCAGCCTCTCTAGGACTGCTGGAAGATGGCGCCTCTCGGTGGTCTTAACCCTTCCCTTCCCGGGCAAACTCCTTCGCCTGGGCTGAGCATGGGAGGCACTGCCCTGGTGGCATCGGGATGGCAAGAACCTGAGCCCTAGAGAAAATGGGCTCTAGAGCCTGAGAGAGACAGAGACAACCTCCCAGGCCGCGTTAGTGTCGCAGGACCAGAGTCCTTCTCTTTGGCAGAGCAGGACCGGTGTCCTCTGGGAGAAGGGTGGTTTTCTCAGACGCCCCGTCCCTTCAGAATTGGAATTGCGGTTTGACAACAGATCTGTGTGGCATATTTCTCTAGTTGGGGATGCCTTTTTAAGTGGAGAGAGACGGCATTGAGACTTCAGTGGACACTGTTAGGACCGGGGTTTTACTTGGGCTAGAATCAGCCTTCCACAGGTTCAGAAATAGGCTGTTTCCTTAGCTTTCCTCCCTCCCCTGCTCACAAAGTTAGACAAAATAACTGAAGCGTTGTCGAGAAAACCCACATTTCCTGTATTGAAACCTTCAGAGAAAGTATTTCTAGAGGGTGAGAGAGGGAGCTGTCATGATGTGACATAGGAATAGACATGCTTTTAATAGGCTCTGTGGTTCCTGCACTGATGTGCAGTTATTCTGACAATTTTTATCCAATAACTCGACAAGTAGCAGTGCATAGTATTTACAGAAGGAAGGCATCTTTGCTTGTCCAGTTTGCTGAAGTGCAACTGATCTTGGGCAGTAGACCTCTACTGTGATCAGCAATTTGGTTTTATGGTTAGCAGGGACTTCCATTTGCATTTCCAGCACAATTTCCTTACACTGACATACCCCTGTTGGGTGTATTGGGTGTGCGTGTCTGGGGGCGGGGAGGGTTGTTTTGCTTGTGTGTTTTGTCAAAAACGGAGACATAAATGGCCTTGCTTGCCTGAGCCTCTCAGGGCGCTGGTGGCAGAGAATACAGATAAAAAGAAAGGATTTCCATACTTTAAGTAGCAGGATTTCAACAACTCCCTATCAAAAGGGCTCTGTCTCTTACCTGGAATGTCTAGGCATTTAATAAAATGTTTTGTGAATGGTTGCTCTAGGGAAGCTCTGGTTCTACTCTTGAGGTAGATACTGGCTGCATTTACAATTGCACTTCAGATTGCATGAAATAGGTAAGTTAAAACTCAGGATGGCAGTAATCCGTTTTCTATTCCCAGCATGTGATGCAATACAAACTCAAGACAGATGTTCACTTTGGGTGGAGTTGATGTGCATGGCAAGGAATATTTATGTTTTATGAAGTGAAGAGACCCGATGAGCTAAAAGGAAATCTATACTTCATCAGATTACTGAAATTATTTAAGGAGTAAGGAGAGCCAGTGAATGCACGTTAAAAGAGGCGACAGTATTAAGAGGAAGACATTGGTGTAATGAATAGTGCCAAGACTTTCGTACTTGAACAAACCTGAGTGGAAAATGATCACCACTTACCTAGCTGTGGTCTAGAGTGAGTTACTTAGCCTCTCTGATCCTTGATTCCCTTATGTGCCAATGGGAGCAATAATATCATATATTACACCAGCCCCAGGAGAAGTTGTTCCTGACCACCTGGGTTTCGGGGCTCTCCTCTGTGGTCCCGGCGTCCTCTGGCTGGGACCCACCCCTGCCTCGGTCTCATCACGCTTGTTTTGTCACTGCCTTGAGTACGGCTCTCTCCCCACCAGACTGTGAGCTCCTTGAGGACCGTTCCCTTGCATGACACATTCCCTTGGGCACAAAGTCTGCCAAAGCACAGGTCCCGAGCCTGGTGCCCGGCAGGTGCCCAGAACACTTTTATCGTTGATGGTGTGCATGTGAGCATGATGACACGAGGTAGGCACACTGAGCAGTGTAGCTATTGTTACACTACCAGTTTGCTCATGGGAAACAGTATATTGTAATGAGTGCATAGAGCAAATCGCTGGGCTCAATTTTCTGTGCATCCAGGGGGTGTTTGTGTTCTATCCCCATGCTGTCCAGAACCTCATCATACCAGCATAGCACCCACATTTGCCCTTCTACTGCAGAACTACATGGTACCAGCTGTTTTCAACTGGAAATAATATCTTGTAAATGAACAAACACAGAAAACGCTCGGCTCTAATTTCTGTCATTCAAGTGGGTTAGGGGCATCGTGTCGTCTATCCCTACTCTGTCTAGAGTATCTGGTATCTGAGTGTTCCCCGCTTTTTCTCCTTTATTTTGTGTCTTGGACAATCTTTTACTTCCTCAGACTTTGGTCTGTGCTAGTTTGCAGCTGCATTGGGAAATTCACCCAAGGGGCTGATGAACACGTGGGCCACGGTAAATATCTGTTGAATGAATACAGCCCACAAAGCCAGGTTGCTTTATTTCGTGGAAGAGAGGTGTAGATGTCACTCAGGCCTTCAGCAGCATAATGGCGGAGCGGACCCGGCTGATCAGTGCCCTTGGGCGAGTTCACATGTGCCCTGTCACTCACAGAAGGAGGCTGTTCTGCTTGTCTTCCCCTTGCTTCTGTGGCCACTCATGCTCCTTCCCCTTCTCCTGTGCCCCTCCTTATTCCCCCCCCCCCACCGCCCCCGTTTTCTCTGTATACGTTCTCTGGCCCACCACTCTGTGAGTCCCTAATGGAAGGACCACGTTTTATTAGTCTCTTCATTTCCTCTTTCACACTCAAAAGTGGGCATAGGCGGGTGTCTACTGACTTTAAATGTTCTTTTGTAATGGGGCTGCTAAGAAGAGCATCCCCTCCATTCCAGAGTCAGTAGGATGGAAGTAACAAAATATATATTGGACGCCTGTGTACCAGATGTTAGACAAACTCTTTATTACCCTGTGTGGTGTTGCACGGCTGGACCTTGGACTCATTTTCCTGTGGCATTGCACAGGGCTAGGAGCATGGTTTTCAGCACTCAGTGACCATGGACAAATCTCAGTCTATTACCTGTAGGAGTTTGCCGTTTCTGGGGGCGGGGAGGGAACGTCAAACTATTATGTAGAACACTACTAAATGAAATCTGATTCTCTGAAGTGACATAAATTCGTTTTAAACGGGAATTTCACATCATTACGGAAAGTCGACAAAAGTATCACACGTGACTGGTTTAATTATCAAAATAAATGCACGTGTCTTCATAGCACATACCACCCCTGACCTAGGAGGTGTCTCCTCCTTTCTCTTTTTTTCTTTTGATCCTCAAGATTTTTCAATGATTGATTGATTGATGTATTTTTTATTGAAGTATAGTTGATACACAATGTTATATTGGTTTCAAGTATACAACATAGTGATTCGACAAATTACCTACATTATTAAATGCTCACCCCAACTAGTGCAGCAACTGTCTGTCAACATAGAAAGAGGTTATAGAACTATTGACTATAGTCTCTATGTTGTACTTTCATCCCCATGACTAATTTGTATTACGATTGAGATTTCGTGCCTCTTTATCCTCTTCATCTATTTCACTCACCCACCTCAGCCCCTCCCCCATGGTAACCACCAGTCACTTCTCAGTGTCTGTGGCTCTACTGCTCTTTGGTTCTTTTTGTTTTGTTTTGTTTTGTTTTTAGATTCCACATGTAAGTGAAAACATTACGGTGCTTGTCTTTCTCTGCCTGGCTTATTTGACATAGCGTAATACCCTCTAAGTCCATCTGTGTTGTAGCAAATGGCAGGATTTCTTTCTTTTTTATGGCTGAATAATATCCCACTGTGTGTATGTACCACTCTTTATCCATTCGTCTACTGACGGACACTTTGGTTGCTTCCATGACTTGGCTATTGTAAATGATGCAGCAATAAACATAGGGGTGCATATACCTTTTTGACTCAGAGATTTTGTTTTCTTTGGGTAAATTCCTAGAAGTGGAATTACTGAATTGTATGGTTTTTCTTTGTTTGGTGCTTTGAGGAACCTCCATACTGCTCTCTATAGTGGCTAGGAGGTGCTTACTTCTTAAGTTGTTTAGTTCCTTCCTCGCACACCAGAATGTGGGCTTCACAAGAGTGGAGAGTGCAAGTTTTGCTCTGTGCAGTACTCCTGGCAGAAGAATGGAGCCTGGCACTAGGAAGCAATATGCAATATCTGATGTGCTAGTTACCTGATCCCTGGACCAGCTGTGGATATATGGACCAACCCCCCAGGAACGTTCCCGCCTAAATTGGCTCCCTCGGAATTACTTTCTAGGTTAGGCTTTCAGGGTGGCAGATAAATCCAGAGAGGCAGTGCCACCAAGGGTGCGTGTGCCTAGAATCAGGATGCACCTGGGATGGAGTTCTGTCTCTTGCTAGAGGTGTGGGTGGGTCTTGGTATGTTGACCTCTGCATGCAGGCATTTCCTCCTTTGTGACATGGGAAAATATGGGTTCTGCAGGGTCTATACACCAAGTAAGATTCTTATAAAGGGCCCCACATTCTTGTTATTCCATTTGATAGATATTTGTGAATGTCCACTGGGGTCGACGCTCTGTGATGGGTGAACAAGACAAAGTCCCTGGATTCTGCCAGCTCCTGGGCTAGTAAGTGAGACAAATAACCACGTCTAACAGCTGAGTGGGGGTGGGGTTGAGATAGGGGAGAATAGAGGGTGGCTGTGGGAGCTCCCAGGAAGGTCCCCTGTCAAGGATGTGGAGGAGGGGGTGGAGGAGGCTTCACTTGGACACTGCCATGTGTGGATGGCGGTCCTGGAACAGCTGTTCCAGAAAAGGACAGGACTGAGAGCTGCAAAGAACCTGGGTCCTTGATGGCATCACTGGATCCCAGAGTATATACCCTGCCTGAGCCCACCCTTCCTCCTGATTTCATTTTGTGATTGTGAATCACCTTTCTGATGAGGCCTGCTTGAGGAGGAGTTGTCCCACTACTTGCAGCCCAAAGCAGGTTCCCTGATCCTGTGAGCCTCATGGGGTTGGGTTGGGATAGGTTGGGTTTTCGGTGGGAGCGGTATCACGCAGTGGATAGTGCACAAGCTCTGTCCTGGACAACCTTCCTTCCAACCCAGTTCTGCCACGTGCTAGCCTATCATCTTGAGAAATTTACTTGGCCCTCTGTGTCTTACTATTTCGCCTAGGAAATGGGTTTATTGTTCTTAACAACAACAGTAACAAACTCAAAGGGTTGGATTTGTGAATGTGTAATGAGCTAACGCAAGGACGGTTCACAGAAATGGGCACAGCAGTTCACAGCTACTGACGCGGCCGTGGGAGAGGTTGCACATCGCCCTTTCCACCGCATGAGCTATCCAGCAAAGGACATGACGATCATACTAGATGGCCCTGTCCAGCCCTCCATGCTCGCTCTTTCTCTGCCACACTCTGCTCATCCTTGTCCTCACCCATGGACCACCCCTCAGCAGAAGACTGGCTCTTCCACTGAGGTCTCCCACCTGGGAATCACAAATACACATCATCTTGTATTGTGTGCATCAGTTCAGTTCACTCCAGTTCTGTCCTCCTACAGGTTGGGGACGCTTCTGGTGCGGTCCTGGTGGATGATGCCCCTGGGTGGGTAACAAAGCATGTGTGTCATATTTCCTTGCTCCTGCATGGCATAGGAAGCTCTCTGGGACCTGGTGCCTGCTTATCTCCCCATACTCATCTCCCTCCACCCCAGACTTCAGTTTACACTCACAGTGGATGCCAGGGCAGACCCTGCCAATCCAGTCACTCTCTTGCTTTCAGCCTCAAATTCCACATTGTGAAAGGAGAATAACTCGGCCTCCTTGAGAGGTTTGTTGGGAGACCTACAGGAGACAATGGATGTAGAACACCTAGCTCATGTTACCTGGCCCAAGGAAAGAGCTAAATAAACGGCACAGTCATCTGTCACCCTTCTTTAATCCACAGCACCTGGTATGCAAATGGTAAGATTTCCTTCTTCTGTTAGGCTAAGTAATATCCCCCTTGTATACATGTACCATATTTCGTTATCCATTCCTCTGTCTCCATTTTCTTTGCTATTGTGAATAATGCTGCAGGAAACGTGGGAGTGCAGATACTGCATCTCTTTCAGATCCTGATTACAGTTTCTTTAGGACGCAGGTACCCAGGAGTGGGATTGTTGAGTCATACTGTAGTTTCAACTTCAATTTTCTTTGCAGGACCTCCATAGTGTTTCCCACTGTTCCACTGTGGCTGCGCCATTTCACATTCCCACCAACAGTGTACCAGGGTTCCAGTTTCTCCACATCCTCACCAACACTGATCTTTTTTTTTTTAATTCCCATCCTAACATGTATGACCCACCTCTTATTGTGGTTTTGATTTGCATTTCCTCGATGATGCGTGATGTGGCACACCTTTTCATACACCTGTTGCCTATTTGTATGTCTTCTTTGGAGAAATGTCTATTCAAGTCCATTGCCCGTTGTTAAAATGAGCTTGTTTTCTTGCTCTTGGGTTAGAAAGATTCGTTATGTATTTTGAAAATTAATCCCTTATCAGATAATATGGTTTGCAAATATTGCCACCCATTCTATAGGTTGCCTGTTTGCTCATTGGCGGCTTTTCAGTTTGATGTAATCCCACTTGTCTATTGTTGCCTCTGCTGCCTGTGCTTTTGGTGTCATTTCCATTAAATCATTGCCAAGACCAATGTCAGGCACGCTTTCCCTATGTTTTCTTTCAGGAATCTTACAGCTTCAGGTCTTATATTTAGTATCTTTAGCCCACTTTGAGTTTATATCTGTGTGTGGTGTAAGATGGGGGTCCAGTTCCATCCTTTTGCATGCAGATAGGCAGTTTTCCCGGCACCGTGCGTTGACAAGGCTGTCCTTTCCCCGTGAGTTATCCTTGGTGCCCTTCTCACGATAGCTGGCTGTGTTCTGTTACGTTGGTCTGTACATCTGTCTCTCTGCCAACACCATACTAACTTACTGACTGTAGCTCTGTAATAGGTTTTGCAGTGAGGAAGTCGGATGACCGCAGCTTTGTTCTTTCTCAGGGTTGCCTTGGCTCTTCTGGGTCTTTTGTTCCACATGAATTTTAGAATTGTTTTTCTATTCTGAGAAAATGCCGTTGGGCTTATGATGGGGCTAGCATTGAATCTATCATTTTTCTTCTTAACTTTTACCTTAATCTATGGGTTACACTGATTGATCAGTTGGTTATCCTCTTAGTCTGTGGATTGCACTGGTTGGTATTCAGCTATTGAACCACCTTGCATTCTCGGGCTAACCCATGATCGTGGTGTGCTGTTCTTCTCATATATTGCTGGATTCCATCTGCTAGTCTTTTGTTGAGGAATTTTGTGCTTATGATAAGAGAAAATACCAGTCTGTAGTTTTCTTTCTTGGTATCGGTGAAATGCTAGCCTCATAAAATCAGTTCTGGCGGAAATTGTGTAGAAATTTTTGTTTTTATTCCTCTCAGCATTTGGTAGAATTCGCCAGTGATACATTCTGGAAGTTTTGCCCGAGGTTTTAAGCTACCAGTTCTATTTCTGTAGAAGAAACTGGACTATGTGTGCAGTTTCACCTTGGGTAAGTTTTGCTGGTTTATGGTTTTTGAGTAACTGGTCCATTTCTTCTAAGCTGTTTCATTTAGATATATGTAGAGTTGAACGTAGTATTGCCATATTGTCCCCTTCATATTTTCTGGGT